>NC_084553.2:5473450-5493450 GCF_033978685.3 Nerophis lumbriciformis
ATGCTGAGACACAGGGCCGGCCCGTGGCATAGGCCGTATAGGCAAATGCTAAGGGCGCCGTCCATCAGGGGGCGCCACGCCAGTGCCACAAATGTTGGAGTGAAAAACAAAAAAAAAACAAAGTTGTTACTATTATTTCTAAATACAAAAAATAATACCACGTTAATTAAAATGCAAAGTAAAGCCTATTTAATAGAAATATTATTTGTTACAACATTATGCCCCCCCCCCCGCACGGTGCGCCCCCTCCCTTCCCGTATCATGACTCTTTTTGGACGTCACCACATCAAAAAATCAACACAAGATGTCAAAACGGCCAAAACTGTCAGGTGCCCAGGGAAGAAAAAAGAGAAAAGAAGAGGAGAAACGAGAAAAGACAGAGGTAGCAGGTAGGTAACGTTAGCCTACATGAAATTATGTGTCTGTTACAGAATGTGATAGTAACCTGGCTTTTTAGCATTAAGCTAATGTTACATGATTCGGCAATTGCTAATCAATAAATAGCGAGTTCTGTTTTAACGTCGGGTTAATATTGTGGAGGGGGCTAAATTGTTATGGAAAATAATAATGTAACGTTAGGTAATTACAGTACTCCCACCTTACATTCCTCAGGGACATTTGTATTAGATCTTTTAAGCAGGTGTTTTTTGTTTACATTGTTATTGCCTTCTGGTTAGCTAATGTTTGCCCTGCAGGTAATAGTCACTTTTCCACCCCTTTATATATTAGGTATAGTTGTAAGTAAAAAAAAAAATGTGGGGGGGGCGCCACCTAAAATCTTGCCTAGGGCGCCAGATTGGTTAGGGCCGGGCCTGCTGCCAAAAAAAAAAAAAAAAAAGCCGTCTTATAGGGAGACAAGTGTGTGGTTTGTCACACTCCAAAGAGTGCTGTTCCTCTTTTTTGTTCCAAGAGCAGCTGATCATGTCGTCTTTATGTGCTTTTATTTCCTCGGGGTTCTCTCTGCGCTTGCCTCTGTCAGCCTCGTCAAGCGGCGGCCTTATTGTTTCCTGCTCGTATCCACACATGCCGTGGGAGGGCGGCTGCGGGCTCACGTCTGCTGCTTGCAGCCGCAATCAAAGGGGAAGTCGCTCTTGGCTCGACGTCACACCGGAGGGGACTCGAACCATATCACTGGCCCCGCGTCTTACACGCTTTTTGGATGAAAATGCCAAATTCAACGGCCGGCGGCAAGGTCAGCGTTTATGACCGCCAGCTCTTGCAAAGCGTCTCCAGCACGACTGAGGCGGTATTTTATACTGCATACAGAGCAGTGACTCTGTCGCCAAATTCATTTGTATACAATTTTGTTTCATCTGACATCACATGGACAAAGATAAGACCTTCTGGAGGAAAGTTCCGTGGTCAGATGAAACAAAAATGGAGCTGTTTGGCCACAACACCCAGCAATATGTTTGGAGGAGAAAAGGTGAGGCCTTTAATCCCCAGGAACACCATACCTACCGTCAAGCATGGTGGTGGTGGTATTATGCTCTGGGCCTGTTTTGCAGCCAAAACTCAACTTAGACGCAAAGTATTCATCTAGCTGATTTTGAGGATTTTAGAGATAAAGGGGAGATGCGGTTCTGTCGGTAGTTTAGCAGGAAGTCAGCATTGAAGTCACCTCTTTTAAGCAAAAGATGAATAAATGAAAACATGTAAACATAGAGAAACCTGAGAATAATAATAATAAAAAATAGGTTATGTTTGGGTGTAGAATCTTGTATGTGAAAATGATTGGACATTCAGTCAATAATAATAATAATAATAATAATAATAAAGATAATAATAATAATAATAATAGTAATAATAATAATAATAATAATAATAATAAATAGATTATGATTTGGTGTAGAATCTTGTATGTGAAAATACTACTACTACTACTACTACTAATAATAATAATAATAATTATAATACATATGATTTGTTGGGGTTTAGAATCTTATATGTGTGACTGTTTGGACATTCACTCAATAATAATAATAATAATAATAATAATAATAATAAAAAAATACAAAAATAAATAATAATAATAATAATAATAAAAAAATAAATAAAAATAAAAATAATAGTAATAATAAATAGATGATGTTTTAGTGTAGAATATTATATGTGTGATGCTTGGACATTCACTCAATAATAATAATAATAATAATAATAATAATAATAATAATAATAAATAGATTATGTTTTGGCGTAGAATCTTGTATGTGAAAATGCTTGGACATTCACTCAATAAAAATAAAAGAAAAAATTATAGTAATAATAGTAATAATAATAATATATATAATTTTTTGGGGTGTAGAATCTTATGTGTGTGATTGTTTTGACATTCACTCAATAATATTAATAATAATAATAATAACAAGTTCTGTGGTCAGATGAAACAAAAATGGAGCTGTTTGGCCACAATACCCAGCAATATGTTTGGAGGAGAAAAGGTGAGGCCTTTAATCCCAGGAACACCATGCATACCGTCAAGCATGGTGGTGATGGTATTATGCCATGGGCCTGTTTTGCAGCCAAAACTCAACTTAGACGCAAAGTATTCATCTAGCTGATTTTGAGGATTTTAGAGATAAAGGGGAGATGCGGTTCTGTCGGTAGTTTAGCAGGAAGCCAGCATTGAAGTCACGTCTTTTAAGCAAAAGATGAATAAATGAAAACATGCAAACATAGAGAAACCTGAGAATAATAATAATAAATAGGTTATGTTTGGGTGTAGAATCTTGTATGTGAAAATGATTGGACATTCAGTCAATAATAATAATAATAATAATAATAATAAAGATAATAATAATAATAATAATAATAGTACTAATAATAATAATAATAATAATAAATAGATTATGATTTGGTGTAGAATCTTGTATGTGAAAATGCTTGGACATTCAGTCAATAATAATAATAATAATAATAATAATTAAGATAATAATAATAATAATAATAGTAATAATAATAATAATAATAATAATAATAAATAGATTATGATTTGGTGTAGAATCTTGTATGTGAAAATGCTTGGACATTCACTCAATACTACTACTACTACTACTACTACTACTACTACTACTAATAATAATAATAATAATTATTATTATAATACATATGATTTGTTGGGGTGTAGAATCTTATATGTGTGACTGTTTGGACATTCACTCAATAATAATAATAATAATAATAATAAAAAAATAAAAAAATAAATAATAATAATAATAATAAAAAAGTAAATACAAATAAAAATAATAATAATAATAAATAGATGATGTTTTAGTGTAGAATATTATATGTGTGATGCTTGGACATTCACTCAATAATAATAATAATAATAATAATAATAATAATAATTATAATAATAAATAGATTATGTTTTGGCGTAGAATCTTTTATGTGAAAATGCTTGGACATTCACTCAATAAAAATAAAAGAAAAAATTATAGTAATAATAGTAATAATAATAATATATATAATTTTTTGGGGTGTAGAATCTTATGTGTGTGATTGTTTTGACATTCACTCAATAATATTAATAATAATAATAATAACAAGTTCTGTGGTCAGATGAAACAAAAATGGAGCTGTTTGGCCACAATACCCAGCAATATGTTTGGAGGAGAAAAGGTGAGGCCTTTAATCCCAGGAACACCATCCCTACCGTCAAGCATGGTGGTGGTGGTATTATGCTCTGGGCCTGTTTTATTATTATTATTATTATTATTATTATTATTATTGAGTGAATGTCCAAGCATCACACATATAATATTCTACACTAAAACATCATCTATTTATTATTATTATTATTTTTATTTTTATTTACTTTTTTATTATTATTATTATTATTTATTTTTGTATGTTTTTATTATTATTATTATTATTATTATTATTATTGAGTGAATGTCCAAACAGTCACACATATAAGATTCTACACCCCAACAAATCATATGTATTATAATTATTATTATTATTAGTAGTACAGTAGATTAATTTGATCTCCTAAAGCTTTGGTATAAACTTGAAAATATTCCAATTCTGTCTTGATGGTCCTTCTTACTCAGCATATATGTCATCGAAAAAAACTTGGGATTGACCAGTAACTTAAATTCCCTGGGAGGAAGAACTGGTCCGACGCAACAAAACCTAAGAACTATTTTCTGTATGTTTAGCGCCATGAAGTGACAGCTGTGCTCTAAAGGTTGATCTCGGTGGGGGACGAGCGTCTTGCATCATTTACAGACCACATTGGTCTGACTACGGTCCCTCTGAAAACATCCAAAATACTGGTCCTGAATGTTTGACACTTGTGTGGCACTGAGTTTGCAACCATACGTAATGTCACCGGCAACTATAGTATCGAAATAAGGTACCATTAGAAATAATGTGAAACGAGGGCTGGGCAATATGACTGAAACGATCAAAAACATCGATATCTGGCCAATATAGATAATTATTGATATTCTTAATGATCTTTTAAAGCAGATAATGAATAAATGAAAACATGTAAACAGAGAGAAACTGTGGAGGAGGCATACGTGTTTAAGAGTTCTTTCTTTTTACATAGCCATGTTTAGAGTATATGGTACTTTTCCTTTGTGTATTCTACAAGTCTCTCTTGTCTGCAGATGTCTGTGTAGTGTTGTAAGCATTGGAATGTGAGAAAGATGCATCACCCTCCTTATCTAATCAGTGTTGGGGAAGGGGGAGGCATTCCTTTCAGGTAGGGGGAATGTTTTCCTAGCAGCCGATACAAATGTATTGATTAAGTTGATCTCCTAAAGCTTTGGTATAAACTTGAAAATATTCCAATTCTGTCTTGATGGTCCTTCTTACTCAGCATATATGTCATCGAAAAAACTTGGGATTGACCAGCAACTTAAATTCCCTGGGAGGAAGAACTGGTCCGACGCAACAAAACCTAAGAACTATTTTCTGTATGTTTAGCGCCATGAAGTGACAGCTGTGCTCTAAAGGTTGATCTCGGTGGGGGGACAAGCGTCTTGCATCATTTACAGACCACATTGGTCTGACTACGGTCCCTCTGAAATCATCCAAAAACGGGTCCTGAATGTTTGACACTTGTGTGGTACTGAGTTTGCAACCATACGTAATGTCCCCGGCAACTATAGTATCGAAATAAGGTACCATTTGAATTTATGTGAAACTAGGGCTGGGCAATATGACTGAAACGATCAAAAACATCGATATCTGGCCAATATAGATAATTATTGATATTCTTAATGATCTTTTAAAGCAGATGATGAATAAATGAAAACATGTAAACAGAGAGAAACTGTGGAGGAGGCATACGTGTTTAAGAGTTCTTTCTTTTTACATAGCCATGTTTAGAGTATATGGTACTTTTCCTTTGTGTATTCTACAAGTCTCTCTTGTCTGCAGATGTCTGTGTAGTGTTGTAAGCATTGGAATGTGAGAAAGATGCATCACCCTCCTTATCTAATCAGTGTTGGGGAAGGGGGAGGCATTCCTTTCAGGTAGGGGGAATGTTTTCCTAGCAGCCAATACAAATGTATTGATTACGTTGATCTCCTAAAGCTTTGGTATAAACTTGAAAATATTCCAATTCTGTCTTGATGGTCCTTCTTACTCAGCATATATGTCATCGAAAAAACTTGGGATTGACCAGTAACTTAAATTCCCTGGGAGGAAGAACTGGTCCGACGCAACAAAACCAAAGAACTATTTTCTGTATGTTTAGTGCCATGAAGTGACAGCTGTGCTCTAAAGGTTGATCTCGGTGGGGGACGAGCGTCTTGCATCATTTACAGACCACATTGGTCTGACTACGGTCCCTCTGAAAACATCCAAAAAACTGGTCCTGAATGTTTGACACTAGTGTGGTACTGAGTTTGCAACCGTACGTAATGTCACGCACAACTATGTATTCATCTAGCTGCTTTTGAGGTTTTTTAGAGATAAAGGGGAGGTGCGACTCTGTCGGTAGTTTAGCAGGAGACTTTTCGATTATCGATTATGTATCCATGGCGATACATATTGATATTGTTCTATTGCGTCTGTAGGCTGCTTATCAAAGTATCCAAACTTGGTAGCCATCCTTAAGCTTTATTCATAAAACCTCATCACCACCGTGTTAACATTTTTCCCATCATGTTTTTGGCCCCGAAAAATGGAAGTTCCCCAGCAGAGTAACACGACACAAAGTTTTCCTCACGCACGCACACACACACACACACACACACACACACACCCACACACTGTCATTGTGTGGATTGTTTTCCCTGCAGCACGCCGCTGCCAACACCTTAATTGAAATATTATCATATTGACTGCGGGGTCAATAGCTGGATTACTGCACTTCATGTAAACCTGGTCCCGATGAAATGACTTTGCAAAGCCATCAAGCCCCCCCCCCAAAAAAAAGTGGTGGAGGTTTTTATGTTCGGTGGCACTTTTCTGAGAAAGCCTGCAAAAAGCCATAAAGCAAACTGCGGCTGCCGCTTTACGGCGCCGCCTTTATGTCGGCGATAAAAGAAGAACGCTCCCCTCGCCCGAGCGGCAAGGCGGCAACGTTGCACACGCGTGTTGTATGTGCCCGCTTGTCTTTACGGCCTGGTTTAGGGGCGTGTCTGAGGACTTTGGCTACACTCACACTGCAGTAAAAAGTCCTCTGGAGCAGCTGGAGTCCAGCAGCTTTTCATATGTGCAGTCATAAAGAGTACAGTACATATACACGTACACACACCATTAGTGTTTGTTCTTTTCCGGCATTGCTCGAAAAAATAATAATGAATCAAAATCAATGTTGTTCTGAATTATTGACACATACAAGGCTACAATTACTTCACATCGAATATCATCAAATATTACACTTTTGCATATCTTGTGTGATTGCCATTTAAAAAATGGCATAAAAAAAAGGCATAAAACAAACAAATTTAAAAAAAAAAAAAAAAAAAAGAAAAACTCTTGATTGACGGACAGATCTGATGACATCATTTTAGTACTTTAATGAGTTGTGCCCTTTTGTGTCCCTAAGAATTTTAGTGTTTTTTTTAATTTTTTATACTTTCATTGCCCAAAAAATAATAATGAATCAAAATCAATTTTGTTACGAATTATTAACCTATTTAAGGCTCCAATTACTTCACATTAAATATTCCACTTTATTTATATATATTATTATTTTATTTTTATTTTTATTTATTATATTTTTTTTTGGGTGGGGGGGATTACATAGTTTACGTTTTTGTCATACAATAAAATAAATATTACAAAAAAAATACAAATTTATATATATATATATATATATATATATATATATATATATATATATATATATATATATATATATATATATATATATATATATATATATATACATGTATGCATGTTTTGTATTGGTTTTGAAAATGAAAAAAAAAAAAAATATATATATATATATATATATATATAGTACTTTATATTGATGAATAATAATAAAAAAAAAAATAAAAAAAAATGTAAGACTTATTTTTAAAATTTTTATGACTGGGAGATTTTTAGGTCCCCGGCACCAAATGTGAGGGAAGCCCTTAAGGAAAAAATAAAAAATAAATAATAATAATAATATTATATTTATATAATATAGATATAGTTTATATATATAATACAATTAATTAAATTATAAATTATATAAGATGATATTATATATATATATATATATATATATATATATATATATATATATATATATATATATATATATATATATATATATATATATAAACACAGACATATATATATATATATATAAATATATATATATATATATATATATATATATATATGCATATATAGACACATGCATATGTATATACAGTCTATATATATATATATACATTGCATACATATATACACATACATACACGTACATACATAGACATACATATATATGTATACAGTATATATATATATATATATATATATATATATATATATACATATATATATTATATCTATATATATATATGTCTGTGTTTATATATATATATATATATATATATATATATATATATATATATATATATATATATATATATATATATATATATATATATATATATATATATATATATATATATATATATATATATATATATATATATAAATATACATATATACACATACACATACATACTAACCCTGCTTCCGCCATCCTAGTCACTGCCGTTGTGTCCTTGGGCAAGACACTTTACCCACCCGCTCCCAGTGACACCCACACTGGCTTAAATGTAACTTAGATATTGGGTTTTCACACACACATATATATATATATATATTGTATATATATATATATATATATATATATATATATATATATATATATATATATATATATATATATATATATATATATATATATATATATATATATATATATATATATGTATGTATATATATATATATATATATATATATATATATATATATATATATATATATATATATATATATATATATATATATATATATATATATATATATATATATTTATATTTACAGTATATATATATATATATATATATATATATATATACACATGTATGCATGTATGCATGTATTGTATTGGTTTTGAAAATTAAAAATATCAAAATGGCCCACAAATGGTTTAATTTATTCGGTGTGTGTGTGGGCCTCAGTGGAAAAAGTTTAGACATTGATTGGTTCCTGTGACATCACGTGACATCTTTTCCCGTTTACGTCCACTTCAGCCGCATTCCTGCTGGCCACTTGGCAGACATGCAAACCATCCTGTCAATATCACAACCCACCCCCAGCCACCTCCCCAGCCACCCCCCCAGCCACCAGGCCTGCAAATAAGTCATGGTCATTTGCCGGAATGGAAGGCTGTGACCCGAGCCGCCTGTCAGAGTCCATTCCACCTCTCCTCACTCACTTTGGATAGAGAAGTGAAAGAAACTGAAAGGGAGCGGGAAGAGATTGCTGTTTTTTTTTTGTAATCTCCGGACAATAACAAGCCCCTTGGCATCGTTGACAGAAATATATATATTTTTTGTCCATAATGTGTTTTGAAGTTAGCCTGCAGAAAAATGCTAATATATATTAAAAAAAATACATATTTATTAAACACACGTCCACAGTTTCCGTAAAATAGTTTTTAAATGTGGACTCGTCAGAGTACAGAACACTTTTCCACTTTACATCAGTCCATCTTAGATGAGCTCGGGCCCAGCGAAGCCGGCGGCGTTTCTGGGTGTTGTTGATAAATAGCTTTGGCTTTGCATAGTAGAGTTTTAACTTGCACTTACAGATGTAGCGACCAACTGTATTTAGTGACAGTGGGTTTCTGAAGTGTTCCCGAGCCCATGTGGTGATATCCTTTACACACTGATGTCGCTTTTTGATGCAGTACCACCTGAGGGATCGAAGGTGCATAATATATTTATATATATATATATATATATATATATATATATATATATATATATATATATATATATATATATATATACATAATATAATAAATACTGATAAAGTTGAGGAATGCTCATCAAACACTTATTTGGAACATCCCACAGGTGAACAGGCAAATTGGGAACAGGTGGGTGCCATGATTGGGTATAAAAGCAGCTTCCATGAAATGCTCAGTCATTCACAAACAAGGACGGGGCGAGGGTCACCACTTTGTCAACAAATGCGTGAGCAAATTGTTGAACAGTTTAAGAAAAACCTTTCTCAACCAGCTATTGCAAGGAATTTAGGGATTTCACCATCTACGCTCCGTAATATCATCAAAGGGTTCAGAGAATGTGAAGAAATCACTGCACGTAAGCAGCTAAGCCCGTGACCTTCCATCCCTCAGGCTGTACTGCATCAACAAGCGACATCGGTGTGTAAAGGATATCACCACATGGGCTCAGGAACACTTCAGAAACCCACTGTCAGTAACTACAGTCGGTCGCTACATCTGTAAGTGCAAGTTAAAACTCTCCTATGCAAGGCAAAAACAGTTTATCAACAACACCCAGAAACGCCGTCGGCTTCGCTGGGCCTGAGCTCATCTAAGATGGACTGATACAAAGTGGAAAAGTGTTCTGTAGTCTGACAGGTCCACATTTCAAATTGTTTTTGGAAACTGTGGACGTCGTCGAGGAAAAGAACCATCCGGATTGTTATAGGCGCAAAGTGTAAAAGCCAGCATGTGTGATGGTATGGGGGTGTATTAGTGCCCAAGACATGGGTAACTTACACATCTGTGAAGGCACCATTAATGCTGAAAGGTACATACAGGTTTTGGAGCAACATATGTTGCCATCCAAGAACGTTACCATGGACGCCCCTGCTTATTTCAGCACAACTTAATTCAAAATAAATCATTGTTCGCAAAGAAGAACACGGCTGTCATGTCCGTCATTGGTGGTCCAAAGAACCCGGAGGGGCAAGACCTCCACAATTTATTTATTGTTATTTTTTGTTTTCTGTTTTGTACCAGTTTTGTGTTATTTTATTATTAAATCAAGTTATTACCTGCAATTCCTGTCCGGATTCGTCCCTTGCATCTTGGGAGAACAAACCCCCCGCATCACCATGCGCACCCCCCGGGACAGAACAGAAAACAAACCGACAGGAAGAGGTGCCGAACGCACTGGAAGCTAAGGCTAACACTTAGCACAAACTATGGAACTTAGCTGAGTCTAGGAAACAAGAACGAACTCACGTGGCAGTCGCGTGATGCAAAAACAAAGAAAGCCGAACGAGTGATGAACAACGGTGGGCTTGAATAGCGTCTGTGATTACAACAGGTGTGCGTCAGAAACACAAGCGGCAGGTGGAATTAATATGTAACTATGGTAACCAACTCAAAGGTGCACAGACAGGAACAAAATGAGTCCAAGACTAACAGAAAACCCAAACAGAAATATGATCCGGGCAGCGGATCATAACACTTCTCACCCTATCTCTAAGGGAGAGCGCCACCACCCGGCGGAGGAAACTCATTTGGGCCGCTTGTACCCGTGATCTTGTCCTTTCGGTCATAACCCAAAGCTCATGACCATAGGTGAGGATGGGAACGTAGATCGACCGGTAAATTGAGAGCTTTGCCTTCCGGCTCAGCTCCTTCGCACCGATCCGCCTGTCGATCTCTCGATCCACTCTTCCCTCACTCGTGAACAAGACTCCGAGGTACTTGAACTCCTCCACTTGGGGCAAGATCTCCTCCCCAACCCGGACATGGCACTCCACCCTTTTCCGGGCTAGAACCATGGACTCGGACTTGGAGGTGCTGATTCTCATCCCAGTCGCTTCACACTCAGCTGCGAACCGATCCAGCGAGAGCTAAAGATCCTGGCCAGATGAAGCCATCAGGACCACATCATCTGCAGAAAGCAGAGACCTAATCCTGCAGCCACCAAACCGGATCCCCTCAACGCAGGCCCGGCCCTAACCAATCTGGCGCCCTAGGCAAGATTTTAGGTGGTGCCCCCCCACATCGGCAGTGAAGTGTATATACGCACAAGAAACCGAATAGCTTTGTCTTTGACTTTTTTTTACTTAAAGAAAGCAAATTAACAATCAGAATAGTTAACAAGATAAAAAAAATATGAATAAATAAATGAATGCAAAAAATAAAAAATGAATATATGAAATACAATATTTTTTACATACATATTGCTTAATTTACATTAATGATGTGCACTTTAACAACTAGGCTTACAACTATACCTAATATATAAAGGGGTGGAAAAGTGACTATTACCTGCAGGGCAAACATTAGCTAACCAGAAGGCAATAACAATGTAAACAAAAAACACCTGCTTAAAAGATCTAATACAAATGTCCCTGAGGAATGTAAGGTGGGAGTACTGTAATTACCTAACGTTACATTATTATTTTCCATAACAATTTAGCCCCCTCCACAATATTAACCCGACGTTAAAACAGAACTAGCTATTTATTGATTAGCAATTGCCGAATCATGTGACATTAGCTTAATGCTAAAAAGCCAGGTTACTATCACATTCTGTAACAGTCTAATAATTTCATGTAGGCTAACGTTACCTACCTGCTACCTATGTCTTTTTCTCGTTTCTTCTCCTCTTCTTTTCTCTTTTTTCTTCCCTGGGCACCTGACAGTTTTGGCCGTTTTGACATCTTGTGTTGATTTTTTGATGTGGTGACGTCCAAAAAGAGTCATGATACGGGAAGGGAGAGGGCGCACCGTGCGGGGGGGGGAGGCGTAATGTTGCAACAAATAATAATTCTATTAAATAGGCTTTACTTTGCATTTTAATTAACGTGGGATTATTTTTTGTATTTAGAAATAATAGTACCAACTTTTTTTTTTTTTTTTCTCCAACTTTTGTGGCACTGGCGTGGCGCCCCCTGATGGACGGCGCCCTTAGCATTTGCCTATACGGCCTATGCCACGGGCCGGGCCTGCCTCAACGCCCTGACTGCGCCTAGTAATTCTGTCCATAAAAGTTATGAACAGAATGGGTGACAAAGGGCAGCCTTGGCGGAGTCCAACCCTCACTGGAAACGTGTCCGACTTACTGCCGGCAATGCGGACCAAGCTCTGGCACTGATCATACAGGGAGCGGACCGCCACAATCAGAGAGTCCGATACCCCATACTCTCTGAGCACTCCCCACAGGACTTCCCGGGGTACACGGTCGAATGCCTTCTCCAAGTCCACAAAGCACATGTAGACTGGTCGGGCAAACTCCCATGCACCCTCAAGGACCCTGCCCAGAGTATAGATCTGGTCCACAGTTCCACGACCAGGACGAAAACCACACTGTTCCTCCTGAATCCGAGGTTCGACTATCCGGCGTAGCCTCCTCTCCAGTACACCTGAATAGACCTTACCGGGAAGGCTGAGGAGTGTGATCCCACGATAGTTAGAACACACCCTCCGGTTCCCCTTCTTAAAGAGAGGAACCACCACCCCGGTCTGCCAATCCAGAGGTACCGCCCCCGATGTCCACGCGATGTTGCAGAGTCTTGTCAACCAAGACAGCCCCACAACATCCAGAGCCTTAAGGAACTCCGGGCGGATCTCATCCACCCCCGGGGCCTTGCCACCGAGGAGCTTTTTAACAACCTCGGCCACCTCAGCCCCAGAAATAGGAGAGCCCACCACAGATTCCCCAGGCCCTGCTTCCTCATAGGAAGACGTGCTGGTATATATATATATATATATATATATATATATATATATATATATATATATATATATATATATATATATATATATATATATATATATATATATATATATATATATATATATGTATGTGTGGGGAAAAAAATCACAAGACTATTTCATCTCTACAGGCCTGTTTCATGAGGGGGGTACCCTCAATCGTCAGGAGATTTTAATGGGAGCATTCGCATACCATGGTTTATATAGGGCACAGAGTGGGTGGGTACAGGCTGGCCTAGGGGCGTGGTGATTGGTTCTTGTGTTACCTAGGAGGTGTTTCCGTCTATGGCGGCATGTTGTTACAATTTCGCTGCGCTTGTTGAGGGATGACAGGTCTGGACGGTAGATAATAAACAGTTTCTCTTTCAAGCATAGGTTGCATCTTTTATTACCACTATTGTAAGGTGTGCTGGATGCAAGAATTTGCCATGTTATTGAATATTCAACATTATTGTCTTTGAGGTCCCAAATGTGTTTGCTGAGTTCTGTGGTATTTCGCAGGTTTTTGTTCCTGAAAGAAGCCTTGTGGTTGTTCCATCTGGTTTTGAATTCACCCTCGGTTAATCCTACATATGTGTCGGATGTGTTAATGTCCTTGCGTGTTACCTTAGATTGGTAGACAACTGATGTTTGTAAGCATCCCCCGTTGAGGGGGCAATCAGGTTTCTTTCGACAGTTACATGCTTTGTTGGTTTTGGAGTCGTTCTGACTGGGGGTCGACGGCTCATTTGCAATTGTTTTGTTGTGGTTTGAGATGATTTGTCGTATATTGTTAATGCAGCTGCAAACCTGATTGCCCCCTCAACGGGGGATGCTTACAAACATCAGTTGTCTACCAATCTAAGGTAATACGCAAGGACATTAACACATCCGACACATATGTAGGATTAACCGAGGGTGAATTCAAAACCAGATGGAACAACCACAAGGCTTCTTTCAGGAACAAAAACCTGCGAAATACCACAGAACTCAGCAAACACATTTGGGACCTCAAAGACAATAATGTTGAATATTCAATAACATGGCAAATTCTTGCATCCAGCACACCTTACAATAGTGGTAATAAAAGATGCAACCTATGCTTGAAAGAGAAACTGTTTATTATTTACCGTCCAGACCTGTCATCCCTCAACAAGCGCAGCGAAATTGTAACAACATGCCGCCATAGACGGAAACACCTCCTAGGTAACACATGAACCAATCACCACGCCCCTAGGCCAGCCTGTACCCACCCACTCTGTGCCCTATATAAACCATGGTATGCGAATGCTCCCATTAAAATCTCCTGACGATTGAGGGTACCCCCCCTCATGAAACAGGCCTGTAGAGATGAAATAGTCTTGTGATTTTTTTCCCCACACATACATATATTGCGCTCTACTACGGTATCGAGCACTATTTTTTGGATAACCTTATTAAGACATATATATATATATATATATATATATATATATATATATATATATATATATATATATATATATATATATATATAGCTAGAATTCACTGAACGTCAAGTATTTCTTATATATATAAATATATATATATATATATATATATATATATGAAATACTTGACTTGGTAAATTCTAGCTGTAAATATACTCCTCCCCTTGTAGCCACGCCCCCAACCACGCCCCCGTCCCACCCCGACCACGCCCACCCCAACCCCTCCCCCCACCTCCCGAAATCGGAGGTCTCAAGGTTGGCAAGTATGTATAATGAATACATGCAAACATGCATAAATACACTTATTAAGTATAAATAATAAGTAAATACTAATTTCTAGATGTTCTCCTGCTAGTGAAAGTATGCTGTAGGAAATATTAAAGTCAACAGTGTTCACCAGGAAGAATATATTACACTTTTTTGTGATTCTTCCCTGTTTAAAGATGCAGAAACGTTGAAACGCCCGTTGAGCGCCAGCGTGTGTGACGAACCTCTCGTTCAATTATTCCTCCGGATTTTTCCCACAAAAACGCCGCCGTTTGAGCTTTTTTCCCCTTCCCTTTGGAAGCGAATCTTGTCCGTCATGCTGCGCTGCCTGAGCCTCTGTGTGCGTTTCATTAACGAGCGCCCTTTCGCCCGTTCATACGAGCGCAGCTCTTTTGTGGACGCGTCTCACGCCGCGCTTTTCTCCGACGCTCGCATGAAACCGGTGTGGTGATTTTCAGCTTCTGACAAAAAAAAAAAAAAATGTTTTTTTGCGGTTAAAACATTGGCCTGAAGTGTTGGAGGAAAGTTTGTCCAAACTACAGCGTTCTTCAGTTTGGTCCATACTTGCTAATCCTCCCGAATTTTCCGGGGAGACTCCTGAATTTCAGTGCCCTTCCCGAAAATCTCCAGGGACAACCATTCTCCCGAATTTCTCCCGATTTCCAGCTAGACAACAATATTGGGGGCGTGCCTTAAAGGCACTGCCTTTAGTGTCCTCTCCATACTTGCCAACCTTGAGACCTCTGATTTCGGGAGGTGGGGGTGGGCGTGGTCAGGGCGTGGCTAAAAGGGGAGGAGTATATTTACAGCTAGAATTCACCAAGTCAAGTATTTCATATATATATATATATATATATATATATATATATATATATATATATATATATATATATATATATATATATATATATATATATATATATATATATATATATAAAACAAAGTTATTAATGGAAAAAATAAAAATACAATAAAACAATTATAAAAAATTATAAAATATTTTTTTTCCCACAAACAACATTATATAATTTTACAAGATTAAAGTAAAATATTTTTATGAAAATGATATTTAAAATTTTTTTTTATTAATAGAAAAATAAATTTATAAAATAGGAATAATACAAATAATACAATAGGAATAATCTAAATGTTTTTTTTCCCAAACAAAATTATATAAATTTACAAGATTAAAGTAAAAAAAAATTATGAAAAAAGATATATATATAAATACATTATTAATAGAAACAAAAATAATAAAATATGAATAATAAAAATAATAAAATAGGAATAATCTAAGATTTTTTCCCAAACAAAATGATACAATTTTACAAGATTAAAAAATAGGAATAATACAAATAATACAATAGGAATAATCTAAATGTTTTTTTTCCCAAACAAAATTATATAAATTTACAAGATTAAAGTAAAAAAAAAATATGAAAAATGATATATATAAATACATTATTAATAGAAACAAAAATAATAAAATATGAATAATAAAAATAATAAAATAGGAATAATCTAAGATTTTTTCCCAAACAAAATGATACAATTTTACAAGATTAAAGTAAAAAATGTTAAGAAAAATGAAATTGAAAAAAAAAAAATTTTTTAAATAAAAAATAAAAATAAAATAGGAATAATAAAATAGGAATAATCTAAAATGTATTTTTTTACCAAAAATAATGATATAATACTTGACGTTCAGTGAATTCTAGCTATATATATATATATATATATATATATATATATATATATATATATATATATATATATATATATATATATTTTATATTTATTTTATTACTTCACGGTGGGAGAGGGGTTAGTGCATCTGCCTCACAATACGAAGATCCTGAGTAGTCTTGGGTTCAATCCCGGGCTCGGGATCTTTCTGTGTGGAGTTTGCATGTCCTCCCCGTGACTGCGTGGGTTCCCTCCGGGTACTCCGGCTTCCTCCCACCTCCAAAGACATGCACCTGGGGATAAGTTGATTGGCAACACTAAATTGGCCCTAGTGTGTGGATGTGAGTGTGAATGTTGTCTGTCTATCTGTGTTGGCCCTGCGATGAGGTGGCGACTTGTCCAGGGTGTACCCCGCCTTCCGCCCGATTGTAGCTGGGAAGGGCTCCAGCACCCCCCGCGACCCCAAAAGGGATAAGCGGTAGAAAATGGATGGATGGATGGATATATATATATATATATATATATGTATATATTAGAGATGCGCGGATAGGCAATTATTTCATCCGCAACCGCATCAGAAAGTCGTCAACCATCCGCAATCCACCCGATCTAACATTTGATCAGAACCGCATCCGCCCGCCATCCGCCCGCACCCGCCCGTTGTTATATATCTAATATAGACGATGCAAGGCATTAGTGAGGTTATAAAGCTTTTGCCTGTTAAAGAAAGGAGACTGATCCAATGCAGCGCAGACATTCGCGTGCCACGCTGTCACGACCCAGACGCACACCAGTGCGCAATCATATGGGAGTCGCGCTGAGCGCACCTCCAAGCGCGTCTCGCTGCCGGCGACGGCCGGGTATGGGCCCGACGCTCCAGCGCCATCCATTTTCAGGGCTAGTTGATTCGGCAGGTGGGTTGTTACACACTCCTTAGCGGGTTCCAACTTCCATGGCCACCGTCCTAGCTGCTGTCTATATCAACCAGGGTGAGCCCCACCCCTTTCGTGAGCGCACTGCGCGCGGAGTGACCCCTGTTACGAGCCTGGGGGGCAGGTAAGCTGCTTACCTGCTGCGCGTGACGCCGGCCGCGGCAAAGGCGGACGAGGCGGGGTGTCGGTGCGGTGGGCGCGGTGGTGACCCTGGACGTGCGTCGGGCCCTTCTCGCGGATCGCCTCAGCTACGGCTCCCGGTGGGGCCCTCTCGGGGGAAGGGGCCTCGGTCCCGGACCCCGGCGAGGCGTCCCTTTTCCGCTCACCCTCGGTTAATCCTACATATGTGTCGGATGTGTTAATGTCCTTGCGTATTACCTTAGATTGGTAGACAACTGATGTTTGTAAGCATCCCCCGTTGAGGGGGCAATCAGGTTTCTTTCGACAGTTACATGCTTTGTTGGTTTTGGAGTCGTTCTGACTGGGGGTCGACGGCTCATTTGCAATTGTTTTGTTGTGGTTTGAGATGATTTGTCGTATATTGTTCATGCAGCTGTAGCTCAATTTGATGTTGTTCTTGTTGAATACTTTTCTTAGGTTGTTGTCTTTGGGAAAGTGTTTGTGGGTGAATTCAAAACCAGATGGAACAACCACAAGGCTTCTTTCAGGAACAAAAACCTGCGAAATACCACAGAACTCAGCAAACACATTTGGGACCTCAAAGACAATAATGTTGAATATTCAATAACATGGCAAATTCTTGCATCCAGCACACCTTACAATAGTGGTAATAAAAGATGCAACCTATGCTTGAAAGAGAAACTGTTTATTATCTACCGTCCAGACCTGTCATCCCTCAACAAGCGCAGCGAAATTGTAACAACATGCCGCCATAGACGGAAACACCTCCTAGGTAACACATGAACCAATCACCACGCCCCTAGGCCAGCCTGTACCCACCCACTCTGTGCACTATATATACCATGGTATGCGAATGCTCCCATTAAAATCTCCTGACGATTGAGGGTACCCCCCTCATGAAACAGGCCTGTAGAGATGAAATAGTCTTGTGATTTGTTTTCCCCACACATACATATATATATATATATATATATATATATATATATATACATACATATATATATATATATATATATATATATATATATATATATATATATATATATATATATATATATATATACATATATATATATATATATATATATATATATATATATATATATATATACATAAAACAAAGTTATTAATGGAAAAAATAAAAATAAAATAAAACAATTATAAAAAATTATAAAATAGGGAAAATCTAGAGATGCTACCTCAGTAGAAACATTTAAGTCCCATCTCAAAACTCATTTGTATACTCTAGCCTTTGAATAGCCCCCCTTTTCTTAGACCAGTTGATCTGCCGTTTCTTTTCTGTTCTCCTCTGCTCCCCCCTATCCCTTGTGGAAGGGGAGACACACAGATCCGGTGGCCATGGATGGGGTGCTGGCTGTCCGGGGTCGGGACCCGGGGTGGACCGCTCGCCTGTATATCGGTTGGGAACATCTCTGCGCTGCTGACCCGTCTCCGCTCGGGATGGTTTCCTGCTGACCCCACTGTGGACTGGACTCTTACTGTTATGCTGGATCCACTATGGACTGGACTCTCACAATATTATGTTAGACCCACTCGACATCCATTGCATTCGGTCTCCCTAGAGGGGGGGGGGGGGGTTACCCACATATGCGGTCCTCTCCAAGGTTTCTCATAGTCATTCACATCGACGTCCCACTGGGGTGAGTTTTTCCTTGCCCTTATGTGGGCTTTGTACAGAGGATGTCGTTGTGGCTTGTGCAGCCCTTTGAGACACTTGTGATTTAGGGCTATATAAATAAACATTGATTGATTGATAATCTAAGATTTTTTTTTCCCA
The DNA here is from genome assembly GCF_033978685.3 of Nerophis lumbriciformis. NCBI lineage: Eukaryota > Metazoa > Chordata > Actinopteri > Syngnathiformes > Syngnathidae > Nerophis > Nerophis lumbriciformis. The sequence goes on from NC_084553.2 coordinate 5,492,906, forward strand.
CAAACAACATTATATAATTTTAAAGTAAAATATTTTTATGAAAATGATATTTAAAAAAAAAATGTTATTAATAGAAAAATACATTTATAAAATAGGAATAATACAAATAATACAATAGGAATAATCTAAATGTTTTTTTTCCCAAACAAAATTATTTAAATTTACAAGATTAAAGTTAAAAAAAAATTATGAAAAATGATATATATAAATACATTATTAATAGAAACAAAAATAATAAAATATGAATAATAAAAATAATAAAATAGGAATAATCTAAGATTTTTTCCCAAACAAAATGATACAATTTTACAAGATTAAAAAATAGGAATAATACAAATAATACAATAGGAATAATCTAAATGTTTTTTTTCCCAAACAAAATTATATAAATTTACAAGATTAAAGTAAAAAAAAAATATGAAAAATGATATATATAAATACATTATTAATAGAAACAAAAATAATAAAATATGAATAATAAAAATAATAAAATAGAAATAATCTAAGATTTTTTCCCAAACAAAATGATACAATTTTACAAGATT
>NC_084553.2:5498450-5593450 GCF_033978685.3 Nerophis lumbriciformis
TGGCATTCTAATGTAAACATGCTAACAGGCAGCGTCATCCATGTAACACAATATTTTGACGCTAAGGTGTATACCTGCAAAATTAGCAAAAAAGCTAACATGCTAACAGTTAGAATTAATGAAATACCTAAATATATGACCCTGAGGTGTTTAACTGCTGAATTAGCAAAAAAAATATAAAATAAAACTTTCAAATGCTATCACGCTAACATTAGCATGCATCAAGTGCCAACACATGACTGAGATGTATACCTACAAAATTAGCTAAAAACAAAAAAAAGATAGCATACTAATGATTACAGGTAGCATCCTCCACGTATAGCTGCAAAATTAGCGAAAAAAACTAGCATGCTGATACTAGAATGCCAGCAATTGTGCTGTGGGACGCACAACAATTAGCTACGAGCCACTTTCTGCCCCTTTTTGACAGTTGGAAAAAAAACACTTAGAAAAAAAATCCGACTTTTTGACAAAAAAACTCCCCGACTTTTTGACACTTAGAAAAATTTTGACTTTTTGCCAAAAAAAACCCACCCGACTTTTTGACACTTAGAAAAAAATCCCGACTTTTTGACAATAAAACACCCCGACTTTTTGACCCTTGAAAAAAAATCCCAATTTTTTTGACACTTAGAAAAAATCCCCAAAAATCCAGATTTTTTGACAAAAAAAAAATCCAGACTTTTTGACAAAAAAATCAAGACTTTTTGACCAAAAAAATCCAGAATTTTTGACTTTTAGAAAAAGTTCCAACTTTTTGACACTAGAAAAAAAATCAAACTTTTTTACACATGGAAAAACCCCAACTTTTTGACCAAAAAAATCCAGACTTTTTCCACACTTAGAAAAAATTCCGACTTTTTGACACTTTTTGACACAGATGTACGTCTACAAAATTAGCTAAACAAAAAAAGATAGCATACTAATGTTTACAGGTAGCATCCTCCACGTATAGCTGCAAAATAATTAGAAAGTTAGATTGTTGAAAAAAACCTCCTTTCTCATGGACATGATACCGTATGCTAACAGTTAGCAATAAATAAATGCCTAAATATATGACACCGAGGGGTATACCTGCTAAATTAGCAAAAAAAATAGCATGCTAAAATGCTAACTGTAACAAAAACCTGGCATTCTAATGTAAACATGCTAACAGGCAGCGTCATCCATGTAACACAATATTTTGACGCTAAGGCGTATACCTGCTAAATTAGCAAGAAAGCTAACATGCTAACAGTTAGAATTAATGAAATACCTAAATATATGACCCTGAGGTGTCTAACTGCTAAATTAGCAAAAAATAAAATAAAATAAAACTTTCAAATGCTATCACGCTAACATTAGCATGCATCAAGTACCAACACATGACTGAGATGTATACCTACAAAATTAGCTAAAAACAAAAAAAAGATAGCATACTAATGTTTACAGGGAGCATCCTCCACGTATAGCTGCAAAATTAGCGAAAAAACTAGCATGCTGATACTAGAATGCCAGCAATTGTGCTGTGGGACGCACAACAATTAGCTACGGGCCACTTTCGGCCCCTTTTTGACAGTTGGAAAAAAAAACACTTAGAAAAAATTCCCACTTTTTGACAAAAAAACTCCTCGACTTTTTGACACTTAGAAAAATTTGGACTTTTTGCCAAAAAAACCCACCCAACTTTTTGACACTTAGAAAAAATCCCGACTTTTTGACAATAAAACACCCTGACTTTTTGACCCTTGAAAAAAAATCCCAATTTTTTTGACACTTAGAAAAAATCCCCCAAAATCCAGATTTTTTGACAAAAAAAAATCCAGACTTTTTGACAAAAAAAAATCCAGACTTTTTGACAAAAAAATCCAGACTTTTTGACCAAAAAAATCCAGAATTTTTGACTTTTAGGAAAAGTTCCAACTTTTTGACACCTGGAAAAAAAATCAAACTTTTTTACACATGGAAAAACCCCAACTTTTTGACCAAAAAAATCCAGACTTTTTCCACACTTAGAAAAAATTCCGACTTTTTGACACTTTTTGACACAGATGTACGTCTACAAAATTAGCTAAACAAAAAAAGATAGCATACTAATGTTTACAGGTAGCATCCTCCACGTATAGCTGCAAAATAATTAGAAAGTTAGATTGTTGAAAAAAACCTCCTTTCTCATGGACATGATACCGTATGCTAACAGTTAGCAATAAATAAATGCCTAAATATATGACACCGAGGGGTATACCTGCTAAATTAGCAAAAAAAATAGCATGCTAAAATGCTAACTGTAAGAAAAACCTGGCATTCTAATGTAAACATGCTAACAGGCAGCGTCATCCATGTAACACAATATTTTGACGCTAAGGTGTATACCTGCAAAATTAGCAAGAAAGCTAACATGCTAACAGTTAGAATTAATGAAATACCTAAATATATGACCCTGAGGTGTCTAACTGCTAAATTAGCAAAAAAAATATAAAATAAAACTTTCAAATGCTATCACGCTAACATTAGCATGCATCAAGTACCAACACATGACTGAGATGTATACCTACAAAATTAGCTAAAAACAAAAAAAAGAAAGCATACTAATGTTTACAGGGAGCATCCTCCACGTATAGCTGCAAAATTAGCAAAAAAAACTAGCATGCTGATACTAGAATGCCAGCAATTGTGCTGTGGGACGCACAACAATTAGCTACGGGCCACTTTCGGGCCCTTTTTGACAGTTGGAAAAAAAACACTTAGAAAAAATTCCGACTTTTTGACAAAAAAACCCACCCGACTTTTTGACACTTAGAAAAATTTTGACTTTTTGCCAAAGAAAACCCACCCGACTTTTTGACACTTAGAAAAAATCCCGACTTTTTGACAATAAAACACCCCGACTTTTTGACCCTTGAAAAAAAATCCCAATTTTTTTGACACTTAGAAAAAATCCCCAAAAAATCCAGACTTTTTGACAAAAGAAATCCAGATTTTTTGACAAAAAAATCCAGACTTTTTGACCAAAAAAATCCAGAATTTTTGACTTTTAGAAAAAGTTCCAACTTTTTGACACCTATAAAAAAAATCAAACTTTTTTACACATGGAAAAACCCCAACTTTTTGACCAAAAAAATCCAGACTTTTTCCACACTTAGAAAAAATTCCGACTTTTTGACACTTTTTGACACAGATGTACATCTACAAAATTAGCTAAACAAAAAAAGATAGCATACTAATGTTTACAGGTAGCATCCTCCACGTATAGCTGCAAAATAATTAGAAAGTTAGATTGTTGAAAAAACCCTCCTTTCTCATGGACATGATACCGTATGCTAACAGTTAGCAATAAATAAATGCCTAAATATATGACACCGAGGGGTATACCTGCTAAATTAGCAAAAAAAAATAGCATGCTAAAATGCTAACTGTAACAAAAACCTGGCATTCTAATGTAAACATGCTAACAGGCAGCGTCATCCATGTAACACAATATTTTGACGCTAAGGTGTATACCTGCAAAATTAGCAAGAAAGCTAACATGCTAACAGTTAGAATTAATGAAATACCTAAATATATGACCCTGAGGTGTCTAACTGCTGAATTAGCAAAAAAAAATATAAAATAAAACTTTCAAATGCTATCACGCTAACATTAGCATGCATCAAGTACCAACACATGACTGAGATGTATACCTACAAAATTAGCTAAAAACAAAAAAAAGATAGCATACTAATGTTTACAGGGAGCATCCTCCACGTATAGCTGCAAAATTAGCGAAAAAAACTAGCATGCTGATACTAGAATGCCAGCAATTGTGCTGTGGGACGCACAACTATTAGCTACGGGCCACTTTCGGCCCCTTTTTGACTGTTGGAAAAAAAAACACTTAGAAAAAATTCCGACTTTTTGACAAAAAAACTCCCCGACTTTTTGACACTTAGAAAAATTTGGACTTTTTGCCAAAAAAAACCCACCCGACTTTTTGACACTTAGAAAAAAATCCAGACTTTTTGACAATAAAACACCCCGACTTTTTGACCCTTGAAAAAAAATCCCAATTTTTTTGACATTTAGAAAAAATCCCCCAAAATCCAGACTTTTTGACCAAAAAAATCCAGAATTTTTTACTTTTAGAAAAAGTTCCAACTTTTTGACACCAGAAAAAAAATCAAACTTTTTTACACATGGAAAACCCCCAACTTTTTGACCAAAAAAATCCAGACTTTTTCCACACTTAGAAAAAATTCCGACTTTTTGACACTTTTTGACACAGATGTATGTCTACAGAATTAGCTAAACAAAAAAAGATAGCATACTAATGTTTACAGGTAGCATCCTCCACGTATAGCTGCAAAATAATTAGAAAGTTAGATTGTTGAAAAAAACCTCCTTTCTCATGGACATTATACCGTATGCTAACAGTTAGCAATAAATAAATGCCTAAATATATGACACCGAGGGGTATACCTGCTAAATTAGCAAAAAAAATAGCATGCTAAAATGCTAACTGTAACAAAAACCTGGCATTCTAATGTAAACATGCTAACAGGCAGCGTCATCCATGTAACAGAATATTTTGACGCTAAGGTGTATACCTGCAAAATTAGCAAGAGAGCTAACATGCTAACAGTTAGAATTAATGAAATACCTAAATATATGAACCTGAGGTGTCTAACTGCTAAATTAGCAAAAAATAAAATAAAATAAAACTTTCAAATGCTATCACGCTAACATTAGCATGCATCAAGTACCAACACATGACTGAGATGTATACCTACTAAATTAGCTAAAAACAAAAAAAAGATAGCATACTAATGTTTACAGGGAGCATCCTCCACGTATAGCTGCAAAATTAGCGAAAAAAACTAGCATGCTGATACTAGAATGCCAGCAATTGTGCTGTGGGACGCACAACTATTAGCTACGGGCCACTTTCGGCCCCTTTTTGACAGTTGGAAAAAAAAACACTTAGAAAAAATTCCGACTTTTTGACAAAAAAACTCCCTGACTTTTTGACACTTAGAAAAATTTGGACTTTTTGCCAAAAAAAATCCACCCGACTTTTTGACACTTAGAAAAAAATCCCGACTTTTTGACAATAAAACACCCTGACTTTTTGACCCTCGAAAAAAAATCCCAATTTTTTTGACACTTAGAAAAAATCCCCCAAAATCCAGATTTTTTGACAAAAAAAATCCAGACTTTTTGACAAAAAAAATCCATACTTTTTGACAAAATAAATCCAGACTTTTTGACGAAAAAAATCCAGATTTTTTGACAAAAAAAATCCAGACTTTTTGACAAAAAAAAAAATCCAGACTTTTTGACAAAAAAAATCCAGACTTTTTGACCAAAAAAATCCAGACTTTTGACCAAAAAACTCCAGCGTTCTTCAGTTTGGTCCATACTTGCCAACCCTCCCGAATTTTCCGGGAGACTCACGAACTTCAATGCCCCTCCCGAAAATCTCCAGGGACAACCATTCTCCCGAATTTCTCTCGATTTCCAGCCAGAAGAGATGACAGGATCTGCCCAATTTCCAGACGAACTCTTTTTGAAGTATTTTACAAACTCTTTTTGAACTATTAAATTGGAACTCTTTTTCAACTGACCTTTTCATCAGCAGTGAGCGGCCGCCAATCGATTATTTTTAAGGCTTCTGAGGTGTTTATTGGCTGCCAATTGCTAGTAAAAATAGCACAATAATATTTATGTTGCTGTCAAAAAGTTAGATTGTTGAAAAAAACCTCCTTTCTCATGGACATGATACCGTATGCTAACAGTTAGCAATAAATAAATACCTAAATATATGACACCGAGGGGTATACCTGCTAAATTAGCAAAACAAATAGCATGCTAAAATGCTAACTGTAACAAAAACCTGGCATTCTAATGTAAACATGCTAACAGGCAGCGTCATCCATGTAACAGAATATTTTGACGCTAAGGTGTATACCTGCAAAATTAGCAAGAGAGCTAACATGCTAACAGTTAGAATTAATGAAATACCTAAATATATGAACCTGAGGTGTCTAACTGCTAAATTAGCAAAAAAAAAAATAAAATAAAACTTTCAAATGCTATCACGCTAACATTAGCATGCATCAAGTACCAACACATGACTGAGATGTATACCTACTAAATTAGCTAAAAACAAAAAAAAGATAGCATACTAATGTTTACAGGGAGCATCCTCCACGTATAGCTGCAAAATTAGCGAAAAAAACTAGCATGCTGATACTAGAATGCCAGCAATTGTGCTGTGGGACGCACAACTATTAGCTACGGGCCACTTTCGGCCCCTTTTTGACAGTTGGAAAAAAAAACACTTAGAAAAAATTCCGACTTTTTGACAAAAAAACTCCCTGACTTTTTGACACTTAGAAAAATTTGGACTTTTTGCCAAAAAAAATCCACCCGACTTTTTGACACTTAGAAAAAAATCCCGACTTTTTGACAATAAAACACCCTGACTTTTTGACCCTCGAAAAAAAATCCCAATTTTTTTGACACTTAGAAAAAATCCCCCAAAATCCAGATTTTTTGACAAAAAAAATCCAGACTTTTTGACAAAAAAAATCCATACTTTTTGACAAAATAAATCCAGACTTTTTGACGAAAAAAATCCAGATTTTTTGACAAAAAAATCCAGACTTTTTGACAAAAAAAAAAATCCAGACTTTTTGACAAAAAAAATCCAGACTTTTTGACCAAAAAAATCCAGACTTTTGACCAAAAAACTCCAGCGTTCTTCAGTTTGGTCCATACTTGCCAACCCTCCCGAATTTTCCGGGAGACTCACGAACTTCAATGCCCCTCCCGAAAATCTCCAGGGACAACCATTCTCCCGAATTTCTCTCGATTTCCAGCCAGAAGAGATGACAGGATCTGCCCAATTTCCAGACGAACTCTTTTTGAAGTATTTTACAAACTCTTTTTGAACTATTAAATTGGAACTCTTTTTCAACTGACCTTTTCATCAGCAGTGAGCGGCCGCCAATCGATTATTTTTAAGGCTTCTGAGGTGTTTATTGGCTGCCAATTGCTAGTAAAAATAGCACAATAATATTTATGTTGCTGTCAAAAAGTTAGATTGTTGAAAAAAACCTCCTTTCTCATGGACATGATACCGTATGCTAACAGTTAGCAATAAATAAATACCTAAATATATGACACCGAGGGGTATACCTGCTAAATTAGCAAAACAAATAGCATGCTAAAATGCTAACTGTAACAAAAACCTGGCATTCTAATGTAAACATGCTAACAGGCAGCGTCATCCATGTAACAGAATATTTTGACGCTAAGGTGTATACCTGCAAAATTAGCAAGAGAGCTAACATGCTAACAGTTAGAATTAATGAAATACCTAAATATATGAACCTGAGGTGTCTAACTGCTAAATTAGCAAAAAATAAATACAATAAAACTTTCAAATGCTATCACGCTAACATTAGCATGCATCAAGTACCAACACATGACTGAGATGCATACCTACAAAATTAGCTAAAAACAAAAAAAAGATAGCATACTAATGTTTACAGGGAGCATCCTCCACGTATAGCTGCAAAATTAGCGAAAAAACTAGCATGCTGATACTAGAATGCCAGCAATTGTGCTGTGGGACGCACAACAATTAGCTACGGGCCACTTTCGGCCCCTTTTTGACAGTTGGAAAAAAACACTTAGAAAAAATTCCGACTTTTTGACAAAAAAAACTCCCCGACTTTTTGACACTTAGAAAAATTTTGACTTTTTGCCAAAAACACCCACCCGACTTTTTGACACTTAGAAAAAATCCCGACTTTTTGACAATAAAACACCCCGACTTTTTGACCCTTGAAAAAAAATCCTAATTTTTTTGACACTTAGAAAAAATCCCCAAAAATCCAGATTTTTTGACAAAGAAAAATCCAGACTTTTTGACAAAAAAATCCAGACTTTTTGACCAAAAAAATCCAGAATTTTTGTCTTTTAGGAAAAGTTCCAACTTTTTGACACCTAGAAAAAAAATCAAACTTTTTTACACATGGAAAAACCCCAACTTTTTGACCAAAAAAATCCAGACTTTTTCCACACTTAGAAAAAATTCCGACTTTTTGACACTTTTTGACACAGATGTACATCTAGAAAATTAGCTAAACAAAAAAAGATAGCATACTAATGTTTACAGGTAGCATCCTCCACGTATAGCTGCAAAATAATTAGAAAGTTAGATTGTTGAAAAAAACCTCCTTTCTCATGGACATGATGCCGTACGCTAACAGTTAGCAATAAATAAATGCCTACATATATGACACCGAGGGGTATACCTGCTAAATTAGCAAAAAAAATAGCATGCTAAAATGCTAACTGTAACAAAAACCTGGCATTCCAATGTAAACATGCTAACAGGCAGCGTCATCCATGTAACACAATATTTTGACGCTAAGGTGTATACCTGCAAAATTAGCAAGAAAGCTAACATGCGAACACTTAGAATGAATGAAATACCTAAATATATGACCCTGAGGTGTCTAACTGCTAAATTAGCAAAAAAAACCAAAATATAACTTTCAAATGCTATCACGCTAACATTAGCATGCATCAAGTACCAACACATGACTGAGATGTATACCTACAAAATTAGCTAAAAACAAAAAAAAGATAGCATACTAATGTTTACAGGGAGCATCCTCCACGTATAGCTGCAAAATTAGCGAAAAAAACTAGCATGCTGATACTAGAATGCCAGCAATTGTGCTGTGGGACGCACAACAATTAGCTACGGGCCACTTTCGGCCCCTTTTTGACAGTTGGAAAAAAAACACTTAGAAAAAATTCCGACTTTTTGACAAAAAAACTCCCCGACTTTTTGACACTTAGAAAAATTTTGACTTTTTGCCAAAAAAAACCCACCCGACTTTTTGACACTTAGAAAAAATCCCGACTTTTTGACAATAAAACACCGCCACTTTTTGACCCTTGAAAAAAAATCCTAATTTTTTTGACACTTAGAAAAAATTCCCCAAAATCCAGATTTTTTGACAAAAAAAAATCCAGACTTTTTGACAAAAAAATCCAGACTTTTTGACCAAAAAAATCCAGAATTTTTGACTTTTAGGAAAAGTTCCAACTTTTTGACACCTAGAAAAAAAATCAAACTTTTTTACACATGGAAAAACCCCAATTTTTTGACCAAAAAAATCCAGACTTTTTCCACACTTAGAAAAAATTCCGACTTTTTGACACTTTTTGACACAGATGTACATTTAGAAAATTAGCTAAACAAAAAAAGATAGCATACTAATGTTTACAGGTAGCATCCTCCACGTATAGCTGCAAAATAATTAGAAAGTTAGATTGTTGAAAAAAACCTCCTTTCTCATGGACATGATACCGTATGCTAAAAGTTAGCAATAAATAAATGCCTAAATATATGACACCAAGGGGTATACCTGCTAAATTAGCAAAAAAATAGCATGCTAAAATGCTAACTGTAACAAAAACCTGGCATTCTAATGTAAACACGCTAACAGGCAGCGTCATCCATGTAACACAATATTTTGACGCTAAGGTGTATACCTGCTAAATTAGCAAGAAAGCTAACATGCTAACAGTTAGAATTAATGAAATACCTAAATATATGACCCTGAGGTGTCTAACTGCTAAATTAGCAAAAACATATATAAAATAAAACTTTCAAATGCTATCACGCTAACATTAGCATGCATCAAGTACCAACACATGACTGAGATGTATACCTACAAAATTAGCTAAAAACAAAAAAAAGATAGCATACTAATGTTCACAGGTAGCATCCTCCACGTATAGCTGCAAAATTAGTGAAAAAAACTAGCATGCTGATACTAGAATGCCAGCAATTGTGCTGTGGGACGCACAACAATTAGCTACGGGCCACTTTCGGCCCCTTTTTGACAGTTGGAAAAAAAAACACTTAGAAAAAATTCCGACTTTTTGACAAAAAAACTCCCCGACTTTTTGACACTTAGAAAAATGTTGACTTTTTGCCAAAAAAAACCCACCCGACTTTTTGACACTTAGAAAAAAATCCCAATTTTTTTGACACTTAGAAAAAATCCCCAAAAATCCAGATTTTTTGACAAAAAAAAATCCAGACTTTTTGACAAAAAAAAAATCCAGACTTTTTGACAAAAAAATCCAGACTTTTTGACCAAAAAAATCCAGAATTTTTGACTTTTAGGAAAAGTTCCAACTTTTTGACACCTAGAAAAAAAATCAAACTTTTTTACACATGGAAAAACCCCAACTTTTTGACCAAAAAAATCCAGACTTTTTCCACACTTAGAAAAAATTCCGACTTTTTGACACTTTTTGACACAGATGTACATCTAGAAAATTAGCTAAACAAAAAAAGATAGCATACTAATGTTTACAGGTAGCATCCTCCACGTATAGCTGCAAAATTATTAGAAAGTTATATTGTTGAAAAAAACCTCCTTTCTCATGGACATGATGCCGTATGCTAAAAGTTAGCAATAAATAAATGCCTAAATATATGACACCGAGGGGTATACCTGCTAAATTAGCAAAAAAAATAGCATGCTAAAATGCTAACTGTAACAAAAACCTGGCATTCTAATGTAAACATGCTAACAGGCAGCGTCATCCATGTAACACAATATTTTGACGCTAAGGTGTATACCTGCTAAATTAGCAAGAAAGCTAACATGCTAACAGTTAGAATTAACGAAATACCTAAATATATGACCCTGAGGTGTCTACCTGCTAAATTAGCAAAAAAAATATAAAATAAAACTTTCAAATGCTATCACGCTAACATTAGCATGCATCAAGTACCAACACATGACTGAGATGTATACCTACAAAATTAGCTAAAAAGAAAAAAAAGATAGCATACTAATGATTACAGGTAGCATCCTCCACGTATAGCTGCAAAATTAGCGAAAAAACTAGCATGCTGATACTAGAATGCCAGCAATTGTGCTGTGGGACGCACAACAATTAGCTACGGGCCACTTTCGGCCCCTTTTTGACAGTTGGAAAAAAAAACACTTAGAAAAAATTCCGACTTTTTGACAAAAAAACTCCCCGACTTTTTGACACTTAGAAAAATTTTGACTTTTTGCCAAAAAAACCCACCCGACTTTTTGACAATTAGAAAAAAATCCCGACTTTTTGACAATAAAACACCCCAACTTTTTGACCCTTGAAAAAAAATCCCAATTTTTTTGACACTTAGAAAAAATCCCCCAAAATCCAGATTTTTTGACAAAAAAAATCCAGACTTTTTGACAAACAAATCCAGACTTTTTGACCAAAAAAATCCAGAATTTTTGACTTTTAGGAAAAGTTCCAACTTTTTGACACCTAGAAAAAAAATCAAACTTTTTTACACATGGAAAAACCCCAATTTTTTGACCAAAAAAATCCAGACTTTTTCTACACTTAGAAAAAATTCCGACTTTTTGACACTTTTTGACACATGTACATTTAGAAAATTAGCTAAACAAAAAAAGATAGCATACTAATGTTTACAGGTAGCATCCTCCACGTATAGCTGCAAAATAATTAGAAAGTTAGATTGTTGAAAAAAACCTCCTTTCTCATGGACATGATACCGTATGCTAAAAGTTAGCAATAAATAAATGCCTAAATATATGACACCAAGGGGTATACCTGCTAAATTAGCAAAAAAATAGCATGCTAAAATGCTAACTGTAACAAAAACCTGGCATTCTAATGTACACATGCTAACAGGCAGCGTCATCCATGTAACAGAATATTTTGACGCTAAGGTGTATACCTGCAAAATTAGCAAGAGAGCTAACATGCTAACAGTTAGAATTAATGAAATACCTAAATATATGACCCTGAGGTGTCTAACTGCTAAATTAGCAAAAAAAAAATATAAAATAAAACTTTCAAATGCTATCACGCTAACATTAGCATGCATCAAGTACCAACACATGACTGAGATGTATACCTACAAAATTAGCTAAAAACAAAAAAAAGATAGCATACTAATGTTTACAGGGAGCATCCTCCACGTATAGCTGCAAAATTAGCGAAAAAACTAACATGCTGATACTAGAATGCCAGCAATTGTGCTGTGGGACGCACAACAATTAGCTACGGGCCACTTTCGGCCCCTTTTTGACAGTTGGAAAAAAAAACACTTAGAAAAAATTCCGACTTTTTGACAAAAAAACTCCCCGACTTTTTGACACTTAGAAAAATTTTGACTTTTTGCCAAAAAAAACCCACCCGACTTTTTGACACTTTGAAAAAATCGCGACTTTTTGACAATAAAACACCCCGACTTTTTGACACTTGAAAAAAAAATCCTAATTTTTTTGACACTTAGAAAAAATCCCCAAAAATCCAGATTTTTTGACCAAAAAAATCCAGACTTTTTGACAAAAAAAAAATCCAGATTTTTTGACAAAAAAAAAATCCAGACTTTTTGACCAAAAAAAATCCAGACTTTTTGACCAAAAAAATCCAGATTTTTTGAGAAAAAAAATCCAGACTTTTTGACAAAAAAAATCCAGACTTTTTGACAAAAAAAATCCAGACTTTTTGACAAAAAAATCCAGACTTTTTGACCAAAAAAAATCCAGACTTTTGACCAAAAAACTCCAGCGTTCTTCAGTTTGGTCCATACTTGCCAACCCTCCCGAATTTTCCGGGAGACTCACGAATTTCAATGCCCCTCCCGAAAATCTCCAGGGACAACCATTCTCCCGAATTTCTCCCGATTTCCAGCCAGACAACAATATTGGGGGCGTCTGCCTTTAGCGTCCTCTCTCACCTGAAAAGGAGACTTTTATATATGTCTCCGTTATCCATAGGTTTATCAAAAACCCATAAAGTAGGCCGGCACGGAGCTATTTCTCAGCGTGTGTTAATTCCAGCCGGCACGTTAATACACTGACACACAATGTTAGAATAATTGTTTGTAAGTTATCACAAAAAACTTTGTGTTGAAATGAGTTCCAGGCAAAAGGACAGGGTCTGTCTTTGAGGCCTACCAGGAGTAAGGCTCGTAAAACTCCACTGTGTAAGGGGGAGAGCCACATGAAGTGTTTTCTGTTTTCTCTCATGTATGGTAATCAACAGAATGATGTTGTTCTGGCCCAAGGACTTCAAAGTGGAGACATGACAGGATCTGCCCAATTTCCAGACGAACTCTTTTTGAAGTATTTTACAAACTCTTTTTGAACTATTAAATTGGAACTCTTTTTGAACTGACCTTTTCTGTGAATTGTTTACGACCTTTTCTGTGAACCTTTTGCGACCTTTGTCCTTCGGAAACAAAGGTGGCCATGTGGTCGGGGAGGAATTCTGTCTCTGTTTAATTCTTTGCCTCTTGTCTTGTTTAATAGATGTCATCAGTGTTTGAACCTGACACACAACATCCGGATTCTCATCATGCATTGCTTCAAAACTACATCAAGTAGTAAAGAAGTACGCTTGCAAGTTCCAAAATGATTGGAAACAAGATTTTCAGTTCATCCAGGACGGTTCAAAGGGGGAAGGGGTATGCTGCCTGAATTCGGAGGTCTCAAGGTTGGCAAGTATGGTGAGGCGACCTGGCTTATGTACAAAACACACACCCATGCACTACACACCATCTGTTCTTGGACAGGTTTGTACTGAAAACCACATGACCCTTCCAAGTACTTCTTTTTTTTCCACCTGTTCAGGTGTAGCAGGAGGCTTTTGTTTGGTTAAAAGAGAGAAGGAAACAAACAGAACCAAACCTGCTGGGAATTTACCAGCGCCGGTTTTGGCGCTAACAACACAATGGAGCGATGACCTACTTTTCCTCGCCTAATTCAATTTATCCCAAATTTACCTTGAGGGTAAGAAAAGGAAGTGAAAAGGGGGAGGACCCCCCCCCCCCACCCCCTGGGAGGAAGTGGGATGTTGTTGGGGGTCCGCAGAGAGGACTGGTACAAGCTGCAGGTGGAACCCAGATGCACTTTATCGTGGTGCTCATCAAACATTAACACGGAGGACAAACGCCATGGAGGGTAAAAAAAGAAGAAGTTAGGCGCCGTGAGGACGGCGATGATGAAAAGGCCCCAAATGCGTCTGACAAGGAGTAAATATTGAAGGGAAAGATAAACAAGGTGACTGGGCTCCATTATTCATGGCAACAGGGGACACGGGGAAACACGATAGCGTTGGAAAACCTTTATGTCTGACAAGGAGCTCTTGGGGGGGGGGTGGCTGCGGGGATCCCGACCCAGAACTGCGGTTGTTGTCCGTGTGACATTATCTCTCATCGTCACACGCTCGATGTCCTCCTAGGGATGCTCCTCGGAGGTTCCTTTGATTGGCTCTTGAAATGACATCTATCCACAATACGTATCCACCTGCACACATATCTACTTGATGCTCGACACACAACATTTTTGTACTTTTGTGTGTTCATGTATTTGATTGTAACATGCATCTTAGTTGTAGTTTTCATTACTAAAATGACACTTAGAAAAAATCCCGACTTTTTGACAAAACCCCCCCTGACTTTTTGACACTTGGAAACAATCCCAACTTTTTGACACTTAGAAAAAAATCCCGAAAAATCCCGATTTTTTGACCAAAAAAAAATCCAGATTTTTTGACACTTATAAGAAATCCAGACTTTTTGACCAAAAACCCGACTTTTTGACGCTTGGAAAAAATCCCCCCAAATCCAGACTTTTTGACACAAAAAACCCCGACTTTTTGACACTTGAAAAAAATCCCGAAAAATCCCGACTTTTTAACAAAACCCCCTCTGACTTTTTGACACTTGGAAAAAATCCCGACCTTTTGACAAAAAAAATCCAGACTTTTTGACGCTTGGAAAAAATCCAGACTTTTTGACAAAACCCCCCCTGACTTTTTGACACTTGGAAACAATCCCAACTTTTTGACACTTAGAAAAAAATCCCGAAAAATCCCGATTTTTTGACCAAAAAAAAAAATCCCGATTTTTTGACACTTACAAGAAATCCAGACTTTTTGACCAAAAAACCCGACTTTTTGACACTTGGAAAAAATCCCGACCTTTTGACAAAAAAAATCCAGACTTTTTGACGCTTGGAAAAAATCCAGACTTTTTGACAAAACCCCCCCTGACTTTTTGACACTTAGAAACAATCCCAACTTTTTGACACTTAGAAAAAAATCCCGAAAAATCCCGATTTTTTGACCAAAAAAAAAATCCCGATTTTTTGACACTTACAAGAAATCCAGACTTTTTGACCAAAAAACCCGACTTTTTGACGCTTGGAAAAAATCCCCAAAAATCCAGACTTTTTGACACAAAAAACCCCGACTTTTTGACACTTGAAAAAAATACCGAAAAATCCCGACTTTTTAACAAAACCCCCTCTGACTTTTTGACACTTGGAAAAAATCCAAACCTTTTGACAAAAAAAATCCAGCCTTTTTGACGCTTGGAAAAAATCCCCAAAAATCCAGACTTTTTGACACTTGGAAAAAATCCCGACCTTTTGACAAAAAAAATCCAGACTTTTTGACGCTTGGAAAAAATCCCCCAAAATCCAGACTTTTTGATACTTGGAAAAAATCCCGACCTTTTGACACAAAAAACCCCGATTTTTTGACACTTGGAAAAAATCCCGAAAAATCCCGATTTTTTGACCAAAAAAAAATCCCGATTTTTTGACACTTACAAGAAATCCAGACTTTTTGACAAAAAACCCCGACTTTTTGACGCTTGGAAAAAATCCCCCAAAATCCAGACTTTTTGACACAAAAACCCCCGACTTTTTGACACTTGAAAAAAATCCCGAAAAATCCCGACTTTTTAACAAAACGCCCTCTGACTTTTTGACACTTGGAAAAAATCCAGACCTTTTGACAAAAAAAATCCAGACTTTTTGACGCTTGGAAAAAATCCCCAAAAATCCAGACTTTTTGACACTTGTAAAAAATCCCGACCTTTTGACACAAAAAACCCCCGATTTTTTGACACTTGGAAAAAATCCCGAAAAATCCCGAAAAATCCCGAAAAATCCCGACTTTTTAACAAAAAAAAATCCAGACTTTTTGACAAAACCCCCTACGACTTTTTGACACTTGGAAAAAATCCCGACCTTTTGACAAAAAAAATCCAGACTTTTTGACTCTTAGAAAAAATCCAGACTTTATGACCAAAAAAATCCAGACTTTTTAACACCTAGAAAAAATCCCGAAAAATCCAGATTTTTTTTTACAAAAAAACCCCCCGACTTTTTGACACTTGGAAACAATCCCAAATTTTTGACACTTAGAAAAAATCCAAAAAATCCCAATTTTTTGACCAAAAAAATCCCGACTTTTTGACTCTTAGAAAAAATCCAGACTTTTTTCTTTTATAGTTCTTTTTATTGATTTCACATTCACATTGACAACATATTCAAACCCTCTTCATCCCCTACCCCTGCTGTCACTCAAAACAAAAACAAAAAAACAAAAGTAAGAGTACAAAAGTACCCGGAGTAAAAAAAATAAATAAATAGATAAAGTTCAGTACAAGGCACCTAAAACACAGTAATTGAAAACTGAAACATAATGTAGACGCAGCATGATAAGGCCATATCTAGGTACATATCTAGGGCTCTTCCTGCACTTGTGTAGAAGATTGGTCAAAAAAAGTAAAAAAAGGTCTCCACACTTTAAAAAACTTGTTTTCAGAGCCCCGTAATGTGTATCTTATTTTCTCCAGCTTCAGGTTTGCTAGTACGTCCCTTATCCAGTGGGAGACTAAGGGTGGGTCAGCCTCCTTCCACTTCAACAATATCAGGCGGCGTGCGAGGAGGGTGGTGAAGGCAACTATTTTGTGACCCCCGACAGGTAGTTCCATCCCTTCAGGAATGATTCCAAATACGGAAATGAAAGGGTTTGGATCGATTTGAATTGTTAAAACCGTAGAGAGTGCTTCGAAGATGGACTTCCAGTACCCCTTTAGCTTCGGACAAAGCCAAAACATGTGTATTAATGTTGCGTTATCTAGTTTACATCTATCACATAATGGGTTAATATGGGGAAATATTTTTGCTAATAAATCCAGACTTTTTAACAAAAAAATCCAGATTTTTTGACAGTTGAAAAAAATCCCGAAAAATCCCGATTTTTTTAACAAAAAAAAAATCCCGATTTTTTGACAAAACCCCCTCCGGCTTTTTGACACTTGGAAAAAATCCCGACCTTTTGACAAAAAAAAAATCCAGACTTTTTGACACTTGGAAAAAAATCCAGACTTTTTGACACTTCGAAAAAATCCCCCAAAATCCAGACTTTTTGACACAAAAAACCCCAACTTTTTGACACTTGGAAAAAATCCCGAAAAATCCCGACTTTTTAACACAAAACAATCCAGACTTTTTGACAAACCCCCCCCCACCCCCCCCCCCGACTTTTTGACACTTGGAAACAATCCCAAATTTTTGACACTTAGAAAAAATCCAAAAAAAATCCCAATTTTTTGACCAAAACAATCCCGACCTTTTGACCAAAAAAATCCCGACCTTTTAAATCCTAGACAAAATCCAGACTTTTTAACAAAAAAATCCCGATTTTTTGACAGTTGGAAAAAATCCTGAAAAATCCAGATTTTTTAACAAAAAAAAATCCCGACTTTTTGACAAACCTCCCCCTCTGACTTTTTGACACTTGGAAACAATCCCAACTTTTTGACACTTAGAAAAAATCCCGAAAAATCCCGATTTTTTTTACAAAAAAAATTCAGATTTTTTTACAAAAAAATTCCGATTTTTTTACAAAAAAATCCAGATTTTTTTACCTAAAAAAATCCCGATCTTTTGACACTTAAAAAAATCCTGACTTTTTGACAAAAAAAAACCCGACTTTTTGACGCTTGGAAAAAATTCAGACTTTTTAACACAAAAAACCCAGACTTTTTCAATCAATCAATCAATCAATGTTTATTTATATAGCCCTAAATCACAAGTGTCTCAAAGGGCTGCACAAGCCACAACGACATCCTCGGTACAAAGCCCAAATAAGGGCAAGGAAAAACTCACCCCAGTGACACTTTTTGACACTTGAAAAAAATCCCGAAAAATATCGACTTTTTAACAAAAAAAATCCATACTTTTTGACAAAACCCCCTCCGACTTTTTGAGACTTGGAAAAAAATCCCGACCTTTCGACAAAAAAAATCCAGATTTTTTGACACTTGGAAAAAATCCAGACTTTTTGACGCTTGGAAAGAATCCCAAAAAATCCAGACTTTTTGAAACAAAAAACCCCGACTTTTTGACACTTGGAAAAAATCCCGAAAAATCCCGACTTTTTAACAAAAAAAAATCCAGACTTTTTGACAAAACCCCCTCCGACTTTTTGACACTTGGAAAAAATCCACACTTTATGACCAAAAAAATCCACACTTTTTAACACTTAGAAAAAATCCCGAAAAATCCAGATTTTGTTTGACACTTGGAAACAATCCCAAATTTTTGACACTTAGAAAAAATCCAAAAAATCCCAAATTTTTTGACCAAAACAATCTCGACCTATTGACCAAAAAAATCCTGACCTTTTGACTCTTAGAAAAAATCCAGACTTTTTAACAAAAAAATCCCGATTTTTTGACAGTTGGAAAGAATCCCAATTTTTTGACACTTAGAAAAAATCCCGAAAAATCCCGATTTTTCGACCAAAAAAAAATCCCAATTTTTTGACACTTAGAAAAAATCCTGACTTTTTGACAAAAAAACCCCCGACGTTTTTACACTTGGAAAAAAATCCCGAAAAATCTCGACTTTTTAACAAAAAAAAATCCCGATTTTTTGACAAAAAAAATCCCAAAAAATCCTGACTTTTTGACTAAAAAAAATCCCGATTTTTTGACAGTTGGAAAAAATCCAGACTTTTTGACACTTGGAAAAAATCCAGACTTTCCATTAAATTGAATGTGCCCGTCTTGTCTCTTGTTGCTCCCTAAAAAGTGTTAATACTGCAAGTAATGCACTTACTACTCACCAACTGTTGGATTGTAACGTGCATCTTAGTTGTAGTTTCCTTTGCTAAAATTAGGAAGTAGTCTTTGCCATTAAATTGAATATATGCCAACACATTTACGTATGTTTTTGTTGTTATTGTTAACTTATAATGGCAAAATATGGTAATCTGAATATTAGCTGACTACTAACACAACCAATCGCTGCGGCCCTAATGTGAAGTATGCATACAGTAGTATTGCAGTAGTATTGCAGTAGTATTAAGGTAGTATTACAGTAGTATTTATCCATACACAGCCTTCACTACCGTTGACTTGTTGTGGGTTTGCAAGTTCAGCTGGCTGGCAGAAACAAACACGCCTCACAGTGTCCGACCTCCGACTTGGCGTTCCTCCTCCTCCTCTTCATTAGGGCGGCCGTCGTGGGCGAGGAGGCTGGCGCCGGCGCCGGCGGCGTGAACCCGGCTGGTGCCAGCTTCACCTTGCCGCCTCTGCCGTTGTTTCCAGGCCGTCGACACGCGCCAAGTTCCACTCTCACCTGCACGAGGACAACGCAGAGGTTTGTTATCATATTTCCTACTCGGATTATTAAAACCTTTTCCAATTTATCTTCAACTCCTCCGCCGAGGTTTAATATTTCATATTGATTAGAGCAGCTCATCAGCAGTGAGCGGCCGCCAATCGATTATTTTTAAGGCTTCTGAGGTGTTTATTGGCTGCCAATTGCTAGTAAAAATAGCACAATAATGTTTATGTTGCGGTCAAAAAGTTAGATCGTTGAAAAAAAACTCCTTTCTCATGGACATGATACCGTATGCTAACAGTTAGCATTAAATAAATGCCCAAATATATGACACCGAGGTGTATACCTGCTAAATTAGCAAAAAAAATAAAAAAATAGCATGCTAAAATGCTAACTGTAATAAAAAGCTGGCATTCTAATGTTAACATGCTAACAGGCAGCGTCATCCATGTAACACAATATTTTGACTCTAAGTTGTATACCTGCAAAATTAGCAAGAAAGCTAACATGCTAACAGTTAGCATTTATGAAATACCTAAATATATGACCCTGCGGTGTCTACCTGTTAAATTAGCAAAAAATATATAAAATAAAACTTTCAAATGCTATTACGCTAACATTAGCATGCATCAAGTACCAACATATGACTGAGATGTATACCTACAAAATTAGCTAAAAACAAAAAAAAGAAAGCATACTAATGTTTACAGGTAGCATCCTCCACGTATAGCTGCAAAATTAGCGAAAAAAACTAGCATGCTGATACTAGAATGCCAGCAATTGTGCTGTGGGACGCACAACAATTAGCTACGGGCCACTTTCGGACCCTTTTTGACAGTTGGAAAAAAACACTTAGAAAAAATATCGACTTTTTGCCAAACCCATCCCCCCCCCCCCCCCCCCCCGACTTTTTGACACTTAGAAAAAATCCCGACTTTTTGACAATAAAACACCCCGACTTTTTGACACTTGAAAAAAAATCCCAATTTTGTTGACACTTAGAAAAAATCCCCAAACAATCCAGTCTTTTTGACAAAAAAAATCCGGACTTTTTGACCAAAAAATACAGACTTTTTGAACAAAAAATTTCAGAATTTTTGACACTTAGAAAAAGTTCCAACTTTTTGACACTTACAAAAAAAATCAAACGTTTTTACACATGAAAAAAACAAAAAACTTTTTGACCAAAAAAATCCAGACTTTTTCACACTTAGAAAAAATTCCGACTTTTTGACACTTTTTGACACAGATGTACATCTACAAAATTAGCTAAACAAAAAAAGATAGCATACTAATGTTTACAGGTAGCATCCTCCACGTATAGCTGCAAAATTAGCAAAAAAAGCTTGTTGACAAAAGAAAATCACCAACTTTTTGACACTTGGAAAAAATCCTGAAAAATCAAGACTTTTTGACAAAAAAACCCAGCCTTTTTGACAGTTAGAAAAAAATCCCGACTTTTTGACAAAACGTCCCCGACTTCTTGACACATGAAAAAAATCCCAATTTTTTGACACTTAGAAAAAATCCCGAAAAATTCCGATTTTTTGCCAAAATATCCAGACTTTTTGACACTTAGAAAAAAATCCAGATTTTTTTACAAACCCCCCCCCCCCGACTTTTTGACACTTGGAAAAAATCCAGACTTTTTGACACTTGTAAAAAGCATCCTGATTTTTTTGAAATTCAGAAAAAAATCCAAATTTTTTGACACTTACAAAAAATCCAGATTTTTTGACACTTACAAAAAAATCCAGATTTTTTGACACTTAGAAAAAAATCCAGACATTTTGACACTTAGAAAAAAATCCAGACTTTTTGAACCTTGGAAAAAAACACTTGAAAAAAATTCAGATTTTTTTTGACAAAAACCCCCCCAGACTTTTTGACACTTGAAAAAAAATCCCGACTTTTTGACAAAAAAACACCCAGACTTTTTGACACTTGGAAAAAAATCCCAATTTTTTGACACTTAGAAAAAATTCCTGAAAAATCTAGACTTTTTGACCAAAAAAAATCCAGAGTTTTTGACAAAAACAAAATCCAGACTTTTTGACAAAAAAAACCCCCTTTTTGACACTTAGAAAAAATCCAGACTTTTAGACAAAAAAAATCCAGACTTTTTGACAAAAAAAATCCAGACTTTTTGACAAAAAAAACCCTTTTTGACACTTAGAAAAAACCCAGACTTTTTGACCAAAAAAATCCAGACTTTTTGACACTTGGATAAAATCCAGACTTTTTGACTTAGAAAAAGTTCCAACTTTTTGACAAAAAAAATCCTGACTTTTTGACAGATAGAAAAAAAATCAAATTTTTTTACACTGAGAAAAAAATCCTGATTTTTGACAGATAGAAAAAATCAAATTTTTTACACTTAGAAAAAGTTCCAACTTTTTGACAAAAACAATCTAGACATTTTGACACTTTGAAAAAAATTCAAAATTTTTTACAATTAGAAAAAAAACCAACTTTTTGACACTTAGAAAAAATTCTGACTTCCTGACACTTTTTGACACAGATGTATGTCTACAAAATTAGCTAAACAAAAAAAGATAGCATATGTTTACAGGTAGCATCCTCCACATATAGCTGCAAAATTAGCAAAAAAAGCTAGCTTGCTGATACTAGAATTCCAGCGATTGTGCTGTGGGACGCAAAACAATTAGCGAGGGGCCACTTCCGGCCCTAGGGCCACACTTTGGCCAGCACCAAAGTAACAAAATGTACGTAGAGAGAGAAGAGTCGTGTTCAAGACCAGAGAAAGACTTCTCTCTGCGTTTAAAAGCCTGAAACTTCAGACTTAGAATTCCCAGTCGGACGTCGCTCTTTGAAGGCGCCACGCCTTTTCCTCCCCAGCATCTTCACTTGGGCCTTCCGCGCTCGCCGTCAACCCGCTGATCAAAACGTCGACCGCGGTCCTCGTCCCTCGACGTTCCGTGGAGGAGAAGAAGAAGAAGTTGTGGCTCAGAGAAGCCATAAAAGGCGGAGAGTTTTGCCACGTTTTGGTTCCTGCAGGCTGTGAGCCCCCACCCTCCTAACACTCTTTCTAATTACCGACTTTGATTACCCACATTCCCCGTTTTCTTTTTTTTTCTTGTTGTAGCTAGCGCCGCCACGGCCAGCAGGCTGAGGGGCCAACGCCGCTGATTGTCTCCGTTTCTGCCCTAATTGAGCCAAATGGGAATGGCGCTTGCCAGAGTTCACTCTCCTCCAGTGTTTACACGCTCGTCCACCAGAGAGACATTCATTAGGACTACACACACACACACACACACACACACACACACACACACACACAAGTGTGGACACACAGAGCTAGCGATAAAGGCTGGAATGTCCTTAGCGGCGTGCACGTACAGATGGGCCCGCAGATGCTAGTGGGAACAAATGCTGTTGTCTAATGACGCACATCAGAGCACTTATTTCTTCATAACACAACGTGTGTGTGTGTGTGTGTGTGTGTGTGTGTGTGTGTGTCGCACACTGGCCCGTAATTGCACACTGTCGGGTGGAGTCATTAAAATTCACGCCTGCGAGGTGGCCTGTTAATTGTGGTCAAGCTAGCTGACGGCGGACAAAAGAATGCTTCGCCGCTCGCTCGTCTGACACTTACATTTCTGATCAAAAAAATTCAGACTTTTTGACCAAAAAAAATTCCCGATTTTTGGACACTTAGAAAAAATCCCGACTTTAAAAAAAAAAAAAAAAACGACTTTTTGACACTTGCAAAAGATCCCTACTTTTTGACAAAAAAACCCCCAGACTTTTTGAAACTTGGAAAAAATTCTGACTTTTTGACAAAACCCCCCACCCGACTTTTTGACACTTACAAAAAATCCCGACTTTTTGAATAAAAAAAAACCCGACTTTTTGAAACTTGGAAAAGATCCAGCCTTTTTTTAAAAAAAAACAGCCAACTTTTTGACAAAAAAACTTTTTGAAACTTGGAAAAAATCCTGACTTTTTGACAAAAAAACCCCCCGACTTTTTGACCTTTGGAAAAAATCCAGACTTTTTGACAAAAAAAAACAGCCGACTTTTTGACAAAAAAAACCCCGACTTTTTGAAACTTGGAAAAGATCCCGACTTTTTGACAACCCCCGCCCCCGACTTTTTGACCTTTGGAAAAGATCCAGATTTTTTGACAAAAAAAGCCAGCCGACTTTTTGAAAAAAAAAAACCAGACTTTTTGAAACTTGGAAAAAATCCTGACTTTTTGACAAAAAACCCCCCCGACTTTTTGACACTTAGAAAAAATCCCGACTTTTTGACAAAAAAAACCCTGACTTTTTGACAAAACCCCCCCCCGACTTTTTGAAACTTGGAAAAATCCAGACTTTTTGACAACCCCCCCCACCCCCGACTTTTTGACACTTGGAAAAGATCCAGACTTTTTGACAAAAAAAAACAGCCGACTTTTTGACAAAAAAAACCCTGACTTTTTGACATTTGGAAATGATCCAGACATTTTGCCAAAAAAACCCCCAACTTTTTAAAACTTGGAAAAAAAAGACTTTTTGACAAAAAAAAAGACTTTTTGACAAAAAAAAAAAAGACTTTTTGACAAAAAAAAAAAAAAGCCTTTTTGACAACCCCCCTCCCGACATTTTGACAGTTAGAAAACATCCAGACTTTTTGACAAAAAAACCCGCCGACTTTTTGACAAAAAAAACCCTGACTTTTTGACACTTAGAAAAAATCCCGACTTTTTGACAAAAAACCTCCGACTTTTTGACACTTAGAAAAAAATCCTGAATTTTTGATAAAAACCCCTTCGACTTTTTGAAACTTGGAAAAAACTCTGACTTTTTGACAAAAACCCCCCCCGAATTTTTGACAAAACCACCCCGACATTTTGACACTTAGAAAACATCCAGACTTTTTGACCAAAAAAACCTCGACTTTTTGACAGTTAGAAAAAATCCCGACTTTTTGACAACCCCCCCCCCCCCTGACTTTTTGACACTTGGAAAAGATCCAGACTTTTTGACACTTAGAAAACATCCAGACTTTTTGACAAAAAAACCCGCCGACTTTTTGACAAAAAAAACCCTGACTTTTTGACACTTAGAAAAAAATCCAGAATTTTTGATAAAAAAAACCCCGACTTTTTGAAACTTGGAAAAAACTCTGACTTTTAGACAAAAAAAACCCCAAATGTTTGACAAAAAACCCCCGACATTTTGACACTTAGAAAAAATCCCGACTTTTTGACAAAAAACCTCCGACTTTTTGACACTTAGAAAAAAATCCTGAATTTTTGATAAAAACCCCCTCGACTTTTTGAAACTTGGAAAAAACTCTGACTTTTTGACAAAAAAAACCCCCGAATTTTTGACAAAACCACCCCGACATTTTGACACTTAGAAAACATCCAGACTTTTTGACCAAAAAAACCTCGACTTTTTGACAGTTAGAAAAAATCCCGACTTTTTGACAACCCCCCCCCCCCCCCCCTGACTTTTTGACACTTGGAAAAGATCCAGACTTTTTGACACTTAGAAAACATCCAGACTTTTTGACAAAAAAACCCGCCGACTTTTTGACAAAAAAAACCCTGACTTTTTGACACTTAGAAAAAAAATCCCGAATTTTTGATAAAAAAAAACCCGACTTTTTGAAACTTGGAAAAAACTCTGACTTTTTGACAAAAAAACCCCCAAATGTTTGACAAAAACCCCCCGACATTTTGACACTTAGAAAACATCCACACTTTTTGACAAAAAAAACATAGACTTTTTGACAAAAAAAACCCTGACTTTTTGAAACTTGGAAAAAACCCAGACTTTTTGACAAAAACCCCCCCGGATTTTTGCCAAAAAAACCACCGACATTTTGACAGTTAGAAAAAATCCTGACTTTTTGACAACCCCCCCCCCCCCCCGACTTTTTGACACTTGGAAAAGATCCAGACTTTTTGACAAAAAAAACCCACTTTTTGACAAAAAACCCCCCGACTTTTTGACAAAAAAACCCCCGACTTTTTGACACTTGGAAAAAATCCTGACTTTTTGACAAAAAATCCCCCGACTTTTTACACTTAGAAAAAATCCCAAGTTTTTGACAAAAAAACCCCGACTTTTTGACACTTAGAAAAAAATCCTGACTTTTTGACAAAAAATCCCCCGACTTTTTACACTTAGAAAAAATCCCAACTTTTTGACTAAAAAACCCCCGACTTTTTGACATCCAGAAAAAATCTTGACTTTTTAACACACATGGAAAACATCTTGAAAAATCGCAAATCTGAAACAAATTAGCATAGCCTTCCCTATGCTTCCAGGGCACCGCCCAGGGATGTTTTCGCTGACCACACACACGCCAAGTTAACTTTCGGTTTCGAAACAGACAAAAGCATGAGAGTGAAGTGAAGTGAAGTGAATTATATTTATATAGCGCTTTTCTCTAGTGACTCAAAGCGCTTTACACAGTGAAACCCAATATCTAAGTTACATTTAAACCAGTGTGGGTGGCACTGGGAGCAGGTGGGTAAAGTGTCTTGCCCAAGGACACAACAGCAGTGACTAGGATGGCGGAAGCGGGGATCGAACCTGCAACCCTCAAGTTGCTGGCACGGCCGCTCTATCAACCGAGCTACACCGCCCCAATCTATATTGTTTGTTTTTTAATTGAGCCAAAAATGCAAAGCTCCATAAAAAGTGACACATTTGAAAAATAAATATCGTAGAAAATGGCAGCAACAAGAAGTCTTTGCGAGACTCCGCCGTCCATTCTTCAGCCTGTCTGGCCTTTCCCGCTCATCTATTATTCATCATGCAATCTATTAACGAAGCGCAGTGATTACTTCAACGTTTAATGCCGCCATAATCAATAATCGGCTTTTTAACGAGGCCTTTCCAGCGTCACCTCTGGAGTGGATCGGCTTTAACTGCAGGTTACAGTAAGCCCCGCCCCCATCCAATTGGAAGCGTATTATATTAGTTCTTAGTGACCCGTTTCAGAAGGTCTTTTTGAAAAGCAAAGCAAAAGGGAAATCATTTTAGCCACAGCAATGGCATCGACAGGTGGATTTGAGGCCTAATCAGGCATTAGGAATGATGGTCAGGGCTCTGCCGCGTCCACTTAATCCACGTTTCTGACAACCCAGCTGAGGCAGAGTGAGACGTCGTGTTTACAAATACGCCGGCGACACAAACATGTCACCTGGGTCGCGTGTCGCCGCCAAAGCCGGGCTTACCGATAATAATATGAATAACACCGCCTTCAGTATGTAAGCAGGAGCATCAGCGTGAGCTCGTCTTCCGCACGGCTCGCCATCCCCCGATAATCCCGTCTCGGCGGAGGAGCTCCGGGGGATGAATGGTGAAATACGAGCGCGTGTCATTGTCGGCGACACACAGGGTGGCCCGGATTAATCACCGGGGATTTATGTTTCCCGTCGTCCTCGCGGTCCACTGAGGGCCTCTCGGACCGCGCGTCGGCCATAAAACAGAATTTGACCTACGGTATCGAACAAGAACCTCTACGCAGGGTTTTTCAACATTGCTACAGTATGTCAACACCTTCCAGTTCCTATTGGCGATCACTACAAGGTCACTTTTTGGCTGGATTATTCTGTTACGTTGCCCTGTAAAAAATTCAGTTTGTAAAAATTCAGTTTAAAAAAAATCAGTATACAGAAAATTCAGTGTGTAAAAAAATTCAGTGTGTAAAAGTTCACTGGAAAAAATTTGGTGTGTAAAAATTCAGTGTAAAAAAAACCAAGTGTATAAAAAAATCAGTGTGTAAAAGTTTCAGTGTGTTAAAATTTAGTGTAAAAAATTCAGTGTATAAACATTTTTGTGTAAACAAATTCAGTGTACAAAAATTTCAGTGTATAAAAAATTCAGTGTGTAAAAATTCATTAAAAAAAAATTAGTGTATGGAAAAATTCAGTTTATAAAAAAAACAGTGTGTAAAAAATTCAGTGTAAAAAAAATATGGGAATGAAAAATTCGGTGTATAAAAAATTCAGTATGTAAAAATTTAGTGTAAATAAAATTTAGTGTAAAAAAATCAGTGTAAACACAATTTTTACTCATATTTTTATTATGTTGTAATTTTTTTTCTTTTTCTTACATATTTTTGTTCGAATACATTAATGATTTCCTAAGAAAAAAAATTAAGAAAAAAATGTATATATATATATATATATATATATATATATATATATAAATATATATATAAATATATACATATATATATATATATATATATATATATAAATATATACATACATATATATATATATATATATATATATATAAGCATGTATATATATATATGTATGTATATATATATATATATATATATATATATATATATATATACATATATATATAAATATATATATGTGTGTATATATATGTATATATATATATATATATATATATATACATATATATATATATATATATATATATATATATATGCATACTTTTTTCTATATATATATATATATATATATATATATATATATATATATATATATATATATATATATATATATATATATATATATATATACATACACACTTTTTTTCGCTTTTTTTTTCTTCTTAGGAAATCATTAATGAATGAAAAGATTGTACATTTAAAGATACCAAGTTAACAACTTAATATAAAATAACAATACAACATTGAGCTACACTGGCTAGCAGCCCAGGACAAGACATATTTGGCAAAGTGATTACCATACTCAAATCTGTCTGCACCTTTGTCTGATAAACAGGAGGTGCGCGTAGGAAGAACGCCGGGGTCGGCTTGCGCTTGCTCCGAGCACGTGACGGGCCAAACTGAGTCAATTTGGACCACATGGCCATCTGGCCCCCACATCAAAGGGTCGTGTTCCTCCGGCGAATGACTCCAGACTCTCTGCTTCCATCGCCGTCAACACCTTCCAGTTCCTAATGGCGGTCACTACAAGGTCACTTATTGGCTGCATCATTCTGTTACGTTGCCGCATGGTAGCGGGGTTTGGGACCTCAAGATGCGGAAACTGGAGATGGAAAGTCTTGAATTCAAAATACAGGAAAACACTAACAAACCCAAACATGACAAAAATAATACATGTTGTTTTCACTTATCAGCCATAAAACCGACTTTGACCTACGGTACCGAACAAGGACCTCTACGCACACTTCTTCAACATTGCTACAATATGTTCACAAATATTTTATTTAATGAAATTGCATAATTTGATGAACAAAAAAAAAAAAATCAGTTTGCAAAAATTTAAAAAATGTGACAAATGACAAAAATAATTCAAGTTATTTTCCCTTTTTTGTCCATTAGCCATTTTTCAACATTGGCACAATATGTTGTCGTCATTAAAGCCACAAATGTCTACAAAAACCTTAAATATGCAGGGAAAACAATATTTTAAGAAGTGTAGTGAAGCCTGTTTTATATCATTGTGTTTATTTTGGTGAAAAACGTCCATGTTTGAAAAATAATATTGATCACGAGACTTTCGAAGGTTAAAACATGTTGCCAGCTTGTAAACAAACACAGTTGGAAAGCTAATAATAATATATGTGAGCATTTTGAGTATCTAATAATAGAAAAGCACGATATAATACCCAATCCATTATTATTATTATTATTATATAACTCAGATAATAGTTTGTGCATTCATTAAGAATTTTTTTTTTTACACTGAATTTTTTTTTGCAACAACTTACGCTGACAATTTTTTTGAATAAAATTCATCCATCCACTGACTTTTAAAAACACTGTATTTTAAGAACGTAAATATTTAAAAACACACATTTTGCTCATAAATAATTATTCAGTGAAATTGCATAATTTGATGACCAAAAAAAAAAAAAAAAAATCAGTTTTCAAAAATAAATGTCCACAAAAACCTAAAATATGGAGGAAAAAAAATATTTTAAGATGTGTAGTGAAGCCTGTTTTATATCATTGTGTTTATGTTGGTCCCCACATCAAAGGGTCGTGGTCCTCTGGCGAATGACTCCAGACTCTCTGTTTCCATCGCCGTCAACACCTTCCAGTTCTTAATGGCGGTCACTACAAGGTCACTTATTGGCTGGATCATTCTGTTACGTTGCCGCATGGTAGCGGGGTTCGGGACCTCAAGATGCGGAAACTGGAGATGGAAAGTCTTGAATTGAAAATACAGGAAAACACTAACAAACCCAAACATGACAAAAATAATCCATGTTATTTTCACTTTTCGCGCATCAGCCATAAAACCGACTTTGACCTACGGTACCGAACAAAGACCTCTACGCACACTTCTTCAACATTGCTACAGTATGTTCACAAATATTTTATTCAATGAAAGTGCATAATTTGATGAACAAGAAAAAAATCAGTTTGCAAAAATTTTAAAAATGTGACAAATGACAAAAATAATTCAAGTTGTTTTCCCTTTTTTTGTCCATTAGCCATTTTTCAACATTGGCACAATATGTTGATGTCATTAAAGCCACAAATGTCTACAAAAACCTTAAATATGCAGGGAAAACAATATTTGAAAATGTGTAGTGAAGCCTGTTTTATATTATTGTGTTTATTTTGGTGAAAAACGTCCATGTTTGAAAAATAATGTTGATCACGAGACTTTCGAAGGTTAAAAAATGTTGCCAGCTTGTAAACAAACACAGTTGGAAAGCTAATAATAATATATGTGAGCGCTTTGAGTATCTAATAATAGAAAAGCACGATATAAAATCCAATCCATTATTATTATTATTATTATTATTATTATTATTATATAACTCAAATAATAGTTTGTGCATTTATTAAGAATTGTTTTTTTTACACTGAATTTATTTTACTGAATTTTTTGCATTTGAAATGAAATTTTTTTTTGCATCAAATTATGCTGACAATTTTTTTGAATAAAATTCATCCATCCACTGACTTTTAAAAACACTGTATTTTAAGAATGTAAATATTTAAAAACACACATTTTGCTCATAAATAATTATTCAGTGAAATTGCATAATTTGATGACCAAAAAAAAAATAAAAAATCAGTTTTCATAAATAAATGTCCACAAAAACCTAAAATATGGAGGAAAAAAACTATTTTAAGATGTGTAGTGAAGCCTGTTTTATATCATTGTGTTTAGGTTGGTCCCCACATCAAAGGGTCCTGGTCCTCTGGCGAATGACTCCAGACTCTCTGCTTCCATCGCCGTCAACACCTTCCAGTTCTTAATGGCGGTCACTACAAGGTCACTTAGTGGCTGGATCATTCTGTTACGTTGCCGCATGGTAGCGGGGTTCGGGACCTCAAGATGCGGAAACTGGAGATGGAAAGTCTTGAATTGAAAATACAGGAAAACACTAGCAAACCCAAACATGACAAAAATAATCCATGTTATTTTCACTTTTCGCGCATCAGCCATAAAACCGACTTCGACCTACGGTACCGAACAAGGACCTCTACGCACACTTCGTCAACATTGCTACAGTATGTTCACAAATATTTTATTCAATGAAAGTGCATAATTTGATGAACAAAAAAAAAACAGTTTGCAAACATTTAAAAAATGTGACAAATGACAAAAATAATTCAAGTTATTTTCCCTTTTTTGTCCATTAGCCATTTTTCAACATTGGCACAATATGTTGACGTCATTGAAGCCACAGATGTCTACAAAAACCTTAAATATGCAGGGAAAACAATATTTTAAGAAGTGTAGTGAAGCCTGTTTTATATCATTGTGTTTATTTTGGTGAAAAACGTCCATGTTTGAAAAATAATGTTGATCACGAGACTTTCGAAGGTTAAAAAATGTTGCCAGCTTGTAAACAAACACAGTTGGAAAGCTAATAATAATATATGTGAGCGCTTTGAGTATCTAATAATAGAAAAGCACGATATAAAATCCAATCCATTATTATTATTATTATTATTATTATTATTATTATTATTATTATATAACTCAAATAATAGTTTGTGCATTTATTAAGAATTGTTTTTTTTACACTGAATTTATTTTACTGAATTTTTTGCATTTGAAATGAATTTTTATTTTGCATCAAATTATGCTGACAATTTTTTTGAATAAAATTCATCCATCCACTGACTTTTAAAAACACTGTATTTTAAGAACGTAAATATTTAAAAACACACATTTTGCTCATAAATAATTATTCAGTGAAATTGCATAATTTGATGACCAAAAAATAAATAAAAAATCAGTTTTCATAAATAAATGTCCACAAAAACCTAAAATATGGAGGAAAAAACTATTTTAAGATGTGTAGTGAAGCCTGTTTTATATCATTGTGTTTAGGTTGGTTCCCACATCAAATGGTTGTGTTCCTCCGGCGAATGACTCCAGACTCTCTGCTTCCATCGTCGTCAACACCTTCCAGTTCCTAATGGCGGTCACTACAAGGTCACTTATTGGCTGCATCATTCTGTTACGTTGCCGCATGGTAGCGGGGTTTGGGACCTCAAGATGCGGAAACAGGAGATGGAAAGTCTTGAATTCAAAATACAGGAAAACACTAACAAACCCAAACATGACAAACATAATCCATGTTATTGTCACTTTTCGCGCATCAGCCATAAAACAGACTTTGACCTACGGTACCGAACAAGGACCTCTACGCACATTTCTTCAACATTGGTACAGTATGTTCACAAATATTTTGTTAAATGAAATTGCATAATTTGATGAACAAAAAAAAAATCAGTTTGCAAAATTTTTTAAAATGTGACAAATGACAAAAATAATTAATGTTATTTTCCCTTTTTTGCCCATCAGCCATTTTTCAACATTGCCACAATATGTTGACGTCATTGACGGCACAAATGTCCACAAAAGCCTAAAATATGGAGGGAATTTTTTTTTAAAGATGTGTAGTGAAGCCTGTTTTATTTTGGTGGAAAACGTCCATGTTTGAAAGACCATGAGCGAAAAATAATATTGATCACAAGACTTTCGAAGGTTACAAAATTTTGCCAGCTTGTAAACAAACACAGTTGGAAAGCTAATAATAATATGTAATAGAAATAATAGTTTGTGCATTTATTAAGAAAGTTTTTTTTTTGACACTGAATTTATTTTACTGATTTTTTTGCATTTGAACTAAAACAATTTTTTTGCATCAAATTATGCTGACAATTGATTTGAATAAAATGTATCCATCCACCGACTTTTAAAAACACTGTATTTTAAGAACGTACATATTTAAAAACACACATTTTGCTCATCAATAATTATTCAGTAAAATTGCATTATTTGTTTAACAAAAAAAAATTAAAAATCAGTTGGCAAAAATATAAAAAAACGTGACAAATGACAACAAAAATTCATGTTATGTTCCCTTTTTGTGCATCAACCATTTTTCAACATTGCCACCATATGTTGGCGTCATTGACGCCACAAATATACGCCACCTAAAATATTATATATTTTAAGATGTGTAGTGAAGCCTGTTTTATATCATTGTGTTTATATTGGTGAAAAACGTCCATGTTTGAGTGACCATATGTTGATGTCATTGACGCCACAAATTTCCACGAAAGCCTAAAATATGGAGGAAAAAAACAATTTTAAGATGTGTAGTGAAGCCTGTTTTATATCATTGTGTTTATGTTGGTCCCCACATCAAAGGGTCGTGTTCCTCCAGACTCTCTGCTTCCATCGTCGTCAACACCTTCCAGTTCCTAATGGCGGTCACTACAAGGTCACTTATTGGCTGGATCATTCTGTTACGTTGCCGCATGGTAGCGGGGTTCGGGACCTCAAGATGCGGAAACTGGAGATGGAAAGTCTTGAATTCAAAATACAGGAAAACACCCAAACATGACAAAAATGATCCATGTTATTTTCACTTTTCGCACATCAGCCATAAAACCGACTTTGACCTACGGTACCGAACAAGGACCTCTATGCACACTTCTTCAACATTGCTACAGTATGTTCACAAATATTTTATTCAATGAAATTGCATAATTTGATGAACAAAAATAAAATCAGTTTGCAAAAATTTTAAAAATGTGACAAATGACAAAAATAATTCATGTTATTTTCTCTTTTTTGTCCATCAACCATTTTTCAACATTGACACAATATGCTGACGTCATTAAAGCCACACATGTCTACAAAAACCTTAAATATGCAGGGAAAACAATATTTTAAGAAGTGTAGTGAAGCCTGTTTTATATCATTGTGTTTATTTTGGTGAAAAACGTCCATGTTTGAAAAATAATGTTGATCACGAGACTTTCGAAGGTTAAAAAATGTTGCCAGCTTGTAAACAAACACAGTTGGAAAGCTAATAATAATATATGTGAGCGCTTTGAGTATCTAATAATAGAAAAGCGCGATATAAAATCCAATCCATTATTATTATTATTATTATTATTATTATATAACTCAAATAATAGTTTGTGCATTTATTAATATTTTTTTTTACACTGAACTTTATTACTGAATTCTTTGCATTTGAAATGAAAACGTTTTTTTTTGCATCAAATTATGCTGACAATTTTTTTGAATAAAATTCATCCATCCACTGACTTTTAAAAACACTGTATTTTAAGAACGTAAATATTTGAAAACACACATTTTGCTCATAAATAATTATTCAGTGAAATTGCATAATTTGATGACCAAAAAAAAAAAAAAAAAATCAGTTTTCAAAAATAAATGTCCACAAAAACCTAAAATATGAAGGACAAAAGAACATTTTAAGATGTGTAGTGAAGCCTGTTTTATATCATTGTGTTTAGGTCGGTCCCCACATCAAAGGGTTGTGTTCTTCCGGCGAATGACGCAGACTCTCTGCTTCCATCGTCATCAACACCTTCCAGTTCCTAATGGCGGTCACTACAAGGTCACTTATTGGCTGCATCATTCTGTTACGTTGCCCTGTAAAAAATTCAGTGTAAAAAAAATTAGTGTATGAAAAATTAATTGTGTAAAAATTCAGTGTAAAAAAAAATCAGTATACAGAAACCCAAACATGACAAAAATAATCCATGCTTTTTTCACTTTTCGCGCATCAGCCATAAAACCGACTTTGACCTACGGTACCGAACAAGGACCTCTACGCACACTTTTTCAACATTGCTACAGTATGTTCACAAATATTTTATTAAATCAAATTGCATAATTTGATGAAAAAAAAAAAAAAATCAGTTTACAAACATTTAAAAAAAAAAAAAAAAAATGACAAAATAGAATTCATGTGTTTTTCCACATTTCAGGTTTTTTCTTCTTCTTAAAATTAAAATAAATCTTTTCAAGTTTGGACAGTCTAAACAGGGTGAAGGCAAGTGTCGGAATGAGAGCTCGTGACGAACAAAGAGCGATGAGAACATGATCGTGTGGTGTTCTCCCCTCACATTGGGACTCGTGGAGAGGCGTCCATGAGACGTGAGCCCAGGGACCGTGAGACCCGTCCTTGTCTCGGTGTGTGTTGTCGCACCCGAAGGACACTTTCCTCAATCACTTGATGTAAAAACGGGAGCGGGCCTGCCGCCATTTACAACACGCTCCTGTCGCGTCTGATGAACGGCGGCGTGTCTCGGTGTTTATCATGTCAAGTCGACTTCACTCTCTTTAGCCTCGCCTGTCTTCACTCTGCAACCCCGCACCCTCATTCTTCCACCCACCCGCACGCTCACGTCCTCGGCACAATATCACACGCCGAGGCTGAACTGGAAAGTAATACGCAAAAAGATGAATGGAATTGTTGAAGACGTTCAATCTCTTGGATTTTCACTAATTACTTCACTTGGCCCCGGGGGGTATACCGGTACTAGTATGGTATGGCGTACATGCATACCCCCATTACATCCACACATTCAGGAGCATTCCTTTCCCCAGAACTGAATTGTCTGTTGATATCCTCCTTGTGGACAAAGTCATGGAATTTTAGGTCAGGCTGATCAATTAACAACCACATTCACCCAGTGTTGTATAATTGCAACAATTATATAACAAGCTCTAAATGAAATTTGACACATCTGTTCCACAATAACTACGTATGTACATGCTCTAGACCAGGGGTCGGCAACCTTTACCAAACTATTCTCTCGAATGTATGCTGATTTTCACCCAAACAACAATAATAAGGGCGTGCCGTGATGTCACTACCTTTAGCGCCCTCTACGGCTTGAACAAACAGCTTGCCAGCCCAGTTACGTGTTGTATGAGGCTTCTGCAGACACACATAAGTGAATGCCACTGCATACTTGGTTAACAGCCATACAGATCACACTGAGGGTGGCGATATAAACAACTTTAACACTCTTACTAATATGCGCCACACTGTGAACCCACACCAAACAAGAATGACAAACACGTTTCGGGAGAACATCCGCACCGTAACACAACAGAACAAATACCCAGAATCCCATGCATCCCTAACTCTTCCGAGCTACTTTATACCATACTTGCCAACCCTCCCGGATTTTCCGGGAGACTCCCGAAATTCAGCGCCTCTACCGAAAACCTCCCGGGACAAATTTTCTCCCGAAAATCTCCCGAAATTCAGGCGGAGCTGGAGGCCACGCCCCCTCCAGCTCCATGCGGACCTGAGTGACGTGTTGACAGCCTGTTCACACGTCCGCTTTCCGACAATATAAACAGCTAATGATCGAGGGCGAGTTCTTGGTTTCTTATGTGGGTTTATTGTTAGGCAGTTTCATTAACGTCCTCCCAGCGCGGTAACAACACACAACAACAGCAGTCAAGTTTTCGTCTACCGTAAAGCAGTTCGTCTGCCGTAAACAGCAATGTTGTGACACTTTTAAACAGGACAATACTGCCATCTACTGTACATGCATATGTGATCCACCCATAATGTGTCACATTTTTGTGTTGATTTATTTATTTTATTTTGTGGTTTGAATTAGTTTTTGGAGCTGTCATTACACATTTATCAGTATTCATATTGGTCAGTAGGGGGCAGTAGGGCGTTTCTTCCCAATTGTATGCTATCACCTGCAGACCGGAAGTGTCTTGTCATTCTGATGAGCGCGACCAGTCTGTGAACAATTGAAACGTCCTGTTTGCTTTTTCCTCCTGTATAACAGGTTAGTTTTGGTGAATCAACTCACTGAATAATATCCATGTGATCTTTATAAGTTTAAGTACACATGCTGATGGTGGAACCTAACTCTAAAGTGTTTGTGAGTTGTAGTTTGTATTTGTGAATGAATCCAGTGCACAGCTGCAGTAATCAATACAAAAAGGCGACGTGAGTGCGCAATGTTTATATAGGAACTTCTGATCCTAATTCAGACTCTCAAATTAGAGCTCCCGTTTTCTTATTGATTTTATAATGTATATTTGTATAATGTGTGTGTTCTGAAATAGTGACAGAGAATAGAACAAGGATGGACAATTCAACCCAATACAGTCTCACTGCACAGCAGACCAGCAGTTAGCCGAGTCCGTCCATGTTGAGGCACTGAGTGACGTGCCTCGACTGGCTGCTGTTCACCGCACCGTCTCTTCTCAGTATTTGAACGGCAAATGTGAAAATTCAGCGATTTTGAATAAAAATAATCTAAAACTGGTGAAGTTAAATAGAAAATAACTTTATAGTATAATCACTGGATATATATAACAATTTAATTTTTTTTTTTTCTTTTTACATTTTTTTCTTTCCAGGATGGCAGGTGAGGCCCCGCCTCACCTGCCTCTAGTGACCGCACGTCACTGATATATATATATATATATATATATATATATATATATATATATATATATATATATATATATATATATATATATATATATATCACTGATATATATATATATATATATATATATATATATATATATATATATATATATATATAGTTTGTAAAATAGTTTAAAAAGACGTTCGTAAACCAGTTCAAAAAGGAGGTTCAAAAAGAGGTCGTCTGGAAATTGGGCAGATCCTGTCTTATCTCCGCTTTGAAGTCCTTGGGTTAGAACAATATATGTCTGTTGATTACCATACATGAAAGAAACAGGAACACCTTCATCTTGCTTCCCCCCCTACACAGTGGAGTTTTACGAGCTTTACTCTTGGTAGGTTTCAAAGACCGCTTTAGTCTTCTCACCAGACCCTCAATGTAACACAAAGTTTTTGTAATAATTTAGAAACAATTATTCTAAGAAAAGGTCTCTTTTTTTTTTTTCTACCAAGAAAAGTGCACTTGTTATTAGTGAGAATATACTTATTTTAAGGTATTTTTGGGTTCATTGAGGTGAGATAATTTTACTTGTTTTGGAAAGTCTTGACAAGTCAAATTTTCTTGTTCTATTGGCAGATAATTTTGCTTAGTTCAAATAAAATACCCCTAATTTTTGTATTTTTTTTTTCTTGTTTTTCAACACTGACTTTTTGCAGTGTACGAATCCCAAAGTGAAAGCCATTTGTCAACAACACCCAGAGACATCTAAGTTCCTTACCCCATGTCTGACTATGTTTTATATATATATATATATATATATATATATGAAATACTTGACTTGGTGAATTCTAGCTGTAAATATACCCCTCCCCTCTTAACCACGCCCCAACCACGCCCCCCTGCGACGCCCCCCCTCACCTCCCGAAATCGGAGGTCTCAAGGTTGGCAAGTATGGTATGTATCTCCGTCAATGGCTTTTGCTTTGGGGTTGGTAGTAACATGTTCGCATTAGCTTACAGTTTAAGGATGGAAACAACTTTGTTTTTTCCAAGTATGGGAAGGAGTGTACAGTGTGGTTTTCGTCCTGGTCGTGGAACTGTGGACCAGCTCTATACTCTCGGCAGGGTCCTTGAGGGTGCATGGGAGTTTGCCCAACCAGTCTACATGTGCTTTGTGGACTTGGAGAAGGCATTCGACCGTGTCCCTCGGGAAATCCTGTGGGGAGTGCTCAGAGAGTATGGGGTATCGGACTGTCTGATTGTGGCAGTCCGCTCCCTGTATGATCAGTGCCAGAGCTTGGTCCGCTTTGCCGGCAGTAAGTCGGACACGTTTCCAGTGAGGGTTGGACTCCGCCAAGGCTGCCCTTTGTCACCCATTCTGTTCTGAACTTTTATGGACAGAATTTCTAGGCGCAGTCAAGGCGTTGAGGGGATCTGGTTTGGTGGCTGCAGGATTAGGTCTCTGCTTTTTGCAGATGATGTGGTCCTGATGGCTTCCTCCGGCCAGGATCCTCAGCTCTCACTGGATCGGTTCGCAGCCGAGTGTGAAGCGACTGGGATGGGAATCAGCACCTCCAAGTCCGAGTCCATGGTTCTCGCCCGGAAAAGGGTGGAATGCCATCTTCGGGTTGGGGAGGAGACCCTGCCCCAAGTGGAGGAGTTCAAGTACCTCGGAGTCTTTTTCACGAGTGAGGGAAGAGTGGATCGTGAGATCGACAGGCGGATCGGTGCGGCGTCTTCAGTAATGCGGACGCTGTATCGATCCATTGTGGTGAAGAAGGAGCTGAGCCGGAAGGCAAAGCTCTCAATTTACCGGTCGATCTACGTTCCCATCCTCACCTATGGTCATGAGCTTTGGGTTATGACCGAAAGGACAAGATCACGGGTACAAGCGGCCCAAATGAGTTTCCTCCGCCGGGTGGCGGGGCTCTCCCTTAGAGATAGGGTGAGAAGCTCTGTCATCCGGGGGGAGCTCAAAGTAAAGCCGCTGCTCCTCCACATGGAGAGGAGCCAGATGAGGTGGTTCGGGCATCTGGTCAGGATGCCACCCGATCGCCTCCCTCGGGAGGTGTTTAGGGCACGTCCGACCGGTAGGAGGCCACGGGGAAGACCCAGGACACCTTGGGAAGACTATGTCTCCCGGCTGGCCTGGGAACGCCTCGGGATCCCCCGGGAGGAGCTGGACGAAGTGGCTGGGGGAGAGGGAAGTCTGGGCTCGGATAAGCGGAAGAAGATGGATGGATGGAAGGAGTGTACTGAAAAAAAGAAGAGGATGATGTTCATTGAATTAAAGAAGGAAGTCATCAAAAACAAGAAAGAGCTAACTTGGTGAAGCTGCGTCACAGAACCAAATTAAACTCAAGTCCCGAGGTGGCGCCGTGGGCGGATTGTGTAATTGTTTTTTTTTTTCTTCAGCAGTCACACAATTAAATTTTCCCGCTTTGCGACGAGGCCAAACGGCGTCGGTCGGTCCGACTCAGACATTCGCTGTGATCGGCGTCCAGACTTGAGGAGAAAACTACAACAGAACTCGGGGGGGCGGGGGGGGTGGGATTAATAAATAAAAGCGTCTGAATAAAAGAACATAGTTGGAAGAACACTTTGAAACGGGCATCAAAGGCGGCCATTTGTCAGCCGTCAATTGTCTCGCTCGGCGTTTCCTGGCTCTCATTTAGCTTGATGATTGCCTCCCGCGGCCCCGGGGAGCGATCGCGAGCACACTCTATTACTTCCTGCGGCACTTTACTCCCACCGATATGAAGCACTCAATAACAACAGGACGCGGCGCCGTGTAAACTCCTCCAGTCTATTAGCCCGACGCCGATTCCTCCCGGCAGCCGGCGTCGATACGAGGGAACCCCTGAGAAACATTATCCATATTGAAACGACTCGGGAGGCTCGTGCGGGTCTGCCGCATCAGAAGCCGGCGTAATGAAAAATGTCGGCGGCGCATAAAAGGGAGCTAATAAAGACGGGGAAGTAACGAGCAAACAAACTAACTTTTCCGATGGCGAGGGGGGGTGACGGGCGTGGGATGAAGTCGTCGGGGCGCCGTGTCGTTAATGCCGGAGGACCGCCCAGGTGTTGACTTGACATATAACTCTTCTTTTTGCAAAAAAAATGTGTTTAATATTGAAGGGTACAAAATAGAGTTAGCATAGAATAGAGTGAGAATAATTATGTGTAAGTTATCACACAACTCTTATGCTTAAAGGCCGTTGCTATAGTTTTTAGCTATTGTGCTCAAGTTGTACTTTTCTATCTGTGCAAGGACAAAACTCGTTATCAGCCACGGCATACAGATATTTTGTTTATCTTAGCCCGCTAACAGCCAAGGGCTTCGAGGACCTCAACGAAGATAAGACGACAGCACCCGCACGAAGCAGAGACAAGGCAATCGCAAGGCCCCAGCACATTCCGTCTCGTATTGTGCGTACTGGAAGCTGCTTTGCATGAAATGTGTGGCCACTCCTTATTAGAGATGCGCGGTTTGCGGGCACAACCGCGGATTATCCGCGGATCGGGCGGATGAAATTAAAAAAAATTAGATTTTATCCGCGGGTCGGGTCGGGTCGGGAGGTTGAAATAAGAAAAAATTAGATTTTAAATAGATTCAGGCGGGTGGCAGTTAAACCAATTGGGAAATATATATACATAGTTAAATGTTGTTACCCACATACGAAAAACGAGCAGGCCCCTGCAGCATATGCCACAACAGAAGAAAAAAAAAGAAAAAGAGATGGACACTTTTACGGAGCGGAGAAGGGACGCCTCGCCGGGGTCCGGGACCGTGGCCCCTTCCCCCGAGAGGGCCCCACCGGGAGCCGTAGCTGAGGCGAGCCGCGAGAAGGGCCCGACGCACGTCCAGGGTCACCACCGCGCCCACCGCACCGACACCCCGCCTCGTCCGCCTTCGCCGCGGCCGGCGTCACGCGCAGCAGGTAAGCAGCTTACCTGCCCGCCACCCCTGTTGCCGGGGGGCGCGTAACAGGGGTCACTCCGCGCGCAGTGCGCTCACGAAAGGGGTGGGGCTCACCCTGGTTGATATAGACAGCAGGACGGTGGCCATGGAAGTTGGAACCCGCTAAGGAGTGTGTAACAACCCACCTGCCGAATCAACTAGCCCTGAAAATGGATGGCGCTGGAGCGTCGGGCCCATATACCCGGCCGTCGCCGGCAGCGAGACGCGCTTGGAGGTGCGCTCAGTGCGGCTCCCATATGATTGCGCACTGGTGTGCGTCTGGGTCGTGACAGCGTGGCACGCGAATGTCTGTGCTGCATTGGATCAGTCTCCTTTCTTTAACAGGCAAAAGCTTTATAACCTCACTAATGCCTTGCATCGTCTATATTAGATATATAACAACGGGCGGGTGCGGGCGGGTGCGGTTCTGATCAAATGTTAAAACGGGTGGATGGCGGATGGTTGACGACTTTCTGATGCGGTTGCGGATGAAATAATTGCCTATCCGCGCATC
Source organism: Nerophis lumbriciformis (assembly GCF_033978685.3). Taxonomy (NCBI): domain Eukaryota; kingdom Metazoa; phylum Chordata; class Actinopteri; order Syngnathiformes; family Syngnathidae; genus Nerophis; species Nerophis lumbriciformis. The sequence continues at coordinate 5,540,010 of NC_084553.2, forward strand.
TCTACTCCTTATAGAGGCGCCCTCAGTAATGTAACCAGGGACCTCCCAAATAAATAGAGGAGCACGTGGGCTGAACTTTAGAGCGTAGGTTGTTTCTGTAACTAGAGTACAGCCCAAACGTCTCTCCTCATTGAGCCAAATTGAACTCTGTCTCTGCATGATTCCTTGCTTCTTGTCTGTTTAATAAATGTCATCAGTGTTTGAACCTGACACTAACGTATCTTATCGTTGAAGTCGTCTTGCGAGCCAAGCAGAAATATAACAAGTCGTGTCAACTAGTTTACCACCGATGCTGCGCTGGCTGTCCAAAGTCGGGACCCGGGGTGGACCACTCATCTGTGCATCAGTTGGGGACGTCTCTGTGCTGCTGACCTGTCTCCACTCAAGATGATCTCCTGCTGGCCCCACTATGGACTGGACTCTCACTATTATGTTAGATCCACTATGGACTGGACTCTCACTATTATGTTAGATCCACTATGGACTGGACTCTCACTATTATGTTTGATCCACTATATACTGGACTCTCACTATTATGTTAGATCCACTATGGACTGGACTCTCACACTATTATGTTAGATCCACTATGGACTGGACTCTCACTATTATGTTAGATCCACTATGGACTGGACTCTCACTATTATGTTAGATCCACTATGGACTGGACTCTCACTATTATGTTAGATCCACTATGGACTGGACTCCCACACTATTATGTTAAATCCACTATGGACTGGACTCTCACTATTATGTTAGATCCACTATGGACTGGACTCTCACTATTATGTTAGATCCACTATGGACTGGACTCTCACACTATTATGTTAGATCCACTATGGACTGGACTCTCACTATTATGTTAGATCCACTATGGACTGGACTCTCACACTATTATGTTAGATCCACTATGGACTGGACTCTCTCACTATTATGTTAGATCCTCTATGGACTGGACTCTCACTATTATGTTAGATCCACTATGGACTGGACTCCCACACTATTATGTTAGATCCACTATGGACTGGACTCTCAGTATTATGTTAGATCCTCTATGGACTGGACTCTCACTATTATGTTAGATCCACTATGGACTGGACTCTCACTATTATGTTAGATCCACTATGGACTGGACTCTCACTATCATGTTAGATCCACTATGGACTGGACTCTCCCACTATTATGTTAGATCCACTATGGACTGGACTCTCACTATTATGTTAGATCCACTATGGACTGGACTCTCACTATTATGTTAGATCCACTATGGACTGGACTCTCACTATTATGTTAGATCCACTATGGACTGGACTCTCACACTATTATGTTAGATCCACTATGGACTGGACTCTCACTATTATGTTAGATCCACTATGGACTGGACTCTCACACTATTATGTTAGATCCACTATGGACTGGACTCTCACACTATTATGTTAGATCCACTATGGACTGGACTCTCACTATTATGTTGGATCCACTATGGACTGGACTCCCACTATTATGTTAGATCCACTATGGACTACATGACCCTAGGGTGTTTGGCTGTTTAATTAGACAAAAAAACATAAAGTTAGCTAAAAAAAAAAGAGTAAAACTTAATTAACCCCCAAAAAAGTTAGCATTTTAATGTTAGCATGCTAACGTTTGCATGCTAACTGTTTACAAGTGTCACGTACCAAGTTATTTGACTCTGGGGTGAACGGTTGCAAAAACTAGCTCAAAAAGTTGGTCTGCTAATTTTGGCATGCTAGCAAGCTAACGGTAGCATGCTATCAGTTAGCATGTGTCACATACCACGTTATATGACTCTAGGGTGTATTACTGTTTGAATAGACAAAAAACGTAAAGTTAGCTAGAAAGGTAACGGAGGTCCTGAGTAGTCTTGGGTTCAATCCCGGGCTCGGGATCTTTCTGTGTGGAGTTTGCATGTTCTCCCCGTGACTGCGTGGGTTCCCTCCGAGTACTCCGGCTTCCTCCCACCTCCAAAGACATGCACCTGGGGATAGGTTGATTGGCAACACTAAATTGGCCCTAGTTTGTGAATGTGAGTGTGAATGTTGTCTGTCTATCTGTGTTGGCCCTGTGATGAGGTGGTGACTTGTCCAGGGTGTACCCCGCCTTCCGCCCGATTGAAGCTGAGATAGGCTCCAGCGCCCCCCGCGACCCCGAAGGGAATAAATGGTAGAAAATGGATGGATGGATGGATGGTAAGTAAAACTTCATTAACCAAAAATAAAGTTAGCACTTTAATGTTAGCATGCTAACATTTGCATGCTAACAGTTTACAAGTGTCACATACCAAGTTATATGACTCTGGGGTAAACGGTTGCAAAACTACCTCAAACCCTAACCCTTACCCTTACCATAACCCAAACCCTAACCCTAACCCTAACCCCAACCACAACCCTGACCCTAACCCATTATATGACTGCAGGGTGTATGGCTGTTTAATTAGAGAACAAAAACGTAAAGTTAGCTAAAAAGGTAAGTAAAACTTCATTAACCAAAAAAAAGTTAGCACTTTAATGTTAGCATGCTAACGTTTGCAAGCTAACAGTTTAAAGGTGTTACGTACCAAGTTATATGACTCTGGGGTAATGGTTGCAAAACTAGCTCAAACCGTAACCCTAACTCTAACCCAAACCCCAACCCTAACCCTAACCCTAACCCTAACCCTAACCCTAACCCTAACCCTAACCACTTTAATGTTAGCCTGCTAACGTTTGCATGTAAACAGTTTTCAAATGTTGCGTACCAAATTTATGACTCTGGGGTAAACGGTTGCAAAATTAGCTCAAACCCTAACCCTAACCCTAACCCAAACCCTAACCCAAACCACAGCCCTAACCTTAACGCTAAACCAAACCTTAACCCTAACTCCAACCCTAACCTAAACCCCAACCCTAACCCTAACGCTAACCCTAACCCTAACCCTAACCCTAACCCTAACCCTAACCTGTTATATGACTGTCGGGTGTATGGCTCTTTAATTAGAGAAAAAAAAAACGTAAAGTTAGCTAAAAAGGTAAATACAACTCCATTAACCTAAAGGGTTCTTCAAAAGAGAAGTCGACTGCGGGACTGGTGCAAGTCATTCCAGAGTTTGGGGGCGACAGCCTGAAATGCCAGGTCTCCCCAGCTTTTAAAATGGGTTTTAGGGATCTTTAGGAGACCTTGGCCTGAAAAGCTTTTTACCGAGAGGACCCCGACATGCAAGACACGGAGAGTCCGGACAAAAACTTAAAACTCAATGCCAAATCAGACGGGAAGCCAACGAGGACTTGATCAAACGGGGGTAATGTGGACTGTTCTGGCCTGGGTGCACCGGGCAAAAGTCCGGCAGATGCATTCTGTACAGTCTGAAGTCTCTTCAGAGTTGAAAGCAGCAAAAACCGAATTCCAACAGTCAATGCCGGACCAGACGAACGTGTGAATGATCAAAGACTTTGCCTCACCGACGCAGAATAATCAATCAAGCAGTCACAATTTATTTCAACAGACCTTAATCACCAAGACCTCAAGGGGCTTCACAAACCACAAGGACATCCCGCCTTGCTTGGATGGCAACATATGTTGCTCCAAAACCTGTATCTACCTTTCAGCATTAATGGTGCCTTCACAGATGTGTAAGTTACCCATGTCTTGGCCACTAATACACCCCCGTACCATCACACATGCTGCCTTTTTAACGTTGTGCCTAGAACAGTCCGGATGGTTCTTTTCCTCTTTGGTCCGGACGACAAGATGTCCACAGTTTCCAAAAACCATTTTAAATGTGGACTCGCCAGACCACAGAACATTTTTTCACTTTGCATCAATCCATCTTAGATGAGCTCGGGCCCAGTGAAGCCGGCGGCGTTTCTGGGTGTTGTTGATAAATGGCTTTGGCTTTGCATAGTAGAGTTTTAACTTGCACTTACAGATGTAGCGACCGACTGTAAACTTAAAGTTAACATACTGTCGGAGGAAGATATTTACATATATCCGAATTAAAGTTGTACTTCTTTTATTTCGTAGTCATATTTGAAAACAGCTGGTGTTTTCCATTTCTTCTCTTGCTGCTTTGTCTGCAAGCAAACTGTGTGTGTTAACCTTGAGGCTTTGGAATGTGTTATGACTAGCATGTATTTTGGCTACAGAGAGGAGAGAAGGGAGAGGGTTTTTGGGATCGGGGAGGACGGACCATTTTGGCGGGGCGATAGAATGTTCTATGCTGGACTGGTCTCAAAAAGTATATTTGCAAAGCTTTGAAAATATACAACAAAATACCTATTCTGTCTCTGGTGGGTTTTTTCAACTCAGCTTTAAGTGTCGTAAAAGAGCTTGGGAGCGACTTGTGACTTGAATTCCCTGGGAGGAACAACTGGTCCAAAACGCAACAATACCCATGATTGTCACACAGGGGTTTTCTGAAGAGTTCCTGAGCCCATGTGGTGATATCCTTTACACACTGATGTCGCTTTTTGATGCACTACCGCCTGAGGGATCGAAGGTCCGTAAAATCATGGCTTACGTGCAGTGATTTCTCCAGATTCTCTGAACCTTTTGATGATATTACGGAGCGTAGATGGTGAAATCCCTAAATTCCTTGCAATAGCTGGTTGATAAATGTTGTTCTTAAACAAATTTGCTCAGGCATTTGTTGACAAAGTGGTGACCCTCGCCCCGTCCTTGTTTGTGAACGACTGAGCATTTCATGGAATCTACTTTTATACCCAATCATGGCCCCCACCTGTTCCCAATTAGTGTATTACTGTTTGAATAGACAAAAAAACGTAAAGTTAGCTAAAAAGGTAAGTAAAACTTCATTAATCAAAAAAAAAAAGTTAGCACTTTAATGTTAGCATGCTAAAATTTGCATGCTAACAGTTTACAAGTGTCACATACCAAGTTATATCACTCTGGGGTAAACGGTTGCAAAACTACCTCAAACCCTAACACTTACCCTTACCCTTACCCTTACCATAACCATAACCCAAACCCTAACCCGAACCCTAACCCTGACCCTAACCCTAACCCTAACCCCAACCCCAACCCCAACCCTAACCCTAACCCATTATATGACTGCAGGGTGTATGGCTGTTTAATTAGAGAACAAAAACGTAAAGTTAGCTAAAAAGGTAAGTAAAACTTCATTAATCAAAAAAAAAAGTTAGCACTTTAATGTTAGCATGCTAAAATTTGCATGCTAACAGTTTACAAGTGTCACGTACCAAGTTATATGACTCTGGGGTAAACGGAGGGATCCAAGGTCCGTAATATCATGGCTTACCTGCAGTGATTTATCCAGATTCTCTGAACCTTTTATACCCAATCTGAACCTTTTATACCCAATCATGGCACCCACCTGTTCCCAATTAGTGTATTACTGTTTGAATAGACAAAAAAAAACGTAAAGTTAGCTAAAAAGGTAAGTAAAACTTCATTAATCAAAAAAAAAAAGTTAGCACTTTAATGTTAGCATGCTAAAATTTGCATGCTAACAGTTTACAAGTGTCACATACCAAGTTATATCACTCTGGGGTAAACGGTTGCAAAACTACCTCAAACCCTAACACTTACCCTTACCCTTACCCTTACCATAACCATAACCCAAACCCTAACCCGAACCCTAACCCTGACCCTAACCCAAACCTTAACCCCAACCCCAACCCTAACCCTAACCCATTATATGACTGCAGGGTGTATGGCTGTTTAATTAGAGAACAAAAACGTAAAGTTAGCTAAAAAGGTAAGTAAAACTTCATTAATCAAAAAAAAAAAGTTAGCACTTTAATGTTAGCATGCTAAAATTTGCATGCTAACAGTTTACAAGTGTCACATACCAAGTTATATCACTCTGGGGTAAACGGTTGCAAAACTACCTCAAACCCTAACACTTACCCTTACCCTTACCCTTACCATAACCATAACCCAAACCCTAACCCGAACCCTAACCCTGACCCTAACCCTAACCCTAACCCCGACCCCAACCCTAACCCTAACCCATTATATGACTGCAGGGTGTATGGCTGTTTAATTAGAGAACAAAAACGTAAAGTTAGCTAAAAAGGTAAGTAAAACTTCATTAACCAAAAAAAAGTTAGCACTTTAATGTTAGCATGCTAAAATTTGCATGCTAACAGTTTACAAGTGTCACATACCAAGTTATATCACTCTGGGGTAAACGGTTGCAAAACTACCTCAAACCCTAACACTTACCCTTACCCTTACCCTTACCATAACCATAACCCAAACCCTAACCCGAACCCTAACCCTGACCCTAACCCTAACCCTAACCCCAACCCCAACCCTAACCCTAACCCATTATATGACTGCAGGGTGTATGGCTGTTTAATTAGAGAACAAAAACGTAAAGTTAGCTAAAAAGGTAAGTAAAACTTCATTAATCAAAAAAAAAAAGTTAGCACTTTAATGTTAGCATGCTAAAATTTGCATGCTAACAGTTTACAAGTGTCACATACCAAGTTATATCACTCTGGGGTAAACGGTTGCAAAACTACCTCAAACCCTAACACTTACCCTTACCCTTACCCTTACCATAACCATAACCCAAACCCTAACCCGAACCCTAACCCTGACCCTAACCCTAACCCTAACCCCAACCCCAACCCTAACCCTAACCCATTATATGACTGCAGGGTGTATGGCTGTTTAATTAGAGAACAAAAACGTAAAGTTAGCTAAAAAGGTAAGTAAAACTTCATTAATCAAAAAAAAAAAGTTAGCACTTTAATGTTAGCATGCTAAAATTTGCATGCTAACAGTTTACAAGTGTCACATACCAAGTTATATCACTCTGGGGTAAACGTTTGCAAAACTACCTCAAACCCTAACACTTACCCTTACCCTTACCCTTACCATAACCATAACCCAAACCCTAACCCGAACCCTAACCCTGACCCTAACCCTAACCCTAACCCCAACCCCAACCCCAACCCTAACCCTAACCCATTATATGACTGCAGGGTGTATGGCTGTTTAATTAGAGAACAAAAACGTAAAGTTAGCTAAAAAGGTAAGTAAAACTTCATTAATCAAAAAAAAAAGTCAGCACTTTAATGTTAGCATGCTAAAATTTGCATGCTAACAGTTTACAAGTGTCACATACCAAGTTATATCACTCTGGGGTAAACGGTTGCAAAACTACCTCAAACCCTAACACTTACCCTTACCCTTACCCTTACCATAACCATAACCCAAACCCTAACCCGAACCCTAACCCTGACCCTAACCCTAACCCTAACCCCAACCCCAACCCTAACCCTAACCCATTATATGACTGCAGGGTGTATGGCTGTTTAATTAGAGAACAAAAACGTAAAGTTAGCTAAAAAGGTAAGTAAAACTTCATTAATCAAAAAAAAAAAGTTAGCACTTTAATGTTAGCATGCTAACGTTTGCAAGCTAACAGTTTACAAGTGTCACGTACCAAGTTATATGACTCTGGGGTAAACGGAGGGATCCAAGGTCCGTAATATCATGGCTTACCTGCAATGATTTATCCAGATTCTCTGAACCTTTTATACCCAATCTGAACCTTTTATACCCAATCATGGCACCCACCTGTTCCCACTTAGCCTGTTCACCTGTGGGATGTTCCAAAATAAGTGTTTGTTTGATAAGCATTCCTCAACTTTCTCAGTCTTTTTTGCCACTTGTGCCAGCTTTTTGGAAACATGTTGCAGGCAACAAATTCCAAATGAGCTAATATTTGCAAAAAATAACAAAATTTTCCAGTTTGAAGTTAAGAATTTTGTCTTTGCAGTCTATTCAAAAGTTGAAAAAGGATACCATTTACACAATGTGCCATTTTCACCGGGTTTTGGGTTTTGTATATAATGAAAAAGGGCCGCAGTTTTAAGGGCCCAAAGGCCCAGGGGCCGCACATCAAAATGTGGATGAGACTGTGTTCACTTATTTACAAAGTAAACACATCAGCTTTCATGCTGCACTGTCAATAATTTCATTATTCTGCCATCGCTACTCATTTCCGGCGTGCGCGGCTCGGCAGATAGTTAACGGCATTAAAAAACAGAAGGATTGATGTTCCTTCTTTTGAATTAGTTTCCTTCCTCAGTTTTTTTTTTTGTACACTCCTTCCTTCATCAAGACTGAAACTATAAAAAAATAAAATCAACATTACAAAATAATAACACCCATTGTGTATTTTACGTGAATAAAATAAGAGGTTTAGAAATGTAAAATAAAACAGAAATAAACCTAGCGTTATTGCCCTCTACTGGTCAAACATGCATTAAAGGAGCTTTTGCTTGCTAGAAATAAAAAGGATAACCTTGAATCCGATGCCAAAAGGTCTGATTTGACGCATTTTTGAACGTTTAAACTCGTAAAAAATATCCAATCTGTGCCACTTGAGGGCAAAATAATCAGAACATTCATATTTTATTGTCTAATCGCTGTTGAAAATCCAATTTTCGCAAATTTGTTTAGGTTTTTTGGCATTTTTTTGCGAAGTTTCTTCTACTCGCCCCACTGCTGCTTCATTGCCTCACTGTTGCCCCCTGTGGTGTGGCGGGAGTACTGCATAGGTTTAGTTTAGTTTAGTTTATTATTTCAGGTCGAATGGTTTCATCAATTCTCTGTAGGGGATGTTCGGCGTGGCCAAATAAAAAGGACAACCTTGAATCCGATGCCAAAATGTCTGATTTGACGCACTTTGGAATGTTTAAACTCGTAAAAAAATATCCGATGTGTGCCACTTGAGGGCAAAATAATCAAAACATTCATATTTTATTGTCCAATCGCTGTTGAAAGTCAAATTTTCGCAATTTGTTTCGGTTTTTTCGCATTTTTTTGCGGAGTCTTCTTCTACTCGCCCCACTGCTGCTTCATTGCCTCACTGTTGCCCCCTGTGGTGTGGCGGGAGTACTGCATAGGTTTAGTTTAGTTTAGTTTATTATTTCAGGTCGAATGATTTCATCAATTCTCCTTTGGGTATGTTCGGCGTGGCCAAATAAAAAGGACAACCTTGAATCCGATGCCAAAAGGTCTGATTTGACGCACTTTGGAACGTTTAAACTCATAAAAAATATCCGATGTGTGCCATTTGTGGGCAAAATAATCAGAACATTCATATTTTATTGTCCAATCGCTGTTGAAAGTGAAATTTTCGCAATTTGTTTAGGTTTTTTCACATTTTTTTGCGGAGTTTCTTCTACTCGCCCCACTGCTGCTTCATTGCCTTACTGTTGCCCCCTGTGGTGTGGCGGGAGTACTGCATCGGTTTAGTTTATTATTTCAGGTCGAACGGTTTCATCAATTCTCTTTAGGGGATGTTCGGCGTTGCCAAATAAAAAGGACAACCTTGAATCCGATGCCAAAAGGTCTGATTTGACGCACTTTGGAACGTTCAAACTCGTAAAAAATATCCGAAATGTGCCACTTGAGGGCAACATAAACAGAACATTCATATTTTATTGTCCAATCTCTGTTAAAAGTCAAATATTCGCAATTTGTTTAGTTTTTTTGTCATTTTTTGCGGAATCTTCTTCTACTCACCCCACTGCTGTTTCATTGCCACACATATGCCTCACTGTTGCCCCCTGTGGTGTGGCGGGAGTACTGCATAGGTCGAATACTTTCGCCAATTCTTTTTAGGGGATGTTTGGCGGGGCCAAAATAAAAAGGACAATCTTGAATCCGATACCAAAAGGTCTGATTTGACGCTTTTTGGAACGTTCAAACTCGTAAAAAATATCCGATGTGTGCCACTTGAGGGCAAAATAATCAGAACATTCATATTTTATTGTCCAATCGCTGTTGAAAGCCCAATTTTCGCAATTTGTTTAGGTTTTTTGGCATTTATTGCGGAGTCTTCTTCTACTCACCGACTTGCTGCTTCATTGCCACACATATGCCTCGCTGTTGCCCTCTGTGGTGTGGCGGGAGTACTGCATATAGTGCACGAGGTGGAGTGGTTTCATAAAGCCTCTCTGGCGGATGTTCGGCTGGGGCCGAATAAAAAGGACAACCTTGAATCTGATGCCAAAAGGTCTGATTTGACGCACTTTGGAACGTTTAAACTCGTAAAAAAATATCCGATGTGTGCCACTTGAGGGCAAAATAATCAGAACATTCATATTTTATTGTCCAATCGCTGTTGAAAGTCCAATTTTCGCAATTTGTTTAGGTTTTTTCGCATTTTTTTGCGGAGTTTCTTCTACTCGCCCCACTGCTGCTTCATTGCCTTACTGTTGCCCCCTGTGGTGTGGCGGGAGTACTGCATAGGTTTAGTTTAGTTTAGTTTATTATTTCAGGTCGAATGGTTTCATCAATTCTCTTTAGGGGATGTTCGGCGTGACCAAATAAAAAGGACAACCTTGAATCCGATGCCAAAAGATCTGATTTGACGCTTTTTGTAACGTTCAAACTCGTAAAAAATATCCGATGTGTGCCATTTGAGGGCAAAATAATCAGAACATTCATATTTCATTGTCCAATCGCTGTTGGAAGTCAAATTTTTGCAGTTTTTTGGCATTTTTTGCGGAGTCTTCTTCCACTCGCCCCACTGCTGCTTCATTGCCTCACTGTTGCCCCCTGTGGTGTGGCGGGAGTACTGCATAGGTTTAGTTTAGTTTATTATTTCAGGTCGAATGCTTTCATCAATTCTCTTTAGGGTATGTTCGGCGGGGCCAAAATAAAAATGACTACCTTGAATCCGATGCCAAAAGGTCTGATTTGACGCACTTTGGAACGTTCAAACTAGGAAAAAAATATCCGATATGTGCCACTTGAGGGCAAAATAAACAGAACATTCATATTTTTTTGTCCAATCGCTGTTGAAAGTCACATTTTCGCAATTTTGTTTCGGTTTTTCGTCATTTTTTGCGGAGTCTTCTTCTACCCGCCCCACTGCTGCTTCATTGCCTCACTGTAGCCCCCTGTGGTGTGGCGGGAGTACTGCATAGGTTTAGTTTAGTTTAGTTTATTATTTCAGGTCGAATGGTTTCATCAATTCTCTTTAGGGTATGTTCGGCGTGGCCAAATAAAAAGGACAACCTTGAATCCGATGCCAAAAGGTCTGATTTGACGCACTTTGGAACGTTCAAACTCGTAAAAAAATATCCGATGTGTGCCAGTTGAGGGCAAAATAATCAGAACATTCATATTATATTGTCCAATCTCTGTTGAAAGTCCAATTTTCGCAATTTTGTTTAGGTTTTTTGGCATTTTTTGCGGAGTCTTCTTCTACTCGCCCCACTGCTGCTTCATTGCCTCACTGTTGTCCCCTGTGGTGTGGCGGGAGTACTGCATAGGTTTAGTTTAGTTTAGTTTATTATTTCAGGTCGAATGGATTCATCAATTCTCTTTAGGGGATGTTCGGCGTGGCCAAATAAAAAGGACAACCTTGAATCCGATGCCAAAAGGTCTGATTTTTGCACTTTGGAACGTTTAAACTCGTAAAAAAATATCCGATGTGTGCCACTTGAGGGCAAAATTATCAGAACATTCATATTTTATTGTGCAATCGCTGTTGAAAGTCAAATTTTCGCAATTTGTTTAGGTTTTTTCCGCATTTTTTTGCGGAATTTCTTCTACTCGCCCCAATGCCGCTTCATTGCCTCACTGTTGCCCCCTGTGGTGTGGCGGGAGTACTGCATAGGTTTAGTTTAGTTTATTATTTCAGGTCGAATGCTTTCATCAATTCTCTTTAGGGGATGTTCGGCGTGGCCAAATAAAAATGACTACCTTGAATCCGATGCCAAAAGGTCTGATTTGACCCACCACTTTGGAACGTTCAAACTCGTAAAAAATATCCGATATGTGCCACTTGAGGGCAAAATTATCAGAACATTCATATTTTATTGTCTAATCGCTGTTGAAAATCCAATTTTCGCAAATTTGTTTAGGTTTTTTGGCATTTTTTTGCGGAGTCTTCTTCTACTCGCCCCACTGCTGCTTCATTGCCACACTGTTGCCCCCTGTGGTGTGGCGGGAGTACTGCATAGGTTTAGTTTAGTTTATTATTTCAGGTCGAATGCTTTCATCAATTCTCTTTAGGGGATGTTCGGCGTGGCCAAATAAAAAGGACAACCTTGAATCCGATGCCAAAAGGTCTGATTTGACGCACTTTGGAACGTTTAAACTCGTAAAAAAATATCCGATGTGTGCCACTTGAGGGCAAAATAATCAAAACATTCATATTTATTGTCCAATCGCTGTTGAAAGTCAAATTTTCGCAATTTGTTTAGGTTTTTTGGCATTTTTTGCGGAGTCTTTTTCTACTCGCCCACTGCTGCTTCATTGCCTCGCTGTTGCCCCCTGTGGTGTGGCGGGAGTACTGCATAGGTTTAGTTTAGTTTAGTTTATTATTTCAGGTCGAATGGTTTCATCAATTCTCTTCAGGGTATGTTCGGCGTGGCCAAATAAAAAGGACAACCTTGAATCCGATGCCAAAAGGTCTGATTTGACGCACTTTGGAACGTTTAAACTCATAAAAAATATCCGATGTGTGCCATTTGAGGGAAAAATAATCAAAACATTCATATTTTATTGTCTAATCGCTGTTGAAAATCCAAGTTTCGCAAATTTGTTTAGGTTTTTTGGCATTTTTTGCGAAGTCTTCTTCTACTCACCACACTGCTGCTTCATTGCCACACATATGCCTCGCTGTTGCCCCTGTGGTGTGGCGGGAGTACTGCATAGGTCGAATGCTTTCATCAATTCTCTTTGGGGGATGTTAAAAAGGACAACCTTGAATCCGATGCCAAAAGGTCTGATTTGACGCACTTTGGAACGTTCAAACTTGTAAAAAATATCCGATATGTGCCACTTGAGGGCAAAATTATCAAAACATTCATATTTTATTGTGCAATCGCTGTTGAAAGTCCAATTTTCACAATTTGTTTAGGTTTTTCGGCATTTTTTGCGGAGTTTTCTTCTACTCGCCCCACTGCTGCTTCATTGCCTCACTGTTGCGCCCTGTGGTGTGGCGGGAGTACTGCATAGGTTTAGTTTAGTTTAGTTTATTATTTCAGGTCGAATGGTTTCATCAATTCTCTTTAGGGGATGTTCGGCGGGGCCAAATAAAAAGGACAACCTTGAATCCGATGCCAAAAGGTCTGATTTGACGCACTTTGGAACGTTCAAACTCATAAAAAACATCCGATATGTGCCACTTGAGGGCAAAATAAACAGAACATTCATATTTCATTGTCCAATTGCTGTTGAAAGTCCAATTTTTGCAAATTTGTTTAGGTTTTTTGCCATTTTTTTAATAGTCTTCTTCTACTCAACCCACTGCTGTTTCATTGCCACACATATGACTCGCTGTTGCCAGGAGTACTGCACATAGTGCACGAGGTCGAATGGTTTCTCTAAAGCCTCTTTGGGTCAAAGAGACAAGCTTTGGCGGTCCGGATGGTGTGGTGGGAGTACTGCATAGGTCAAATGGTTTCATCAATTCTTTTTGGGGGATGTTTGGCGGGGCCAAGTAAAAATGACTACCTTGAATCCGATGCCAAAAGGTCTGATTTGTGCACTTTGGAACGTTTAAACTCGTAAAAAAATATCCAATGTGTGCCACTTGAGGGCAAAATAATCAAAACATTCATATTTTATTGTCCAATCGCTGTTGAAAGTCCAATTTTTGCAATTTGTTTAGGTTTTTTGGCATTTTTTGCAGAGTCTTCTTCTACTCGCCCCACTGCTGCTTCATTGCCTCACTGTTGCCCCCTGTGGTGTGGCGGGAGTACTGCATAGGTTTAGTTTAGTTTATTATTTCAGGTCGAATGCTTTCATCAATTCTCTTTAGGGTATGTTCGGCGGGGCCAAAATAAAAATGACTACCTTGAATCCGATGCCAAAAGGTCTGATTTGACCCACTTTTGAACGTTTAAACTAGTAAAAAATATCCGGTATGTGCCACTTGAGGGCAAAATAAACAGATCATTCATATTTTATTTTCCAATCGCTGTTGAAAGTCCAATTTTTGCAATTTGTTTAGGTTTTTTGGCATTTTTTGCGGAGTCTTCTTCTACTCGCCCCACTGCTGCTTCATTGCCTCACTGTTGCCCCCTGTGGTGTGGCGGGAGTACTGCATAGGTTTAGTTTAGTTTAGTTTATTATTTCAGGTCGAATGCTTTCATCAATTCTCCTTTGGGTATGTTCGGCGTGGCCAAATAAAAAGGACAACCTTGAATCCGATGCCAAAAGGTTTGATTTTTGCACTTTGGAACGTTTGAACTCGTAAAAAATATCGGATATGAGCCACTTGAGGGCAAAATAAACAGAACATTCATATTTTATTGTCCAATCGCTGTTGAAAGTCAAATATTCGCAATTTGTTTCGATTTTTTGGCATTTTTTGCCGAGTCTTCTTCTACTCGCCCCACTGCTGCTTCATTGCCTCACTGTTGCCCCCTGTGGTGTGGCGGGAGTACTGCATAGGTTTAGTTTAGTTTATTATTTCAGGTCGAATGCTTTCATCAATTCTCTTTAGGGTATGTTCGGCGTGGCCAAATAAAAAGGACAACCTTGAATCCGATGCCAAAAAGTCTGATTTGATGCACTTAGGAACGTTCAAACTAGTAAAAAATATCCGATATGTGCCACTTGAGGGCAAAATTATCAGAACATTCATATTTTATTGTCTAATCGCTGTTGAAAGTCCAATTTTAGCAAATTTGTTTAGGTTTTTTTGCCATTTTTTTAATAGTCTTCTTCTACTCACCCCACTGCTGTTTCATTGCCACACATATGACTCGCTGTTGCCCCCTGTGGTGTGGCGGCAGTACTGCATAGGTCGAATGCTTTCATCAATTCTTTTTAGGGGATGTTTGGCGGGGCCAAAATAAAAAGGACAACCTTGAATCTGATGCCAAAAGGTTTGATTTTTGCACTTTGGAACGTTTATTTTATTGTGCAATCGCTGTTGAAAGTAAAATTTTCGCAATTTGTTTAGGTTTTTTGGCATTTTTTGCGGAGTCTTCCTCTACTCACCCCACTGCTGCTTAATTGCCACACATATGCCTCACTGTTGCCCCCTGTGGTGTGGTGGGAGTACTGCATAGGTCGAATGCTTTCATCAATTCTTTTTGGGGGATGTTTGGCGGGGCCAAAATAAAAAGGACAACCTTGAATCCGATGCCAAAAGGTCTGATTTGACGCACTTTGGAAGGTTCAAACTCGTAAAGAATATACGATGTGTGCCACTTGAGGGCAAAATTATCAGAACATTCATATTTTATTGTCCAATCGCTGTTGAAAATCCAAGTTTCGCAAATTTGTTTAAGTTTTTTTGGCATTTTTTGCGGAGTCTTCTTCTACTCACCACACTGCTGCTTCATTGCCACACATATGCCTCGCTGTTGCCCCCTGTGGTGTGGCGGGAGTACTGCATATAGTGCACGAGGTGGAGTGGTTTCATAAAGCCTCTCTGGCGGATGTTCGGCTGGGGCCGAATAAAAAGGACAACCTTGAATCCGATGCCAAAAGGTCTGATTAGACGCACTTTGGAACGTTCAAACTCGTAAAAAAATATCCGATGTGTGCCACTTGAGGGCAAAATAATCAGAACATTCATATTTTATTGTCCAATCGCTGTTGAAAGTCAAATTTTTGCAATTTGTTTCGGTTTTTCGTCATTTTTTGCGGAGTCTTCTTCTACCCACCCCACTGCTGCTTCTTTGCCTCACTGTTGCCCCCTGTGGTGTGGCGGGAGTACTGCATAGGTTTAGTTTAGTTTAGTTTATTATTTCAGGTCGAATGGTTTCATCAATTCTCTTTAGGGTATGTTCGGCGTGGCCAAATAAAAAGGACAACCTTGAATCCGATGCCAAAAGGTCTGATTTGACGCACCTTGGAACGTTCAAACTCGTAAAAAAATATCCGATATGTGCCACTTGAGGGCAAAATTATCAGAACATTCATATTTTATTGTCTAATCGCTGTTGAAAGACAAATTTTCGCAATTTGTTTAGGTTTTTTCACATTTTTTTGCGGAGTTTCTTCTACTCGCCCCACTGCTGCTTCATTGCCTTACTGTTGCCCCCTGTGGTGTGGCGGGAGTACTGCATCGGTTTAGTTTATTATTTCAGGTCGAACGGTTTCATCAATTCTCTTTAGGGGATGTTCGGCGTTGCCAAATAAAAAGGACAACCTTGAATCCGATACCAAAAGGTCTGATTTGACGCACTTTGGAACGTTCAAACTCGTAGAAAATATCCGATATGTGCCACTTGAGGGCAAAATAAACAAAACATTCATATTTTATTGTCCAATTGCTGTTGAAAGTCAAAATTTCGCAATTTGTTTAGGTTTTTTGGCATTTTTTGCGGAGTCTTCTTCTACTCACCCCACTGCTGTTTCATTGCCACACATATGCCTCACTGTTGCCCCCTGTGGTGTGGCGGGAGTACTGCATAGGTCGAATACTTTCGCCAATTCTTTTTAGGGGATGTTTGGCGGGGCCAAAATAAAAAGGACAATCTTGAATCCGATACCAAAAGGTCTGATTTGACGCTTTTTGGAACGTTCAAACTCGTAAAAAATATCCGATGTGTGCCACTTGAGGGCAAAATAATCAGAACATTCATATTTTATTGTCCAATCGCTGTTGAAAGCCCAATTTTCGCAATTTGTTTAGGTTTTTTGGCATTTTTTGTGGAGTCTTCTTCTACTCGCCCCACTGCTGCTTCATTGCCACACATATGCCTCGCTGTTGCCCCCTGTGGTGTGGCGGGAGTACTGCATAGGTTTAGTTTAGTTTAGTTTATTATTTCAGGTCGAATGGAAGTCCAATTTTAGCAAATTTGTTTAGGTTTTTTGCCATTTTTTTAATAGTCTTCTTCTACTCACCCCACTGCTGTTTCATTGCCACACATATGCCTCGCTGTTGCCCCCTGTGGTGTGGCGGGAGTACTGCATAGGTCGAATGGTTTCTTTAAAGCCTCTTTGGGTCAAAGAGAAAAGCTTTGGCGGTCCGGATGTAGTTGGATAGCTCAGTCATGAGGGGATTGTGAACACTAATTGCACTAGTTGTCATCGTTCTTAAAGCTACAGACAGGAGGCGCCGCGAGGGGAACGAGTTCACTCGGGTCGAGGTAAGCGTCGGTAGGGCCGATGTGAGGAGCTCTCAGCTGCCCGACATCCGCTCAGAGCAGCATCTCCGCGTCCATTATTAACACAGGCCGCCTTGTCGAGACGTCACCTGAGACACGCGCCGGGACCGGCCCCGCGCTCGCCATAAACAAAAGATGAAAGCCTCGCCCCCCCCCACCCCCCGGTGGAGCGGCGCTCTTATCGCCGGCTGTCACCGCCAGCCAGCCAGAGGGCACTTTGTAGATGCCCTCCAGTCGCAGATAGCAGCACCGGGAGGAGGCGGAGGTGGTCATTGTGGCTGTCGCGCGGCTCCAAAGTAATCGAGAGCGCCTGACAGACGGGCTGGCAAATAGCGAGCTGACCCCGAAGGCATTCAAGTGCAAAGGAAGGAGAATAAAAGTACGGCCGGGGAGAAGGAAGAAAAGCCGAGTGTCGGTCTTTATAATTGATGTGGAGAAGAAGAGGCGGACCTCGGGACGATTGTGCCGCTTTGAAACAAAGACGTTCTCCGGCGGGCCCGCGGGGGACGCCGCCACATCCGGTCCGCAAACACATTATCCCCGTTCGCAACCTTTGTACTCGCCGCCGTATTAGCATAGCCACCCCCCCCGCCCCCCTCCTGTCAGCTGGTTTATTTAGAAGGGAGGGGGAAAATCAATAACGCATCACTTCAACTGGATCCGGCTTTCTCTGAAGCGTCAACGCCGGTTACTGTCGGCGCTCGCCATCGAGCGGGGGAGGCCATCAGGAGCGATAAGTCGGCTCGGGGAACCTTAAACCGGAGCGTTTAATATCGAAATGTCCGCACAGGTAAACAGACTGTATCTGCCGGGCTCCGCTTACAGCAGGGGGCCGCGGCGTGGCTCCGGAGCCGGGAGATCGATAAACACAATTATAGCGCGGCCGCGAGGCGCTGGATGCTGACTGATAGGACGCCGCCGGATTAAAGCGGCGGGTCATGTGACACCGTCGCTCAAGGAGCCCTTCTTGTCGGCTCTGGTTTTCCTGCCCATCACTGTCACTCCTTGGCGTCAGACTCAGTTGATGTGCTAACGTGCTAACGTGCTAACGTGCTGACATGTCAAGGGATAACTTACCATTCGGCAAGCACAACCAGATGTGGTTCATAAAAATTCTAATAAAGTTTTCTCCTGGAAGTATTTTATCGACACTATTTGATTAATTTTAATTAAAATTAAAGCTGCAAGCAGCGTTGGTCGGGCCCGCGTATTTGGCAGGTGCTAGTCCTAAGTGTCCCAATACTTTTGTCCAGTTTTAGTCCCAAGTGTCCCAATACTTTTGGCAAGTTGTAGTCATAAGTGTCCCAATACTTTTGTCAAGTTGTAGTCCCAAGTGTCCCAATACTTTTGGCAAGTTGTAGTCCCAAGTGTCCCAATACTTTTGGCAAGTTTTAGTCCCAAGTGTCCCAATACTTTTGGCAAGTTGTAGTCCTAAGTGTCCCAATACTTTTGTCAAGTTGTAGTCCCAAGTGTCCCAATACTTTTGTCCAGTTTTAGTCCCAAGTGTCCCAATACTTTTGTCCAGTTTTAGTCCCAAGTGTCCCAATACTTTTGTCCAGTTTTAGTCCCAAGTGTCCCAATACTTTTGTCAAGTTGTAGTCCCAAGTGTCCCAATACTTTTGTCCAGTTTTAGTCCCAAGTGTCCCAATACTTTTGTCCAGTTTTAGTCCCAAGTGTCCCAATACTTTTGGCAAGTTGTAGTCCTAAGTGTCCCAATACTTTTGGCAAGTTGTAGTCCTAAGTGTCCCAATACTTTTGTCAAGTTGTAGTCCCAAGTGTCCCAATACTTTTGTCAAGGTGTAGTCCCAAGTGTCCCAATACTTTTGTCCAGTTTTAGTCCCAAGTGTCCCAATACTTTTGTCCAGTTTTAGTCCCAAGTGTCCCAATACTTTTGGCAAGTTGTAGTCCTAAGTGTCCCAATACTTTTGTCAAGTTGTAGTCCCAAGTGTCCCAATATTTTGTCAAGTTGTAGTCCCAAGTGTCCCAATACTTTTGTCCAGTTTTAGTCCCAAGTGTCCCAATACTTTTGGCAAGTTGTAGTCCTAAGTGTCCCAATACTTTTGTCAAGTTGTAGTCCCAAGTGTCCCAATACTTTTGTCCAGTTTTCGGCCTAAGTGTCCCAATACTTTTGTCCAGTTTTCGGCCTAAGTGTCCCAATACTTTTGTCCGGTGGTAGTCATAAGTGTCCCAATACTTTTGTCCGGTGGTAGTCATAAGTGTCCCAATACTTTTGTCCAGTTTTCGGCCTACGTGTCCCAATACTTTTGTCCAGTTTTCGGCCTAAGTGTCCCAAAGCTTTTGTCCGGTGGTAGTCATAAGTGTCCCAATACTTTTGTCCGGTGGTAGTCATAAGTGTCCCAATACTTTTGTCCAGTTTTCGGCCTAAGTGTCCCAATACTTTTGTCCGGTGGTAGTCATAAGTGTCCCAATACTTTTGTCCAGTTTTCGGCCTAAGTTTCCCAATACTTTTGTCCTATGGTAGTCATAAGTGTCCCAATACTTTTGTCCGGTGGTAGTCATAAGTGTCCCAATATTTTGTCCAGTTTTCGGCCTAAGTGTCCCAATACTTTTGTCCGGTGGTAGTCATAAGTGTCCCAATACTTTTGTCCGGTAGTAGTCATAAGTGTCCCAATACTTTTGTCCAGTTTTCGGCCTAAGTGTCCCAATACTTTTGTCCAGTTTTCGGCCTAAGTGTCCCAATACTTTTGTCCGGTGGTAGTCATAAGTGTCCCAATACTTTTGTCAAGTTGTAGTCCCAAGTGTCCCAATACTTTTGTCCAGTTTTCGACCTAAGTGTCCCAATACTTTTGTCCAGTTTTCGGCCTAAGTGTCCCAATACTTTTGTCCGGTGGTAGTCATAAGTGTCCCAATACTTTTGTCCGGTGGTAGTCATAAGTGTCCGAATACTTTTGTCCAGTTTTCGGCCTAAGTGTCCCAATACTTTTGTCCAGTTTTCGGCCTAAGTGTCCCAATACTTTTGTCCGGTGGTAGTCATAAGTGTCCCAATAATTTTGTCCGGTGGTAGTCATAAGTGTCCCAATACTTTGTCCAGTTTTCGGCCTAAGTGTCCCAATACTTTTGTCCAGTTTTCGGCCTAAGTGTCCCAATACTTTTGTCCGGTGGTAGTCATAAGTGTCCCAATACTTTTGTCCAGTGGTAGTCATAAGTGTCCCAATACTTTTGTCCAGTTTTCGGCCTAAGTGTCCCAATACTTTTGTCCAGTTTTCGGCCTAAGTGTCCCAATACTTTTGTCCGGTGGTAGTCATAAGTGTCCCAATACTTTTGTCCGGTGGTAGTCATAAGTGTCCCAATACTTTTGTCCAGTTTTCGGCCTAAGTGTCCCAATACTTTTGTCCAGTTTTCGGCCTAAGTGTCCCAATACTTTTGTCCGGTGGTAGTCATAAGTGTCCCAATACTTTTGTCCGGTGGTAGTCATAAGTGTCCCAATACTATTGTCCAGTTTTCGGCCTAAGTGTCCCAATACTTTTGTCCAGTTTTCGGCCTAAGTGTCCCAATGCTTTTGTCCGGTGGTAGTCATAAGTGTCCCAATACTTTTGTCCGGTGGTAGTCATAAGTGTCCCAATACTTTTGTCCAGTTTTCGGCCTAAGTGTCCCAATACTTTTGTCCAGTTTTCGGCCTAAGTGTCCCAATACTTTTGTCCAGTTTTCGGCCTAAGTGTCCCAATACTTTTGTCCGGTGGTAGTCATAAGTGTCCCAATACTTTTGTCCGGTGGTAGTCATAAGTGTCCCAATACTTTTGTCCAGTTTTCGGCCTAAGTGTCCCAATACTTTTGTCCGGTGGTAGTCATAAGTGTCCCAATACTTTTGTCCGGTGGTAGTCATAAGTGTCCCAATACTTTTGTCCAGTTTTCGGCCCAAGTGTCCCAATACTTTTGTCCAGTTTTCGGCCTAAGTGTCCCAATACTTTTGTCCGGTGGTAGTCATAAGTGTCCCAATACTTTTGTCCAGTTTTCGGCCTAAGTGTCCCAATACTTTTGTCCAGTTTTTTGGCCTAAGTGTCCCAATACTTTTGTCCGGTGGTAGTCATAAGTGTCCCAATACTTTTGTCCGGTGGTAGTCATAAGTGTCCCAATACTTTTGTCCAGTTTTCGGCCTAAGTGTCCCAATACTTTTGTCCGGTGGTAGTCATAAGTGTCCCAATACTTTTGTCCAGTGGTAGTCATAAGTGTCCCAATACTTTTGTCCAGTTTTCGGCCTAAGTGTCCCAATACTTTTGTCCGGTGGTAGTCATAAGTGTCCCAATACTTTTGTCCGGTGGTAGTCATAAGTGTCCCAATACTTTTGTCCAGTTTTCGGCCTAAGTGTCCCAATACTTTTGTCCAGTTTTCGGCCTAAGTGTCCCAATACTTTTGTCCAGTTTTCGGCCTAAGTGTCCCAATACTTTTGTCCGGTGGTAGTCATAAGTGTCTCAATACTTTTGTCCGGTGGTAGTCATAAGTGTCCCAATACTTTTGTCCAGTTTTCGGCCTAAGTGTCCCAATACTTTTGTCCGGTGGTAGTCATAAGTGTCCCAATACTTTTGTCCGGTGGTAGTCATAAGTGTCCCAATACTTTTGTCCAGTTTTCGGCCTAAGTGTCCCAATACTTTTGTCCAGTTTTCGGCCTAAGTGTCCCAATACTTTTGTCCGGTGGTAGTCATAAGTGTCCCAATGCTTTTGTCCAGTTTTCGGCCTAAGTGTCCCAATACTTTTGTCCAGTTTTCGGCCTAAGGGTCCCAATACTTTTGTCCGGTGGTAGTCATAAGTGTCCCAATACTTTTGTCCTGTGGTAGTCATAAGTGTCCCAATACTTTTGTCCGGTGGTAGTCATAAGTGTCCCAATACTTTTGTCCAGTTTTCGGCCTAAGTGTCCCAATACTTTTGTCCGGTGGTAGTCATAAGTGTCCCAATACTTTTGTCCGGTGGTAGTCATAAGTGTCCCAATACTTTTGTCCAGTTTTCGGCCTAAGTGTCCCAATACTTTTGTTCAGTTTTCGGCCTAAGTGTCCCAATACTTTTGTCCGGTGGTAGTCATAAGTGTCCCAATACTTTTGTCCGGTGGTAGTCATAAGTGTCCCAATACTTTTGTCCAGTTTTCGGCCCAAGTGTCCCAATACTTTTGTCCAGTTTTCGGCCTAAGTGTCCCAATACTTTTGTCCGGTGGTAGTCATAAGTGTCCCAATACTTTTGTCCGGTGGTAGTCATAAGTGTCCCAATACTTTTGTCCAGTTTTCGGCCTAAGCGTCCCAATACTTTTGTCCAGTTTTCGGCCTAAGTGTCCCAATACTTTTGTCCGGTGGTAGTCATAAGTGTCCCATTACATTTGTCCGGTGGTAGTCATAAGTGTCCCAATACTTTTGTCCAGTTTTCGGCCTAAGTGTCCCAATGCTTTTGTCCAGTTTTCGGCCTAAGTGTCCCAATACTTTTGTCCGGTGGTAGTCATAAGTGTCCCAATACTTTTGTCCGGTGGTAGTCATAAGTGTCCCAATACTTTTGTCCAGTTTTCGGCCTAAGTGTCCCAATACTTTTGTCCAGTTTTCGGCCTAAGTGTCCCAATACTTTTGTCCGGTGGTAGTCATAAGTGTCCCAATACTTTTGTCCGGTGGTAGTCATAAGTGTCCCAATACTTTTGTCCAGTTTTCGGCCTAAGTGTCCCAATACTTTTGTCCAGTTTTCGGCCTAAGTGTCCCAATACTTTTGTCCGGTGGTAGTCATAAGTGTCCCAATACTTTTGTCTAGTGTACACGCTGGTGCTTCCTGCTTTTAAGCAGCCATCTGAAAAAAACAGCAGCGCAGCAGCATCAGCGCAGCGGGTCTTTGAAGGGTCATAAAATCAAAACCGGAGCAGGTATTAAAACGCTGTTCTGTTATTTTATACACAAGGGTTTAATCTCTCTCCTGTGTTAGTTTGAAGCCGAAACGACAAACGCGCTCAGAGGAGAGAGATTTTGAAGAAAGGTGACCGTTTTTTTACAAAAAATTTGTTTTGAAGGGGGAATAGCAAACTTCCTGTTGAATTTTGCTGGGGGTTGTCAATTTATGAAATGTAGGCCTAAGTAAGACCTACATAGAGGTTTTTGTTTCATGTCTCTCCGACCTTTCCAGTGGGAGTAACAGGCAGTTTTGTCAGTTTTTTCATCCGAGGAGCAGTTTTTTGTACGTTTTATTAAAAAATTGCGCTAGAGCACAATTTTGAGATTTGGGGTTAGGTTTTTTTATTAGATCACAATTTTTGCCAGTCCTGATGTGTGCGTTCAGTTTGGTGAGTTTTGAAGCATGTTAAGGGGGTCAAATTACAGCTCAAAGAGGCAAAAGTGACTGTTTTTAGTACTTTTTTGTCTTGAAGGGGGAATTGCCAACTTCCTGTTGATTTTAGCCCGAGAATGTACTATTATGAAATGTAGGCCTACCTTCTACACTTTTCACCCGATTCAAAGCGTTCTAACTTCAAACTGTTCAGCCTATTCGGGAATCACAGGCTTTCCTTTGAAAAATTCCAAAAATTCCCAGAATTCCAGGTTTTCCGGGACAATTTTTCCCATTTAAAATGAATTGGCCATTTTTCAAACTTCCACCATCCCCACATGTTTCAACTTATTCATAATATTCCACCTTCAACACATTCCACCATTCTGTAAATTCAAACTACCTTTTTTCCATGTTCAAAAAAATTCCAGGATTTCCCAGAACTCCTGGTGTTCCAAAGCCCTATTTTCACCCTTTATTCACACCTTCCACATTTTTCAACCGACTTCGCCCGTTCCACTGTCAAAACATTCCTCTTAATTAAGAAAACAAAATGAAGTTGTTTTTTGAAATGGAAAAATTCCCGCTTTTCCCAAAATTCCAGGAATGCTGTAATACCATTTCTCAATTCAACATGTTACGACTTCAACATTTCTCCACCGATTTGAAAAAATCCAACACCAACCATTTCAACACATTCAGATCATTCAAGCTTTTTACTATTTAAAAACAAAATCCCACTTTTCCCGAAATTCCCAACTTTTTGGGAAATTCTCATTGAAATCAATGGAACATTCTTCAAAATTCCACAATACCCACAATTTTCATGTGATTCAAACTATTCCACCTTCAACACATTCCACCATTCTGTCAATTCAAACTACCTTTTTTCTATGTTCAAAAAAATTCCAGGATTTCCCAGAACTCCTTGTTTTCCAAAGCCCTATTTTCACCCTTTATTCTGGCGACTACACCTTCCATATTTTTCAACCGACTTCACCCGTTCCACTGTCAAAACATTCCTCTTAATTAAGAAAAAAAAATGAAGTTGTTTTTTGAAATGGAAAATTTCCCACTTTTCCCAAAATTCCAGGAATGCTGTAATACCATTTCTCAATTCAACATGTTACGACTTCAACATTTCTCCACCGATTTGAAAAATTACAACACCAACCATTTCAACTCATTCAGATCATTCAAGTTTTTTACTATTTAAAAAAAAAAATCCCGCTTTTCCCGAAATTCCCAATTTTTGGGGAAATTCTCGTTGAAATCAATGGAACATTCTTCAAAGTTCCACAATACCCACATTTTTCATGTGATTCAAACTATTCCACCTTCAACACATTCCACCGTTCTGTATATTCAAACTACCTTTTTTCCATGTTCAAAAAACTTCCAGGATTTCCCAGAACTCCTGGTGTTCCAAAGCCCTATTTTCACCCTTTATTCTGGTGACTACACCTTCCACATTTTTCAACCGACTTCACCCGTTCCACCGTCCAAACATTCCTCTTAATTAAGACAAAAAAATGAAGTTGTTTTTTGAAATGGAAAAAAATCCCACTTTTCCCAAAATTCCAGGAATGCTTTAATACCAAAGAGGAAAATAATTATCCGGTCACACTCTATGGTGGTAAAATAAGCGTAAAAGGTAAACAAAATGAAAAATGCAAACGTTGTTTTTTTTGATATTGCTATTATTATTTAAATTTATTGCTGTTATTATTATTTTACTTGCTGTTTATTCGTTCCTATTACTCTTACTGTTTTTCTTTTTCTTTTAAAGTGTATTTAAAGTTGAGTTTTTGGTCATAAAGTAAATGCTCATGTTTTCAAATGAATGAATAATCAGGTTTTTAGTCAAGATTTCAATATCAATCAATCAATTCTGCCTTACCGATTCAGCCCTAAATTAAGTATTTTCTGCTACTTTGCACGTGCAAACTTGGTTCAGGAGGACTAACCAAAACAGTCTTGGTTGTGAAAAGTTTTTTTTTTTAACAAAAATGAAGCAAAGTTGCCCAAGTGGAGCGAAGAAGATGAGAAGTCGAGGAGAAAAACAAGCCCTAAAGCTTAAACCCCATTCAACATGCTAACATGCTAATGTGCTAACATGCTAATGTGCAATATAACTATAGTGGATATAGTCCAAAGGGGAAAATAACCATGGACCTGTAAAAAGTTAATCAAGACAAGAAGACAAGGTTCCTGGTTTTTTTGTATTGAGCGTTAGCCCTAGTTAATGTGCTAACGTGCTAATGTGCTAACATGCTAATGTGCAAAATAACTATAGAGGATATAATCCAAAGGGGAAAATAACCATGGACATGTCAAAAGTTAATCAAGACAAGGAGATAACGTTCCTTGTTTTTTTGTATTGAGCTTTAGCACTAGTTAACGTGCTAACGTGCTAATATGCTAACATCCTAATGTGCAATAAAACTATAGTGGATATAGTCCAAAGGGGAAAATAACCATGGACATGTAAAAAGTTAATCAAGACAAGGAGATAACGTTCCTTGTTTTTTTGTATTGAGCTTTAGCACTAGTTAACGTGCTAATGTGCTAACATGCTAATGTGCAATATAACTATATTGGCTAGTACAAAGCGGACAATAAACATAAAAAATGTGAAAATTAATCAAGACAAAAACACACCTTTCCTTATTTTTTGTATTGAGCTTTAGCACTAGTTAACGTGCTAACGTGCTAATGTGCTAACATGCTAATGTGCAATATAACTATAGTGGATATAGTCCAAAGGGGAAAATAACCATGGGCATGTAAAAAGTTAATCAAGACAAGGAGATAACGTTCCTTGTTTTTTTGTATTGAGCTTTAGTACTAGTTAACGTGCTAATGTGCTAATGTGCTAACATGTTAATGTGCAATATAACTATAGTGGATATAGTCCAAAGGGGAAAATAACCATGGACATGTAAAAAGTTAATCAAGACAAGAAGATAACATTCCTTGTTTTTTTTAATTGAGCTTTAGTACTAGTTAACGTGCTAATGTGCTAATGTGCTAACATGCTAATGTGCAATATAACTATAGTGGATATAGTCCAAAGGGGAAAATAACCATGGACATGTAAAAAGTTAATCAAGACAAGAAGATAACATTCCTTGTTTTTTTTAATTGAGCTTTAGTACTAGTTAACGTGCTAATGTGCTAATGTGCTAACATGCTAATGTGCAATATAACTATAGTGGATATAGTCCAAAGGGGAAAATAACCATGGACATGTAAAAAGTTAATCAAGACAAGGAGACAACGTTCCTTGTTTTTTTTGTATTGAGCTTTAGCACTAGTTAACGTGCTAACGTGCTAATGTGCTAACATGCTAATGTGCAATATAACTATAGTGGATATAGTCCAAAGGGGAAAATAACCATGGACATGTAAAAAGTTAATCAAGACAAGGAGATAACGTTCCTTGTTTTTTTGTATTGAGCTTTAGCACTAGTTAATGTGCTAACGTGCTAATGTGCTAACATGCTAATGTGCAATATAACTATAGTGGATATAGTCCAAAGGTGGAAAATAACCATGGACATGTCAAAAGTTAATCAAGACAGGGAGATAACATTCCTTGTTTTTTTAAATTGAGCTTTAGTACTAGTTAACGTGCTAACGTGCTAATGTGCTAACATGCTAATGTGCAATATAACTATAGTGGATATAGTCCAAAGGGGAAAATAACCATGGACATGTCAAAAGTTAATCAAGACAAGGAGATAATGTTCCTTGTTTTTTTGTATTGAGCTTTAGCACTAGTTAACATGCTAACGTGCTAATGTGCTAACATGCTAATGTGCAATATAACTATAGTGGATATAGTCCAAAGGGGAAAATAACCATGGACATGTAAAAAGTTAATCAAGAAAAGGAGACAACGTTCCTTGTTTTTTTTTGTATTGAGCTTTAGCACTAGTTAATTTGCTAACGTGCTAATGTGCTAACATGCTAATGTGCAATATAACTATAGTGGATATAGTCCAAAGGGGAAAATAACCATGGACATGTAAAAAGTTAATCAAGACAAGGAGACAACGTTCTTTTGTTTTTTTTGTATTGAGCTTTAGCACTAGTTAATGTGCTAACGTGCTAATGTGCTAACATGCTAATGTGCAATATAGCTATATTGGCTAGTACAAAGCGGACAATAAACATAAAAAATGTGAAAATTAATCAAGACAAAAACACACCTTTCCTTATTTTTTGTATTGAGCTTTAGCACTAGTTAACGTGCTAATGTGCTAATGTGCTAACATGCTAATGTGCAACATAACTATAGTGGATATAGTCCAAAGGGGAAAATAACCATGGACATGTAAAAAGTTAATCAAGACAAGGAGATAACGTTCCTTGTTTTTTTGTATTGAGCTTTAGCACTAGTTAACATGCTAACGTGCTAATGTGCTAACATGCTAATGTGCAATATAACTATAGTGGATATAGTCCATAGGGGAAAATAAATATGCACATGTAAAAAGTTAATCAAGACAAGGAGATAACATTCCTTGTTTTTTTGTATTGAGCTTTAGCACTAGTTAACGTGCTAACATGCTAATGTGCTAACATGCTAATGTGCAATATAACTATAGTGGATATAGTCCAAAGGGGAAAATAACCATGGACATGTAAAAAGTTAATCAAGACAAGGAGATAACATTCCTTGTTTTTTTTAATTGAGCTTTAGCACTAGTTAACGTGCTAACATGCTAATGTGCTAACATGCTAATGTGCAATATAACTATAGTGGATATAGTCCAAAGGGGAAAATAACCATGGACATGTAAAAAGTTAATCAAGACAAGGAGATAGCGTTCCTTGTTTTTTTGTATTGAGCTTTAGCACTAGTTAACGTGCTAACGTGCTAATGTGCTAACATGCTAATGTGCAATATAACTATAGTGGATATAGTCCAAAGGGGAAAATAACCATGGACATGTAAAAAGTTAATCAAGACAAGGAGATAACATTCCTTGTTTTTTTTAATTGAGCTTTAGTACTAGTTAACTTGCTAATGTGCTAATGTGCTAACATGCTAATGTGCAATATTACTATAGTGGATATAGTCCAAAGGGGAAAATAACCATGGACATGTCAAAAGTTAATCAAGACAAGGAGATAACGTTCCTTGTTTTTTTTGTATTGAGCTTTAGCCTTAGTTAACGTGCTAATGTGCTAATGTGCTAACATGCTAATGTGCAATATAACTATAGTGGATATAGTCCAAAGGGGAAAATAACCATGGACATGTAACAAATGAATCAAAACAAGGAGACAACGTTCCTTGTTTTTTTGTATTGAGCTTTAGCACTAGTTAAGGTGCTAACATGCTAACATGCTAACGTACTGTATCCCTATGAGCGTGTCCCAAGGGTGGCCAGAGTTTTAAGTTCTGGGACCAAAATGGATGATACCCTTGAAGCCAACATTCACATTCACATTCAAGGCGACCGACCAATCAAACGAGCGGCGAGTCAACTTATTTTGAAATGGCGACGCCAAGGTCGGCGGCTCGGCGGCCCGGCGGTGGAGACCTAATAGATTTGAATTGCGTTACGGAGCGACGAGTCGGCCTGCAAATCAGCGCTCTGCCACCGCGTCGACAAGGATTGTACCGTATGCGCGCCATCAGCGGGCAAACTTGAGGACGTGTCAGCTGCACTCTGCATGTGCGGCCACTACACCCAGCGCGGTGGATGTACTTTCTTAGTTAAGTTTTAGTTTTTTGCAACACGTGGCTTGGCATCGTCTTGCTGAAATAAGCAGGGGCGTCATTGATAACGTTATAGGACATGGCAGCCGTTACTAAACACCTTCAAGTTTCTATTCCATCTCGTCAAGAGAAAGTTAGATGTACTTTTTTAGTTAAGTTTTAGTTTTTTGCAACACGTGGCTTGTCATCGTCTTGCTGAAATAAGCAGGGGCGTCCATGATAACGTTATAGGACATGGCAGCCGTTACTAAACACCTTCCAGTATCCATTCCATCTTGTTCAGAGAAAGTTGTATGCACTTTCTTAGTTTAGTTTTAGTTTTTTTGCAACACGTGGCTTGGCATCGTCTTGCTGAAATAAGCAGGGGCGTCCATGATAACGTTATAGGACATGGCAGCCGTTACTAAACACCTTCCAGTATCTATTCCATCTTGTCAAGAGAAAGTTGTATACACTTTCTTAGTTTAGTTTTAGTTTTTTTGTAACATGTGGCAAGGCATCGTCTTGCTGAAATAAGCAGGGGCGTCCATGATAACGTTATAGGACATTGCAGCCGTTACTACACACCTTCCAGTATCTATTCCATCTCGTCAAGAGAAAGTTGGATGTACTTTCTTAGTTAAGTTTTAGTTTTTTGCAACACATGGCTTGTCATCGTCTTGCTGAAATAAGCAGGGGCGTCCATGATAACGCTATAGGACATGGCAGCCGTTACTAAACACCTTCCAGTATCTATTCCATCTCATCAAGAGAAAGTTAGATGTACTTTCTTAGTTAAGCTTTAGTTTTTTGCAACATGTGGCTTGGCATCGTCTTGCTGAAATAAGCAGGGGCGTCCATGATAACGTTGTAGGACATGGCAGCCGTTACTAAACACCTTCCAGTATCTATTCCATCTTGTTCAGAGAAAGTTGTATGCACTTTTTTAGTTTAGTTTTAGTTTTTTTGTAATATGTGGCTTGGCATCGTCTTGCTGAAATAAGCAGGGGCGTCCATGATAACGTTATAGGACATGGCAGCCGTTACTAAACACCTTCCAGTATCTATTCCATCTCGTCAAGAGAAAGTTGGATGTACTTTCTTAGTTAAGTTTTAGTTTTTTGCAACACGTGGCTTGGCATCGTCTTGCCGAAATAAGCAGGGGCGTCCATGATAACATTATAGGACATGGCAGCCATTGCTAAACACCTTCCAGTATCTATTACATCTTGTCAAGAGAAAGTTGTATGCACTTTCTTAGTTTAGTTTTATTTTTTTTGTAACATGTGGCTAGGCATCGTCTTGCTGAAATAAGCAGGGGCGTCCATGATAACGTTATAGGACGTGGCAGCCATTACTAAACACCTTCCGGTATCTATTCCATCTTGTTCAGAGAAAGTTGGATGTACTTTCTTAGTTAAGTTTTAGTTTTTTGCAACATGTGGCTTGTCATCGTCTTGCTGAAATAAGCAGGGGCGTCCATGATAACGTTATAAGACATGGCAGCCGTTACTAAACACCTTCCAGTATCTATTCCATCTTGTCAAGAGAAAGTTGGATGTACTTTCTTAATTAAATTTTAGTTTTTTGCAACACGTGGCTTGTCATCGTCTTGCTGAAATAAGCAGGGGCATCCATGATAACGTTATAGGACATGGCAGCCGTTACTAAACACCTTCAAGTATCTATTCCATGTCGTCAAGAGAAAGTTAGATGTACTTTCTTAGTTAAGTTTAAGTTTTTTGCAACATGTGGCTTGGCATCGTCTTGCTGAAATAAGCAGGGGCGTCCATGATAATGTTATAGGACATGGCAGCCATTACTAAACAACTTCCAGTATCTATTCCATCTCGTCAAGAGAAAGTTGGATGTACTTTCTTAGTTAAGCTTTAGTTTTTTGCAACACGTGGCTCGTCATCGTCTTGCTGAAATAAGCAGGGGCGTCCATGATAACGTTACAGGACATGGCAGCCGTTACTAAACACCTTCCAGTATCTATTCCATCTTGTTCAGAGAAAGTTGGATGTACTTTCTTAGTTAAGTTTTAGTTTCTTGCAACAAGTGGATTGGCATCGTCTTGCTGAAATAAGCAGGGGCGTCCATGATAACGTTATAGTACATGGCAGCCGTTACTAAACACCTTCCAGTATATATTCCATCTTGTCAAGAGAAAGTTGTATGCACTTTCTTAGTTAAGTTTTAGTTTTTTGCAACACGTGGCTTGGCATCGTCTTACTGAAATAAGCAGGGGCGTCCATGATAACGTTATATTAACGTATTTATGTTATTAACATGTGAATAATGCTGTATTTATGTTATTCACATGTGAATAATGCTGTATAATAGAATGTATTTATGTTATTCACATGTGAATAATGTTGTATAATAGACTGTATTTATATTATTCACATGTGAATAATGCTGTATAATAGACTGTATTTATATTATTCACATGTGTATAATGCTGTATAATAGACTGTATTGATGTTATTCACATGTGAATAATGCTGTATAATAGACTGTATTTATATTATTCACATGTGAATAATGCTGTATGATAGACTGTATTCATGTAATTCACATGTGAATAATGCTGTATAATAGACTGTATTTATGTTATTCACATGTGAATAATGATATATATTAGACTGTATTTATATTATTCACATGTGAATAATGCTGTATAATAGACTGTATTTATATTATTCACTTGTGAATTATGCTGTATTATAGACTGTATTTATATTATTCACATGTGAATAATGCTGTATAATAGACTGTATTTATGTTATTCACATGTGAATAATGCTGTATAATAGACTGTATTTATATTATTCACATGTGAATAATGCTGTATAATAGACTGCATTCATGTAATTCACATGTGAATAATGCTGTATAATATACTGTATTTATATTATTCACAGGTGAATAATGCTGTATAATAGACTGTATTTATATTATTCACAGGTGAATAATGCTGTATAATAGACTGTATTTATATTATTCACATGTGAATAATGCTGTATAATAGACTGTATTTATATTATTCACATGTGAATAATGCTGTATAATAGACTGTATTTATATTATTCACATGTGTATAATGCTGTATAATAGACTGTATTGATGTTATTCACATGTGAATAATGCTGTATAATAGACTGTATTTATATTATTCACATGTGAATAATGCTGTATGATAGACTGTATTCATGTAATTCACATGTGAATAATGCTGTATAATAGACTGTATTTATGTTATTCACATGTGAATAATGATATATATTAGACTGTATTTATATTATTCACATGTGAATAATGCTGTATAATAGACTGTATTTATATTATTCACTTGTGAATTATGCTGTATTATAGACTGTATTTATATTATTCACATGTGAATAATGCTGTATAATAGACTGTATTTATGTTATTCACATGTGAATAATGCTGTATAATAGACTGTATTTATATTATTCACATGTGAATAATGCTGTATAATAGACTGCATTCATGTAATTCACATGTGAATAATGCTGTATAATATACTGTATTTATATTATTCACAGGTGAATAATGCTGTATAATAGACTGTATTTATATTATTCACAGGTGAATAATGCTGTATAATAGACTGTATTTATATTATTCACATGTGAATAATGCTGTATAATAGACTGTATTTATATTATTCACATGTCAATAATGCTGTATAATAGACTGTATTTGTATTATTCACATGTGAATAATGCTGTATAATAGACTGTATTTATATTATTCACATGTGAATAATGCTGTATAATAAACTGTATTTATGTTATTCACATGTAAATATTGTTGTATAATACACTGTATTTATGTTATTCACATGTGAATAATGCTGTATAATAGACTGTCTTTATGTTATTCACATGTGAATAATGCTGTATAATAGACTGTATTTATGTTATTCACATGTGAATAATGCTGTAAAATAGACTGTATTTATATTATTCACATGTGAATAATGCTGTATAATAGACTGTATTTATGTTATTCACATGTGAATAATGCTGTATAATAGACTGTATTTATGTTATTCACATGTGAATAATGCTTTATAATAGACTGTATTTATGTCATTCACATGTGAATAATGCTGTATAATAGACTGTATTTATGTTATTCACATGTGAATAATGCTGTATAATAGACTGTATTTATGTTATTCACATGTGAATAATGCTGTATAATAGACTGTATTTATATTATTCACATGTGAATAATGCTGTATAATAGACTGTATTTATGTTATTCACAGGTGAATAATTTCGCCACACCTAGTGTTTGTGTGACTATCATTGGTACTTTAACTGTAACTTTTTAAGTAGTTACTCTTGCATGCATCATTAATCCACACGACTGCAAAGTGGTAGGAAAAATGAAAAAAAGGACTTGTTCAACCTCCGAGGTCAGGAACAAAGGCATCAGACCAAAGTCCTGCGGGATGAGCGCACCATCTTTGTTGTGTGGTTGCGAGCGAGCACAACGTTAATCATTCACACCCCAAACAGAACATTGGATCATCCATTATGATAACGTAATAAAACATAATCATCCGACGCTGCACTTTCTCCCCAAGCCGGTTGGAAAGCAAAAGTTTGACGCGGTGGTAAGACGTATGACTCGCAATCTTCCTCCGCTGTCCTTTCCACGTAAAGGACGACTTCCAAATGCCAACTATAAGTCATGAAAAAAAACCCACCCCCGAATAGAAGTCCACTTCTGTCCCGGGCTGCAAAATGTCAGTGGGCTAAGCGAAGTGATCCCGTGTTCCCCGTTAAGTTATTTTCATATTTTTCTTTTCATAACTTAAAAAAAAAAAACATGATCATTGTCGCCAGTTTATCTGCATAGTTTGTGGGTTGTGTTACTGCAAATGTACTGTAAATGCATTATGCATAGCGGGAGGTTAATATTGTAGCGTCCCGGAAGAGTTAGTGCTGCAAGGGATTCTGGGTATTTGTTCTGTTGTGTTACGGTGCGGATGTTCTCCCGGAATGTGTTTGTCATTCTTGTTTGGTGTGGGTTCACAGTGTGGCGCATATTTGTAACAGTGTTAAAGTTGTTTATACGGCCACCCTCAGTGTGACCTGTATGGCTGTTGACCAAAGTATGCCTTGCATTCACTTGTGTGTGTGAAAAGCCGTAGATATTATGTGTACTTCTCCCTACGTCCGTGTACACAGCGGCCTTTTAAAAAGTCATAAATTGTACTTTTTGAAGCGGATACTGATAAATATGAAACCGATACCGATAATTTTATAATTTTAAAGCATTTATCGGCCGATAGTATCGGCAGTCCGATATCATCGGACATCCCTACTGGGGATTCTAGGAAATCTGGGAATTGTTTTAAATAATTGTTGAAAGGGAGCACACCATTCCTGAACAGGCTGAATACTTGAAGTTGGAATGGTTGAAATGGGTTGAAAATGTGAAAAGAGTCATCGCACTAAAAAAGGTTGGAAAAAAGGTTAGACAAAAAAAAAAGGAATTCCTGGAAATTTGTTGAATGTGGAAAAATGGTTATTTGAATTTCCAGAATGATTTGAATGTGTTGAAGGTGGAATGGTTTGAATCGGTTGAGAAATGTGGGAATTGTGGAAGTTTGAAAAATGGACAATTCATTTTGATTGGGGAAAATGGCCAAAAGAAACTGGGAATTTTAGGAAATCCGGGAATTAAAAAAAAAAAATTGCTGAAAAAGAGCACACAACTCCTGAACAAGCTGAATATTTTGTAGTTTGAACAGTAAAAATGGGTTAAAAAAATGTGAAAGGAGTCTTCGTACTAAAAAAGGTCCTGGAAATTTGTTGAACATGGACAAAAGGTTAATTGTTTATATTTCCAGGATTATTTGAATGTGTTGAAGGTGGAATGGTTTGAATTGGTTGAAAAATGTGGGAATTGTGGAAGTTTGAAAAAGGGACAATTAATTTTGAATTGGGAAAATGTCCCTTAAAAAATGGGAATTCTAGGAAATCAGGGAATTTTTTTTTTTATAATTGTTGAAAAGGAGCACACAATTCCTGAACAGGCTGACTATTTGAAAATGGAATGTTTGAAATGGGTTGAAACATGTGAAAGGAGTCATCGCACTAAAAAGGTTGGAAATAAGGTTAGAAAGAAACATGAATATCCTGAAAATTTGTTGAACATGGAAAAATGGTTGTTTGATTTTCCAGGATGATTTGAATGTGTTGAAGGTGGAATGGTTTGAATCGGTTGAAAATGTGGGAATTGTGGAAGTTTGACAACTGGACAATTCATTTTGAATGGGGAAAATGTCCATAAAACCTGGGGATTATAGGAAATCCGGGAATGTTTTAAATAATTGTTGAAAAGGAGCACACAATTCCTGAACAGGCTGAATATTTGAAGTTGGAATGTTTGAAATGGGTTGAAAAATGTGAAAGGAGTCTTTGCACTAAAAAAGGTTGGACATAAGGTTAGAAAGAAACAGCTATTCCTGGAAATTTGTTGAACATGGACAAAAGGTTAATTGTTTGAATTTCCAGGGTGATTTGAATGTGTTGAAGGTGGAATGGTTCGAATCGGTTGAAAAATGTGGGAATTGTGGAAGTTTGACAAATGGACAATTCATTTTGAATGGGGAAAATGTCTATAAAACCTGGGGATTCTAGGAAATCCGGGAATTTTTTAAGTAATTGTTGAAAAGGAGCACACAACTCCTGAACAAGCTGAATATTTTGAAGTTTGAACAGTAACAATGGGTTAAAAAATGTGAAAGGAGTCTTCGCACTAAAAAAGGTTGGATATAAGGTTAGAAAGAAACAGCAATTCCTGGAAATTTGTTGAACATGGACAATTGTTTACATTTCCAGGTTGATTTGAATGTGTTGAAGGTGGAATGGTTTGAATCGGTTGAAAAATGTGGGAATTGTGGAAGTTTGAAAAATGGACAATTCATTTTCATTGAGGAAAATGTCCATAAAACCTGGGGATTCTAGGAAATCCGGGAATTTTTTAAGTAATTGTTGAAAAGGAATGAAAAAATGGTTGTTTGAATTTCCAGGATGATTTGAATGTGTTGAAGGTGGAATGGTTTGAATCGGTTAAAAATGTGAGAATTGTGGAAGTTTGACAAATGGACAATTCATTTTGAATGGGGAAAATGTCCATAAAACCTGGGGATTATAGGAAATCCGGGAATTTTTTAAAAATAATTGTTGAAAAGGAGCACACAATTCCTGAACAGGCTGAATACTTGAAGTTGGAATGTTTGAAATGGATTGAAAAATGTGAAAGGAGTCTTTGCACTAAAAAAGGTTGGACATAAGGTTAGAAAGAAACAGCTATTCCTGGAAATTTGTTGAACATGGACAAAAGGTTAATTGTTTGAATTTCCAGGGTGATTTGAATGTGTTGAAGGTGGAATGGTTCGAATCGGTTGAAAAATGTGGGAATTGTGGAAGTTTGACAAATGGACAATTCATTTTGAATGGGGAAAATGTCTATAAAACCTGGGGATTCTAGGAAATCCGGGAATTTTTTAAGTAATTGTTGAAAAGGAGCACACAACTCCTGAACAAGCTGAATATTTTGAAGTTTGAACAGTAACAATGGGTTAAAAAATGTGAAAGGAGTCTTCGCACTAAAAAAGGTTGGATATAAGGTTAGAAAGAAACAGCAATTCCTGGAAATTTGTTGAACATGGACAATTGTTTACATTTACAGGTTGATTTGAATGTGTTGAAGGTGGAATGGTTTGAATCGGTTGAAAAATGTGGGAATTGTGGAAGTTTGAAAAATGGACAATTCATTTTCATTGAGGAAAATGTCCATAAAACCTGGGGATTCTAGGAAATCCGGGAATTTTTTAAGTAATTGTTGAAAAGGAATGAAAAAATGGTTGTTTGAATTTCCAGGATGATTTGAATGTGTTGAAGGTGGAATGGTTTGAATCGGTTGAAAATGTGAGAATTGTGGAAGTTTGACAAATGGACAATTCATTTTGAATGGGGAAAATGTCCATAAAACCTGGGGATTATAGGAAATCCGGGAATTTTTTTTAAATAATTGTTGAAAAGGAGCACACAATTCCTGAACAGGCTGAATACTTGAAGTTGGAATGTTTGAAATGGGTTGAAAAATGTGAAAGGAGTCATCGCACTAAAAATGTTGGAAATAAGGTTAGAAAGAAACATGAATTCCTGAAAATTTGTTGGAATTGGAAAAATGGTTGTTTGAATTTCCAGGATGATTTGAATGTGTTGAAGGTGGAATGATTCGAATCGGTTGAAAAATGTGGGAATTGTGGAAGTTTGAAAAATGGACAATTCATTTTGATTGGGGAAAATGGCCATAAAAAAACTGGGAATTTTAGGAAATCCGGGAATTTAAAAAAATAATTGCTGAAAAAGAGCACACAACTCCTGAACAAGCTGAATATTTTGTAGTTTGAACAGTAAAAATGGGTTAAAAAATGTGAAAGGAGTCTTCGCACTAAAAAAGGTTGGACATAAGGTTAGAAAGAAACAGCTATTCCTGGAAATTTGTTGAACATAGACAAAAGGTTAATTGTTTACATTTCCAGGTTGATTTGAATGTGTTGAAGGTGGAATGGTTTGAATCGGTGGAAAATGTGGGAATTGTGGAAGTTTGAAAAATGGACAATTCATTTTGAATGGGGAAAATGTCCCTTAAAAAATGGGAATTCTAGGAAATCAGGGAATTTTTTTTTTATAATTGTTGAAAAAGAGCACACAACTCCTGAACAGGCTGAATATTTGAAGTTGGAATGGTTGAAATGGGTTGAAAATGTGAAAGGAGTCATCGCACTAAAAAAGGTTGGAAAAAAGGTTAGACAAAAAAAAGGAATTCCTGGAAATTTTTTGAATGTGGAAAAATGGTTGTTTGAATTTCCAGAATGATTTGAATGTGTTGAGGGTGGAATGGTTTGAATCGGTTGAAAAATGTGGGAATTGTGGAAGTTTGAAAAATGGACAATTAATTTTGAATGGGGAAAATGTCCCTAAAAAATGGGAATTCAAGGAAATCCCGGAATTTTTTTTAATAATTTTTGAAAAGGAGCACACAATTCCTGAACAGGCTGAATACTTGAAGTTGGAATGTTTGAAATGGGTTGAAAAATGTGAAAGGAGTCATCGCACTGAAAAGGTTGGAAATAAGGTTAGAAAAAAACATGAATTCCTGAAAATTTGTTGAACGTGGAAAAATTGTTGTTTGAATTTCCAGGATGATTTGAATGTGTTGAAGGTGGAATGGTTCGAATCGGTTGAAAATGTGGGAATTGTGGAAGTTTGACACATGGACAATTCATTTTGAATGGGGAAAATGTCCATAAAACCTGGGGATTATAGGAAATCCGGGAATTTTTTTAAATAATTGTTGAAAAGAAGCACACAATTCTTAAACAGGCTGAATACTTGAAGTTGGAATGTTTGAAATGGGTTGAAAAATGTGAAAGGAGTCATCGCACTAAAAAGGTTGGAAATAAGGTTAGAAAAAAACATGAATTCCTGAAAATTTGTTGAACGTGGAAAAATGGTTGTTGGAATTCCAGGATGATTTGAATGTGTTGAAGGTGGAATGGTTTGAATTGGTGGAAAATGTGGAAATTGTGGAAGTTTGAAAAATTGACAATTAATTTTGAATGGGGAAAATGTCCCTAAAAAATGGGAATGCTAGGAAATCAGGGAATTTTTTTTAATTATTATTGAAAAGGAGCACACAATTCCTGAACAGGCTGACTATTTGAAAATGGAATGTTTGAAATGGGTTGAAACATGTGAAAGGAGTCATCACACTAAAAAGGTTGGAAATAAGGTTAGAAATAAAAAGGAATTCCTGGAAATGTGTTGAATGTGGAAAAATGGTTTCCAGAATGATTTGAATGTGTTGAAGGTGGAATGTTTTGAATCGGTTGAAAAATGTGGGAATTGTGGAAGTTTGACAAATGGACACTTCATTTTGAATGGGGAAAATGTCCATAAAACCTGGGGATTATAGGAAATCCGGGAATGTTTTAAGTAATTGTTGAAAAGGAATGGAAAAATGGTTGTTTGAATTTCCAGGATGATTTGAATGTGTTGAGGGTGGAATGGTTTGAATCGGTTGAAAAATGTGGGAATTGTGGAAGTTTGACAAATGGACAATTCATTTTCATTGAGGAAAATGTCCTTAAAAACTGGCAATTTTAGGAAATGCGGGAATTTTTTAAAATAATTAATGAAAG
This sequence comes from Nerophis lumbriciformis, assembly GCF_033978685.3. Classification (NCBI taxonomy): domain Eukaryota; kingdom Metazoa; phylum Chordata; class Actinopteri; order Syngnathiformes; family Syngnathidae; genus Nerophis; species Nerophis lumbriciformis. The sequence goes on from NC_084553.2 coordinate 5,579,317, forward strand.
GGAGCACACCATTCCTGAACAGGCTGAATATGTTGAAGTTGGAACCGTTTTAATCGAATAAAACAACTGTGAGAGTTCTGGAACTTTGAAAAATGTCTCATTCTTTTCAATGGGAATTTCACAGAAATTCGGGCATTTCGGGAAAAGCGGGAAATGTTTTGGAAAATTCCCAAAATTTTGAATGTTGTGAATAAGTGGTTGTTGTTCAAAAAAGTCTCTAAAATAGTCTGGAACTTACGGTAATATTCGGTAATATCCCGACCAAGTTCAGTATCGTGGCCACTGATTGGCTCAGCCTCAGGCAGCCTTACTATATTGAATCTAAAGTCACTATGTGGTTGTTTTTAATGTCTGGAGTGCTCTCGTAACATTAAAAAAAAAACATATTTTGAATGGGGAAAATGTCCCTAAAACCTGGAGATTATAGGAAATCCCGGAATTTTTTAAATAATTGTTGAAAAGGAGCACACCATTCCTGAACAGGCTGAATACTTGAAGTCGGAATGTTTGAAATGGGTTGAAAAATGTGAAAGGAGTCATCGCACTAAAAAAGGTTGGAAAAAAGGTTAGACAAAAAAAAAGGAATTCCTGGAAATGTGTTGAATGTGGAAAAATGGTTCCAGAATTATTTGAATGTGTTGAAGGTGGAATGGTTTGAATCGGTTGAAAATGCGGGAATTGTGGAAGTTTGACAAATGGACAATTCATTTTGAATGGGGAAAATGTCCATAAAACCTGGGAATTATAGGAAATCCGGGAATTTTTAAAATAATTGTTGAAAAGGAGCACACAATTCCTGAACAGGCTGAATACTTGAAGTTGGAATGTTTGAAATGGGTTGAAAAAGGTGAAAGGAGTCATCGCACTAAAAAGGTTGGAAATAAGGTTAGAAAGAAACATGAATTCCTGAAAATTTGTTGAACGTGGAAACATTTTTGTTTGAATTTCCAGGATGATTTGAATGTGTTGAGGGTGGAATGGTTTGAATTGGTGGAAAATGTGGAAATTGTGGAAGTTTGAAAAATTGACAATTAATTTTGAATGGGGAAAATGTCCCTAAAAAATGGGAATTCTAGGAAATCAGGGAATTTTTTTAAATTATTGTTGAAAAGGAGCACACAATTCCTGAACAGGCTGACTATTTGAAAATGGAATGTTTGAAATGGGTTGAAACATGTGAAAGGAGTCATCACACTAAAAAGGTTGGAAATAAGGTTAGAAATAAAAAGGAATTCCTGGAAATTTGTTGAATGTGGAAAAATGGTTGTTTGAATTTCCAGAATGATTTGAATGTGTTGAGGGTGGAATGGTTTGAATCGGTTGAAAATGTGGGAATTGTGGAAGTTTGACAAATGGACAATTCATTTTGAATGGGGAAAATGTCCATGAAACCTGGGGATTATAGGAAATCCGGGAATTTTTTAAGTAATTGTTGAAAAGGAGCACGCAATTCCTGAACAGGCTGAATATTTGAATTTGGGATTATTGAAATGGGTTGAATATGTGAAAGGAGTCATCGCACTAAAAAAGGTTGTAAAATAGGTTAGACATAAAAAAGGAATTCCTGGAAATGTGTTGAATGTGGAAAAATGGTTTCCAGAATGAATTGAATGTGTTGAGGGTGGAATGGTTTGAATCAGTTGAAAAATGTGGGAATTGTGGAAGTTTGAAAAATGGACAATTCATTTTCATTGAGGAAAATGTCCATAAAAACTGGGAATTTTAGGAAATCCGGGAATTTTTTAAAATAGTTGTTGAAAGGGAGCACACAATTCCTGAACAGGCTGAATATTTGAAGTTGGAATGTTTGAAATGGGTTGAATATGTGAAAGGAGTCATCGCACTAAAAAAGGTTGGAAAAAAAGTTAGACAAAAAAAAAGGAATTCCTGGAAATGTGTTGAATGTGGAAAAATGGTTTCCAGAATGAATTGAATGTGTTGAAGGTGGAATGGTTTGAATCGGTTGAAAAATGTGAGAATTGTGGAAGTTTGACAAATGGACAATTCATTTTGAATGGGGAAAATGTCCATAAAACCTGGGGATTCTAGGAAATCCGGGAATTTTTTAAGTAATTGTTTTAAAGGAATGGAAAAATGGTTGTTTGAATTTCCAGGATGATTTGAATGTGTTGAAGGTGGAATGGTTTGAATCGGTTGAAAATGTGAGAATTTTGGAAGTTTGACAAATGGACAATTCATTTTGAATGGGGAAAATGTCCATAAAACCTGGGGATTATAGGAAATCCGGGAATTTTTTAAAATAATTGTTGAAAAGGAGCACACCATTCCTGAACAGGCTGAATACTTGAAGTTGGAATGTTTGAAATGGGTTGAAAAATGTGAAAGGAGTCATCGCACTTAAAAGGTTGGAAATAAGGTGAGAAAAAAACATGAATTCCTGAAAATTTGTTGAACGTGGAAAAATGATTGTTTGAATTTCCAGAATGATTTGAATGTGTTGAAGGTGGAATGGTTTGAATCGGTTGAAAATGTCAGAATTGTGGAAGTTTGACAAATGGACAATTCATTTTGAATGGGGAAAATGTCCATAAAACCTGGGGATTATAGGAAATCCGGGAATTTTTTAACATAATTGTTTAAAAGGAACACACAATTCCTGAACAGGCTGAATACTTGAAGTTGAAATGGTTGAAATGGGTTGAAAATGTGAAAGGAGTCATTGCACTAAAAAAGGTTGGAAAAAAGGTTAGACAAAAAAAAAGGAATTCCTGGAAATGTGTTGAATCTGGAAAAGTGGTTTCCAGAATGAATTAAATGTGTTGAGGGTGGAATGGTTTGAATCGGTGGAAAATGTGGAAATTGTGGAAGTTTGAAAAAATGACAATTAATTTTGAATGGGGAAAATGTCCCTAAAAAATGGGAATTCTAGGAAATCAGGGAATTTTTTTAAAATTATTGTTGAAAAGGAGCACACAATTCCTGAACAGGCTGACTATTTGAAAATGGAATGTTTGAAATGGGTTGAAACATGTGAAAGGAGTCATCACACTAAAAAGGTTGGAAATAAGGTTCGAAATAAAAAGGAATTCCTGGAAATTTGTTGAATGTGGAAAAATGGTTGTTTGATTTTCCAGAATGAATTGAATGTGTTGAGGGTGGAATGGTTTGAATCGTTTGAAAAATGTGGGAATTGTGGAAGTTTGACAAATGGACAATTCATTTTCATTGAGGAAAATGTCCTTAAAAACTGTGAATTTTAGGAAATCCGGGAATTTTTTAAAATAATTGTTGAAAGGGAGCACACCATTCCTGAACAGGCTGAATATGTTGAAGTTGGAACCGTTTCAATCGGATAAAACAAATGTGAGAGTTGCGGAACTTTGAAAAATGTCTCATTCTTTTCAATGGGAATTTCACAGAAATTCGGGTATTTCGGGAAAAGCGGGAAATGTTTTGAAAAATTCCTAACATTTTTGAATGTTGTGAATGAGCTGTTGTTGTTGAAAAAAGTCTGGAAAATTGTCTGGAATTTACGGTAATATTCGGTAATATCCCGACCAAGTTCAGTATCGTGGCCACTGATTGGCTCAGCCTCAGGCAGCCTTATTATATTGGGTCTAAAGTCACTTTGTGGTTGTTTTTAATGTCTGGAGTGTTCTTGTAACATAAAAAAACATATTTAGAAGCTTGTAAACATGTTCTTTTATGCTGCCGCTATACAAATGTGATATGTAATTAATAATTCCTACTTTGTGGGAATTAAATTCACCAGGCCTGCAACCAATAACAACTTTCTACTTTTGCTCATTTTTTAATTAGCCGGGAGCCGTGTGTGAATGTGAGTTTTCTCACACAAACAACGGGGCTTTGTATTCATTCTCAGGGCAGTGAATGCATCACCACTGGACTGCTCAGATTGCCAAAGAAGATTTTTTTGTTGTTGTTGTTGTTGTTGGCTTCATCTGTGAATGCTCACATAATTATATAGGACAGCTCCAGTCTGAGAGGATGGTGCAGGATCCAGACTATAGGACATGCCCAGACAGGTCTGAGTACACTTATGTATTACATTGAATGAAATAAGTTTATTCCGGTCATATCATCAACCATCAATCATTTTGTGTGAGCAGTTTAACAGGGGGCGGTACCTCTGGATTGGTAGACCGGGGTGGTGGTTCCTCTCTTTAAGAAGGGGGAACCGGAGGGTGTGTTCTAACTATCGTGGGATCACACTCCTCAGCCTTCCCGGTAAGGTCTATTCAGGTGTACTGGAGAGGAGGCTACGCCGGATAGTCCAACCTCGGAGTGTGGTTTTCGTCCTGGTCGTGGAACTGTGGACCAGCTCTATACTCTGGGCAGGGTCCTTGAGGGTGCATGGGAGTTTGCCCAACCAGTCTACATGTGTTTTGTGGACTTGGAGAAGGCATTCGACCGTGTCCCTCGGGAAGTCCTGTGGGGAGTGCTCAGAGAGTATGGGGTATCGGACTGTCTGATTGTGGCGGTCCGCTCCCTGTATGCTCAGTGCCAGAGCTTGGTCCGCATTGCCGGCAGTAAGTCGGACACGTTTCCAGTGAGGGTTGGACTCCGCCAAGGCTGCCCTTTGTCACCCATTCTGTTCATAACTTTTATGGACAGAATTTCTAGGCGCAGTCAAGGCGTTGAGGGGATCTGGTTTGGTGGCTGCAGGATTAGGTCTCTGCTTTTTGCAGATCATGTGGATAGTCCAACCTCGGATTCAGGAGGAACAGTGTGGTTTTCGTCCTGGCCGTGGAACTGTGGACCAGCTCTATACTCTGGGCAGGGTCCTTGAGGGTGCATGGGAGTTTGCCCGACCAGTCTACATGTGTTTTGTGGACTTGGAGAAGGCATTCGACCGTGTCCCTCGGGAAGTCCTGCGGGGAGTGCTCAGAGAGTATGGGGTATCGGACTGTCTGATTGTCTGTATGATCAGTGTCAGAGCTTGGTCCGCATTGCCGGCAGTAAGTCGGACACGTTTCCAGTGAGGGTTGGACTCCGCCAAAGCTGCCCTTTGTCACCGATTCTGTTCATAACTTTTATGGACAGAATTTCTAGGCGCAGTCAAGGCGTTGAGGGGATCTGGTTTGGTAGCTGCAGGATTAGATCTCTGCTTTGTGCAGATGATGTGGTCCTGATGGCTTCATCTGGCCAGGATCTTCCGCTCTCAGTGGATCGGTTCTCAGCCGAGTGTGAAGCGACTGGGATGGGAATCAGCACCTCCAAGTCCGAGTCCATGGTTCTCGCCCGTAAAAGGGTGGAGTGCCATCTCCGGGTTGGGGAGGAGATCCTGCCCCAAGTGGAGGAGTTCAAGTACCTCGGAGTTTTGTTCACGAGTGAGGGAAGAGTGGATGGTGAGATCGACAGGCGGATCGGTGCGGCCTCTTCAGTAATGCGGACGCTGTGTCGATCCGTTGTGGTGAAGAAAGAGCTGAGCCGGAAGGCAAAGCTCTCAATTTACCGGTCGATCTACGTTCCCGTCCTCACCTATGGTCATGAGCTTTGGGTTATGACCGAAAGGACAAGATCACACGGCTGAAATGGGTTTCCTCCGCCGGGTGGCGGGGCTCTCCCTTAGAGATAGGGTGAGAAGCTCTGCCATCCGGGGGGAGCTCAAAGTAAAGCCGCTGCTCCTCCACATGGAGAGGAGCCAGATGAGGTGGTTCGGGCATCTGGTCAGGATGCCATCCGAACGCCTCCCTAGGGAGGTGTTTAGGGCACGTCCGACCGGTAGGAGGCCGCGGGGAAGACCCAGGACACGTTGGGAAGACTATGTCTCCCGGCTGGCCTGGGAACGCCTCGGGATCCCCCGGGAGGAGCTGGACGAAGTGGCTGGGGAGAGGGAAGTCTGGGCTTCCCTGCTTAGGCTGCTGCCCCCGCGACCCGACCTCGGATAAGCGGAAGGCTTAAGCCGCTGAAATACGAGTCTGAATCCGAGCTAATGTCGCTATAGCTTGCTGTTCTATCCGCCATGTTTGTTTGTATTAGCATCACTATGTGACGTCACAGGAAAATGGACGGGTGTATATAACGATGGTTAAAATCAGGCTCTTTGAAGCTTTTTTTTTAGGGATATTGCGTGATGGGTAAAATTTTGAAAAAAAACTTCGAAAAATAAAATAAGCCACTGGGAACTGATTTTTAAAGGTTTTAACCCTTCTGAAATTGTGATAATGTTCCCCTTTAACATGGACTATGGCATGGAACACACAAGACTTACTGTGGCATGAAACAACTAAGACTTACGTGGACACGACATGAATCCAACAACTAGCATGAACTTAGAATGGGACATGAGAAGGAGCAGCGCGAACGAAGCATGAAAACAAGCAATGGCGCCAGGACGACCGACTGGCAAAGACAGGCTTAAATAATGGTCTCTTGATTAGAGCAGGTGCGTGTCCCAAACACCAGAGGCAGGTGAAACTAATAAGTCGCCATGGCAACTAAAACAAAAAAAGGGTGCACAAAAACAGGAACTACTGGAGTCTAAAACTAACAGAACATAACAAAAACATGATACGGACCGCGGATAATGACAATGATACGGTATTATCTGCTCACCGGTGCGACCTGGTGGTTGTTTGCGCACACTGCAGCTGGTCCTGAATAAATAAACCGACCCCCACGTCCTATCTTGTTGATTGCATTGTACCATATGTCCCGGCAAGAAATCTGCGTTCAAAGAACTCCGGCTTATTAGTGATTCCCAGAGCCCCAAAAAAGTCTGCGGGCTATAGAGCGTTTTCTATTGGGGCTCCAGTACTATGGAACGTCCCGGTAACAGTTAGAGATGCTACCTCAGTAGAAGCATTTAAGTCCCATCTTAAAACTCATTTGTATACTCTAGCCTTTAAATAGCCCCCCTTTTTAGACCAGTTGATCTGCCGCCTCTTTTCTTTTCTCCTCTGCCCACCTCTCCCTTGTGGAGAGGGGGGACACAGGTCCGGTGGCCATGGATGAAGTGCTGGCTGTCCAGAGTCGGGACCCGGGGTGGACCGCTCGCCTGTGCATCGGCTGGGAACATCTCTGCGCTGCTGACCCGTCTCCGCTCGGGATGGTGTCCTGCTGACCCCACTATGGACTGGACTCCTACTATTATGTTAGATCCACTATGGACTGGACTCTTACTATTATGTTAGATCCACTATGGACTGGACTCACACTATTATGTTAGATCCACTATGGACTGGACTCTCACACTATTATGTTAGATCCACTATGGACTGGATTCTCACACTATTATGTTAGATCCACTATGGACTGGATTCTCACACTATTATGTTAGATCCACTATGGACTGGACTCTCACACTATTTTGTTAGATCCACTATGGACTGGACTCTAACTATTATGTTAGATCCACTATGGACTGGACTCTTACTATTATGTTGGATCCACTATGGACTGGACTCTCACTATCATGTTAGATCCACTATGGACTGGACTCACACTATTATGTTAGATCCACTATGGACTGGACTCTCACACTACTATGTTAGATCCACTATGGACTGGACTCCCACTATTATGTTAGATCCACTATGGACTGGACTCTCACTATTATGTTAGATCCACTATGGACTGGACTCTCACTATTATGTTAGATCCACTATGGACTAGACTCTCACAATATTACACTAGATCCACTATGGACTGGACTCTCACTATCATGTTAGATCCACTATGGACTGGACTCTCACTATTATGTTAGATCCACTATGGACTGGACTCTCACACTATTATGTCAGATCCACTATGGACTGAACTCCCACTATTATGTTGGATCCACTATGGACTGGACTCTCACTATTATGTTAGATCCACTATGGACCGGACTCTCACTATTATGTTAGATCCACTATGGACTGGACTCTCACACTATTATGTTAGATCCACTATGGACTGGACTCTCACTATTATGTTAGATCCACTATGGACTGGACTCTCACTATTATGTTAGATCCACTATGGACTGGACTCTCACACTATGTTAGATCCACTATGGACTGGACTCTCACACTATTATGTTAGATCCACTATGGACTGGATTCTCACACTATTATGTTAGATCCACTATGGACTGGACTCTCACTATTATGTTGGATCCACTATGGACTGGACTCTTACTATTATGTTAGATCCACTATGGACTGGACTCTCACACTATTATGTTAGATCCACTATGGACTGGACTCTCACTATTATGTTGGATCCACTATGGACTGGACTCTCACACTATTATGTTAGATCCACTATGGACTGGACTCTCACACTACTATGTTAGATCCACTATGGACTGGACTCTCACACTATTATGTTAGATCCACTATGGACTGGACTCTCACACTACTATGTTAGATCCACTATGGACTGGACTCTCACACTATTATGTTAGATCCACTATGGACTGGACTCTCACTATTATGTTGGATCAACTATGGACTGGACTCTCACTATTATGTTGGATCCACTATGGACTGGACTCTCACTATTATGTTAGATCCACTATGGACTGGACTCTCACTATTATGTTAGATCCACTATGGACTGGACTCTCACTATTATGTTAGATCCACTATGGACTGGACTCTCACTATTATGTTAGATCCACTATGGACTGGACTCTCACACTATTATGTTAGATCCACTATGGACTGGATTCTCACACTATTATGTTAGATCCACTATGGACTGGACTCTCACTATTATGTTGGATCCACTATGGACTGGACTCTTACTATTATGTTAGATCCACTATGGACTGGACTCTCACACTATTATGTTAGATCCACTATGGACTGGACTCTCACTATTATGTTGGATCCACTATGGACTGGACTCTCACACTATTATGTTAGATCCACTATGGACTGGACTCTCACACTACTATGTTAGATCCACTATGGACTGGACTCTCACACTATTATGTTAGATCCACTATGGACTGGACTCTCACACTACTATGTTAGATCCACTATGGACTGGACTCTCACACTATTATGTTAGATCCACTATGGACTGGACTCTCACTATTATGTTGGATCAACTATGGACTGGACTCTCACTATTATGTTGGATCCACTATGGACTGGACTCTCACTATTATGTTAGATCCACTATGGACTGGACTCTTACTATTATGTTAGATCCACTATGGACTGGAATCTCACTATTATGTTGGATCCACTATGGACTGGACTCTCACTATTATGTTAGATCCACTATGGACTGGACTCTTACTATTATGTTGGATCCACTATGGACTGGATTCTCACTATTATGTTAGATCCACTATGGACTGGACTCTCACTATTATGTTGGATCCACTATGGACTGGACTCTCACTATTATGTTAGATCCACTATGGACTGGACTCTCACTATTATGTTAGATCCACTATGGACTGGACTCTCACTATTATGTTAGATCCACTATGGACTGGACTCCCACTATTATGTTAGATCCACTATGGACTGGACTCTCACAATATTATGTCAGACCCACTCGACATCCATTGCATTCGGTCTCCCCTAGAGGGGGGGGGGGGGTTACCCACATATGCGGTCCTCTCCAAGGTTTCTCATAGTCATTCACATCGACGTCCCACTGGGGTGAGTTTTTCCTTGCCCTTATGTGGGCTCTGTACCGAGGATGTCGTTGTGGCTTGTGCAGCCCTTTGAGACATTTGTGATTTAGGGCTTTATAAATAAACATTGATTGATTGATTGATTAATGCTTCGGTCAGTCGCAGGATTCTCACAGGAATGATTCGTAGCGATCATAAAAGACTCGGAAGCAGTAGAAGCCCCCCGTACACAAAAACCGACACGGCAGAAAGCACACGCCGAGTCGTCAGGTGCTCCCCCCCTTCACCCCCCCACCCCAAAGTACGATGTGACTCCGCCTCCCAGAAGCCTCAGGTGATTGATGGCAGGTCAACTTTACAATCCGTCCGCCAGAAGGGAGGGGGGGGGGGGGGGGGGGGAATTGCTCATTTCTCTGCAAGTCCATTCCAAAGCGGGAGCATTAGGGGAAGAAAAAAAAAGGAAGTAGTTACCGTCGTCAAGGGGGAGTGTTGTTGCGGGGAAGTATCCGAATGAACAAGCGTGACACTTTTTTTTTTTTTTTTTTTTTTTTAACCCTGAGCCGCTCGCCTCATTTGAAAATAGCCAATGAGATCCTATTCGCCGCGGTGAGGCTTCAAAGAGGTTATTTGTCATCGCGCACATTTTGTGCCGCCGTTCACGGACATTTCTAGCACTTCTTCAAGGGACTGGCTTCTTCCCCTCCCCCCACCCCCTCCCCCTCTTCTGTGGTCCGCCGGCCAGGAGCAAAAACCCCGCAATGAAAGTCGGAACCTGAAAATGGCACTTTTTTTTTTTTTTTTTTAAATGACAGATACACCTCATAAGTGGAGTCTTCACTGTCATGATGTATCATTAATAACAGTGGTTAACTTCTTTTTACACTTGCAAAAGTGACTTTCAGCTACAATTGAATAGACTGCAAAGACAAGATATTTCATGTTCACACTGAGAAACTTCATTTTTTTGGGGGCAAATAATCTTTAACTTAGAATTTCATGGCTGCAAAAAAGGCATTTTTACCACTGCGTTACATGGCCTTTCCTTTTAACAACACTCAGTAAAGGCTTGGGAACTGAGGAGACACATTTTTGAAGTGGAATTATTTCCCATTCTTGCCAGTCTAGTACCTGCACTCTTTTACTATGAAGCCACGCTGTTGTAACACGTGGCTTGGCATCGTTTTGCTGAAATAAGCAGGGGCGTCCATGGTAACATTGCTTGGATGTTGCTCCAAAACATGTTCACCACTGTGTTAAATCACCTTTTCTTTTAACAACACTCAATAAACTATTGGGAATTGAGGAAACTAATTGTTGAAGCTTTGTGAGTGGAATTCTTTCCCATTCTTGTTTTATGTACAGTTTCAGTCGTTCAACAGTCCAGGGGTCTCCACTGTCATATTTTACGCTTCATAATGCGCCACACATTTTCGATGGGAGACAGGTCTGGACTGCAGGCGGGGCCAGGAAAGTACCCGCACTCTTTTTTTACGAAGCCACGCTGTTGTAACACGTGCTGAATGTGGCTTGGCATTGTCTTGCTGAAATAAGCAGGGGCGTCCATGAAAAAGACGGCGCTTAGATGGCAGCATATGTTGTTCCAAAAGCTGTATGTACCTTTCAGCATTAATGGCTCCTTCCCAGATGTGTAAGTTACCCATGTCTTGGCCACTAATACACCCCCATACCATCACACATGCTGCCTTTTACACTTTACGCCTAGATGTTTTTTTCCCCTCTTTGTTCTGTAGGACACGACGTCCACAGTTTCCAAAAAAACAATTCAAAATGTGGTTTCGTCAGACCACAGAACACTTTTCCACTTTGTAGCAGTCCATCTTAGATGAGCTCGGGCACAGCGAAGCCAACGGCGTTTCTGGGTGTTGTTGATAAATGGCTGTTGCTTTGCATTGTAGAGTTTTAACTTGCACTTACAGATGTAGCGACAAACTGTAGTTACTGACAGTGGCTTTCTGAAGTGTTCCTGAGCCAATGTGGTGATATCCTCTACACACTGATGTCGCTTTTTGATGCAGTACCGCCTGAGGGATCGAAGTTGCGTAATATCATGGCTTACGTGCAGTGATTTCTCCGGATTCTCCGAACCTTTTGATGATTTTACGGACTGTAGATGGTAAAATCCCTAAATTGCTTGCAACAGCTGGTTGAGAAATGTTGTTCTTAAACAATTTGCTCAGGCATTTGTTGACAAAGTGGTGACCCTCGCCCCGTCTTTGTTTGTGAACAACTGAGCATTTCATGGAAGCTGCTTTTTTTTACCCAATCAAGGCACCCACCTGTTCCCAATTAGCCTGTTCATCTGTGGGATGTTCCAAATAAGTGTTTGATGAGCATTCCTCAACTCTCTCAGTCTTTTTTGACACTTGTTGTCACGGCTCAGACTCCTGTCACCGCCGCTCATCCATCTGTGCGCTCCAGTGAGAGCCCACGGATCTGCAATCCGCGCACCTGCCTGGGATGAACGAGCTGCCTTCATAAGCCCGCACAACCTGCCATGCCGTGCCGGAGAATAGTCTTCTGTACCTTTCGCTTCCCGTGTTCTTCTGTGATCCCCTGTTGTTCCCCTTGCCTCCCGGACTGCCCTTTTGGATTCTCGACCTACCACTCGGACACGTTTCTCTCGACCCCTCTCGCTTGCCCTGGATCATCTGCCTGCCCCACGGACTTCCGGGTTCCTTCGCTCTCGTTCAACATTTACGGTAACACTCAACAGCTAATCCACACACATAGTCTTTCACCATACACACTCTTGGATTTTGTCACGCTCCATTTCCTTAGTTAGTTTAATTCTTATTGTTTGTTTATTATATATAGTGACTATATATAATAATCACTATATACAGTGACTACCTTAACGTTGCGTGTCCCAATGATCCTAGGAGCTATGTTGTCCGGGGTAGATGAGATCCGCCCGGAGTTCCTTAAGGCTCTGGATGCTGTGGGGCTGTCTTGGTTGACAAGACTCTGCAGCATCGCGTGGACATCGGGGGCGGTACCTCTGGATTGGCAGACCGGGGTAATGGTTCCTCTCTTTAAGAAGGGGAACCGGAGGGTGTGCTCTAACTATCGTGGGATCACACTCCTCAGCCTTCCCGGTAAGGTCTATTCAGGTGTACTGGAGAGGAGGCTACGCCGGATAGTCGAACCTCGGATTCAGGAGGAACAGTGTGGTTTTCGTCCTGGTCGTGGAACTGTAGACCAGCTCTATACTCTGGGCAGGGTCCTTGAGGGTGCATGGGAGTTTGCCCAACCAGTCTACATGTGTTTTGTGGACTTGGAGAAGGCATTCGACCGTGTCCCTCGGGAAGTCCTGTGGGGAGTGCTCAGAGAGTATGGGGTATCGGACTGTCTGATTGTGGCAGTCCGCTCCCTGTATGATCAGTGCCAGAGCTTGGTCCGCATTGCCGGCAGTAAGTCGGACACGTTTCCAGTGAGGGTTGGACTCCGCCAAGGCTGCCCTTTGTCACCGATTCTGTTCATAACTTTTATGGACAGAATTTCTAGGCGCAGTCAAGGCGTTGAGGGGATCTGGTTTGGTGGCTGCAGGATTAGGTCTCTGCTTTTTGCAGATGATGTGGTCCTGATAAATAATTAGAAAAATGCTCCCTAGTGTCTGTTGCCGTCACCTCCCCTCACTTGTGCCAGCTTTTTTGAAACATGTTACAGCCATAAAAATTCCAAATGAGCTAATATTAGCAAAAAATTACAACGTTTTCCAGTTTGAACGTTAAATATCTTGTCTTTGCAGTCTATTCAATTGACTATAAGTTGAAAAGGATTTGCAAATCATTGTATTCTGTTTTTATTTACCATTTACACAACGTGACAACTTCTCTTGTTTTGGCTTTTGTAGATATAGGGTTTCTCTATGGCAGGGGTGCTCACACTTTTTCTGCAGGCGAGCTACTTTTCAATTGATCAAGTCGTGGGGATCTACCTCATTCATATATATCATTTATATTTACTTATTTATGAAATATATGTTTTTGTTAACAAGTTAAAGGTGTTTAATGATAATGCAAGCATGTTTAACACATAGTTAATATTGTTAAAAAATTAAAGGTGTTTAATGATAATGCAAGAATGTTTAATACATATAGTTAATATTGTTAACAAGTTAAAGGTGTTTAATGATAATACAAGTATGTTTAATACATATAGTTAATATTGTTAACAAGTAAAAGGTGTTTAAAGATAATGCAAGCCTGTTTAACACATAGTTAATATTGTTAAAAAATTAAAGGTGTTTAATGATAATACAAGTATGTTTAATACATATAGTTAATATTGTTAACAAGTTAAAGGTGTTTAAAGATAATGCAAGCATGTTTAACACATATAGTTAATATTGTTAAAAAATTAAAGGTGTTTAATGATAATACAAGTATGTTTAATACATATAGTTAATATTGTTAACAAGTAAAAGGTGTTTAAAGATAATGCAAGCATGTTTAACACATATAGTTAATATTGTTAAAAAATTAAAGGTGTTTAATGATAATACAAGCGTGTTTAATACATATAGTTAATATTGTTAACAAGTTAAAG
>NC_084553.2:5595950-5690950 GCF_033978685.3 Nerophis lumbriciformis
ATATATATATATATATATATATATATATATATATATATATATATATATATACATATAAATACATTGATATATACAGTATATAATTTATATTTATTTATTTTGCCGCTTTTGTTTACATGTTAAAGGTGTTTTAATGAATATACATGCATGTTTAACACATATAGATTCCTTTCTTTCATGAAGAAAAGAATATAAGTTGGTGTATTACCTGATTCTGATGACTTGCATTGATTGTAATCAGACAGTAGTACTGATAACGTCCACGTTTTCAAATGGAGGAGAAAAAAAGTTCCTCCTTTCCGTCTAATACCACATGAAAGTGGTCGGTTTTTGGCATCTTATTTGTCCAGCTTCCATATTCGTTTTTATACACTTTACAAGAAATACATTGGCGGCAAACTCCGTAGCATGGCTTTCGGAGACTCTTATTTTGAAAGCGCAGGCGCGATGGAGCGGCACTTTTATTGTGAAGACAGGAACTGTGCAGTCAGTCTTTAGGCTTTTGACGGGATGTACGGTTGAAATAAAAAAAAAGGTCTTTTTTCCTTCACAGTTTTGATTGATTGATTGGAACTTTTATTAGTAAATTGCATATATTCCGTACAATTGACCACTAAATGGTAACACCCGGATACGTTTTTCAACTTGTTTAAGTCAGGTCATGTGACCGCCTGGCTCTGTTTGATTGGTCCAACGTCACCAGTGACTGCATCTGATTGGTGGAACGGAGTGAACGTCACCAGTGACTGTATTTGTTGAAACGCAGGCACTTTGAAGGTCTGTCTGACAGACCAAAACAAACAAAGCGTGCATTAACAGATCGATAAAAATTAGTAGCGAGTAGCGAGCTGAATGTAGATAAAAGTAGCGGAGTAAAAGTAGCGTTTCTTCTCTATAAATATACTCAAGTAAAAGTAAGAGTGTGTTGCATTAAAACTACTCTTAGAAGTACAATTCATCCCAAAAGTTACTCAAGTAGATGTAACGGAGTAAATGTAGCGCGTTACTACCCACCTCTGGTTGTGTGTGTGTGTTTTTTTTGTTTACGGTAGCTGCCGGTTGTTGGAGGCAGTTGGCGTCCTCTATTGTGTGGAGACCTCGGCGCCATCTGCCAGCTCGCTCGCGGCCTCGCTGCCTCGTCGGGCCTGATGGAGACCAGATGTTCTCCCTGGCTGCGAGTCCTCGGCAGGACCTTTTTTCTTCGTCTTCTTCTTGTTCTTCTTTGCATTATTCCGCGCACACACCCGCACACCTTAATGAACACACACAAAAGTGCGTGTCGACACACACGGGCGAGATGAAAAATAAACATGTTGTTTGTACTTCTCCCTCTGGTACGCAGTTGTAATAGTTTGCACCTGAAAACACACACAAAAAAAAACGCCAGGATGGCGCAGGGTCGTCGTAAAAGATGACTCGGATGAAAGAATAGCAGAAAAATCATATTATTGTGGGAAAAAAGTTGAGAAAAAAAGTCATGATATTACAAGGAATTGTTTACTTTACTGCTTAATGCAGAAACAAAGTTGTATTTTTAAGAAAATCTTGCATGAAATGCAAAAAAAACATGTCAATACACTTTTTTCCTACGCTTTGACCCTGTGGCTTATAAAACGGTGCAGCTAATTCATGGATTTTTTCTATATCGCAAACAGTTCAAAACAAAATGTGCAAACATAGTTAGAAGGTGTGGTTGTTGTTTGTGCTACGGCGCCATCTTTCGGATGTGTTCACTCACTGCGGGTGCTGCAGTGCCCTCCCTGTTCCGCCCTCTGGCCGTCCATAGCGTTTCTACTCAGATGGATTCTGCATTCATCGCTCCAAGCAGCATTTTGCAAGTTTTACAATGCAACTATTATATTATATGTATATATATATATATATATATATATATATATATATATATATATATATATATATATATATATATATATATATATATATATATATATATATATATATTATAGCTGAACCATTTAATTTAATTTAATTTAATTTAACTAAAACAATTATTACTTACTAAACCGTAGGAGTGTTTTCATGCATATTTGTGCATAATGCTAGCGTCTTTAGCATTAGCAATATGCTAACACGTTTACGAGTGTCAGTGTTAGTATTACTAACTCACAATGACATTCTTTTTGTATTTTTTCAGTTTCACAAATTCCTCAGTAAATTCACCAAAATAAATACATAATAAAAACAAAAATACCTCTCTCTATCAAAATGTAAAAATAGAGATAAAGGCATCATGAAATGACAAAAATCTGACGTGCAGTATATATATATATATATATATATATATATATATATATATATATATATATATATATATATATATATATATATATATTTTTTTTTTTTTTTTTTTTTAAATTATTTATTTATTTATTTACGTTATGTACATTTATATGTACAAGTAGATGATGTATCAGGAACGATCCATTAAGAGTTTAAGCAGAAATATATCATATAGGAATTAACTATACACAATTAAACATTAACAACGTGCTATGTCACATGAATGTTTTTTGAAGTAACACCTTTGTGACATGAAAAAAACACCAGTAATATAAAAAACAAAAACCTGGTGTTTACTTTTTGATATCAAAATATAACAAAGCAGTTTGGCTAATGAAGATGAAGTCTAATAAACAAGCTTTGTTCTTCTCTTGGTTCAGTACAACAGTTTGGCCAACAAAAAATAAAGATGATTGACACCTCTCACATCGAATCCACAATCTTCACAGCCTGCAATCAGTTTGATGAGATGACGAAACATTTGAGCTAGTATTGATGTTATTTGAACACTGATACATATGGGCATATATATATATATATATATATATATATATATATATATATATATATATATATATATATATATATATATATTTATTTATTTTTAAATTATTATTTATTTATTTATTTACGTTATGTACATTTATATGTACAAGTAGATGATGTATCAGGAACGATCCATTAAGAGTTTAAGCAGAAATATATCATATAGGAATTAACTATACACAATTAAACATTAACAACGTGCTATGTCACATGAATGTTTTTTGAAGTAACACCTTTGTGACATGAAAAAAACACAAGTAATATAAAAAACAAAAACCTGGTGTTTACTTTTTGATATCAAAATAAAACACAAAGCAGTTTGGATAATAACGATGAAGTCTAATAAACAAGCTTTGTTCTTCTCTTGGTTCATTACAACAGTTTGGCCAACAAAAAATAAAGAGGAGTGACACCTCTCACATCGAATACATAATCTTCACAGCCTGCAATCAGTTTGATGAGATGACAAAATATTTGAGCTAGTATTGATGCTATTTGAACACTGATACATATGAGCCTATACATCCATCCATCCATCCATCCATCTTCTTCCGCTTATCCGAGGTCAGGTCGCGGGGGCAACAGCCTAAGCAGGTAAGCCCAGACTTCCCTCTCCCCAGCCACTTCGTCCAGCTCCTCCCGGGGGATCCCGAGGCGTTCCCAGGCCAGCCGGGAGACATAGTCTTCCCAACGTGTCCTGGGTCTTCCCCGTGGCCTCCTACCGGTTGGACGTGCCCTAAACACCTCCCGAGGGAGGCGTTCGGGTGGCATCCTGACCAGATGCCCGAACCACCTCATCTGGCTCCTCTCCATGTGGAGGAGCAGCGGCTTTACTTTGAGCTCCCCCCGGATGGCAGAGCTTCTCACCCTATCTCTAAGGGAGAGCCCCGCCATCCGGCGGAGGAAACTCATTTCGGCCGCCTGTACCCGTGATCTTGTCCTTTCATGACCATAGGTGAGGATGGGAACGTAGATCGACCGGTAAATTGAGAGCTTTGCCTACCGGCTCAGCTCCTTCTTCACCACAACGGATCGATACAGCGTCCACATTACTGAAGATGCCGCACCGATCCGCCTGTCGATCTCACGATCCACTCTTCCCTCACTCGTGAACAAGACTCCTAGGTACTTGAACTCCTCCACTTGGGGCAGGGTCTCCTCCCCAACCCGGAGATGGCACTCCACCCTTTTCCGGGCGAGAACCATGGACTCGGACTTGGAGGTGCTGATTCTCATCCCAGTCGCTTCACACTCGGCTGCGAACCGATCCAGCGAGAGCTGAAGATCCTGGCCAGATGAAGCCATCAGGACCACATCATCTGCAAAAAGCAGAGACCTAATCCTGCAGCCACCAAACCAGATCCCCTCAACGCTTTGACTGCGCCTAGAAATTCTGTCCATAAAAGTTATGAACAGAATCGGTGACAAAGGGCAGCCTTGGCGGAGTCCAACCCTCACTGGAAACGTGTCCGACTTACTGCCGGCAATGCGGACCAAGCTCTGACACTGATCATACAGGGAGCGGACTGCCACAATCAGACAGTCCGATACCCCATACTCTCTGAGCACTCCCCACAGGACCTCCCGAGGGAGACGGTCGAATGCCTTCTCCAAGTCCACAAAGCACATGTAGACTGGTTGGGCAAACTCCCATGCACCCTCAAGGACCCTGCCGAGAGTATAGAGCTGGTCCACAGTTCCACGACCAGGACGAAAACCACACTCCGAGGATCGACTATCCGGCGTAGCCTCCTCTCCAGTACACCTGAATAGACCTTACCGGGAAGGCTGAGGAGTGTGATCCCACGATAGTTAGAACACACCCTTCGGTTCCCCTTCTTAAAGAGAGGAACCACCACCCCGGTCTACCAATCCAGAGGTACCGCCCTCTGTTAAACTGAGACCACCCTCAAGGACCCTGCCGAGAGTATAGAGCTGGTCCACAGTTCCACGACCAGGACGAAAACCACACTGTTCCTCCTGAATCCGAGGTTCGACTATCCGGCGTAGCCTCCTCTCCAGTACACCTGAATAGACTTTACTGGTGCCCTAAAATCTGAGCCCTCCTTTAATGCAACATTTGCCTTGGCCTTAAAAAGTTAAAATCCGAGGGCTGCAACGTTGGTTGGGAAATGACCAAAATTCAACGATCAAATCAACGTCAAAAACCGACAATGATTAAATGTCGTTAAAAAAGCACGTTGTTCCAACGTTAAATTTGAGTTACCCAACTCCAGGACCTATTTCAACAAGTTCTCAGCTGGGTTAGGTTCTCGCTCAAAAAGTTTTTTGGTCCACATCACTCCTCGAAAATACTTTTTGAATGTGCCTGATGAATTTTGATGCCGTTCAACGAGTCGTGACGGCAATTAGCGAGCGACTTTCGGCCGGGCTCCGAATGCGAGGCGTCCATAACGGGATGAGCGATCATTAAAGGTGATTTAGATCCTTATCAGGCTATGAGCCGCGTCTCCGCACACATGAATTAGCCTCAAATGTCGGATGTTGTCTGATGGAAGGAACATCATTCTGTCCGCTGGAGCAACTGCTGCATTAACCTGGATTTATAGAACGCATGCCAGTATATTGGGGGGCCCATTACAACGTGGCATGGTTTTGCAATATTTCACAATTATTAACCCTATAAAGGACTCCGAGCCATCTTCAGTCGTATAAACGTCTTGTTCCGCGTTCACGCGTGAAAGATGATGTCACCTCATTCATCCAGAAAGCTGCAAAGCGTGCATTTAAATGTCCAACAATGGATCATAAAGACATGTCTTTACATTTTACATCTCGGGAAACTACCCGTTTTATTCTATTTTACGATATTTTGAGTGTTAAAGAGTGTGTGTGGTTGTCACAGTGGTGATAGTTGCAGTACTTGTAGTAGCTATAGTACCGTATTTTCCGCACTATTAGCCGCAACTAAAAACCACAAATTTACTCATGCGGCTTATAACCCGGTGCGCTTTATATATGGATTAATATTAAGATTCATTTTCATAAAGTTTCGGTCTCGCAACTACGGTAAACAGCCGCCGTCTTTTTCCCCCGTAGAAGAGGAAGTGCTTCTTCTTCTACGCAAGCAACCGCCAAGGTAAGCACCCGCCCCCATAGAACAGGAAGCGCTTCTTCTTCTACTGTAAGCAACCACCCGCCCCCATAGAAGAAGAAAAAGCGCGCGGATATTACGTTTCATTTCCCTTGTGTGTTTACATCTGTAAAGACCACAAAATGGCTCCTACTAAGCGACAGGTTTCCGGTTCATGAAAAGACGCAATCTCTCCATCCGCACACGGACTACTATTTCACAGCAACTGCCTAAAGACTTTCAAGAAAAGCTGGCTACTTTCCGTGCATATTGTAAAAACAAGATAGCTGAAAAAAAAGATCCGGCCAGAGAACATTATCAACATGGACGAGGTTCCACTGACTTTTGATATTCCTGTGAACCGCACTGTGGATACAACGGGAGCACGTACGGTGAATATTCGCACCACAGGGAATGGGAAGTCGTCCTTCACTGTGGTTCTAGCTTGCCATGCTAATGGCCAGAAACTTCCACCCATGGTGATGTTCAAAAGGAAGACCTTGCCAAAAGGGACCTTTCCAGCCGGCGTCATCATGAAAGCTAACTCGAAGGGATGGATGAAGAAAAGATGAGCGAGTGGTTAAGGTAAGTTTAAGTTTACGCGAAGAGGCCGGGTGGCTTTTTTCACGCAGCTCCGTCCATGTTGATATACGATTCCATGTGCACCCACATCACGCTGGTTTTTAATATATTATTAAAGTTTGACTGACCTATCTGACTGTTTTTTTCACATTCCTTTAGCGCAGTTAGATGCGGCTTATAACACTAAGATTCATTTTCATAAAGTTTCGGTCTCGCAACTACGGTAAACAGCCGCCGTCTTTTTTCCCCGTAGAAGAGGAAGTGCTTCTTCTTCTACGCAAGCAACCGCCAAGGTAAGCACCCGCCCCCATCGAACAGGAAGCGCTTCTTCTTCTACTGTAAGCAACCACCCGCCCCCATAGAGGAAGAAAAAGCGCGCGGATATTACGTTTCATTTCCTTTGTGTGTTTACATCTGTAAAGACCACAAAATGGCTCCTACTAAGCGACAGGGATCCGGTTCATGAAAAGACGCAATCTCTCCATCCGCACACGGACTACTATTTCACAGCAACTGCCTAAAGACTTTCAAGAAAAGCTGGCTACTTTCCGTGCATATTGTAAAAACAAGATAGCTGAAAAAAAAGATCCGGCCAGAGAACATTATCAACATGGACGAGGTTCCACTGACTTTTGATATTCCTGTGAACCGCACTGTGGATACAACGGGAGCACGTACGGTGAATATTCGCACCACAGGGAATGAGAAGTCGTCCTTCACTGTGGTTCTAGCTTGCCATGCTAATGGCCAGAAACTTCCACCCATGGTGATATTCAAAAGGAAGACCTTGCCAAAAGAGACCTTTCCAGCCGGCGTCATCATAAAAGCTAACTCGAAGGGATGGATGGATGAAGAAAAGATGAGCGAGTGGTTAAGGGAAGTTTACGCGAAGAGGCCGGGTGGCTTTTTTCACGCAGCTCCGTCCATGTTGATATACGACTCCATGCGCGCCCACATCACGCTGGTTTTTAATATATTATTAAAGTTTGACTGACCTATCTGACTGTTTTTTTGACATTCCTTTAGCGCAGGTAGATGCGGCTTACAACACGGGGCGGCTTATAGGTGGACAACGTTTTGAAATATGCCGTTCATTGAAGGCGCGGCTTATAACCCGGTGCGCTTTATATATGGATTAATATTAAGATTCATTTTCATAAAGTTTCGGTCTCGCAACTACGGTAAACAGCCGCCATCTTTTTCCCCCGTAGAAGAGGAAGTGCTTCTTCTTCTACGCAAGCAACCGCCAAGGTAAGCACCCGCCCCCGTAGAACAGGAAGCGCTTCTTCTTCTACTGTAAGCAACCACCCGCCCGCATAGAGGAAGAAAAAGCGCGCGGATATTACGTTTCATTTCCTTTGTGTGTTTACATCTGTAAAGACCACAAAATGGCTCCTACTAAGTGACAGGTTTCCGGTTCATGAAAAGACGCAATCTCTCCATCCGCACACGGACTACTATTTCACAGCAACTGCCTAAAGACTTTCAAGAAAAGCTGGCTACTTTCCGTGCATATTGTAAAAACAAGATAGCTGAAAAAAAAGATCCGGCCAGAGAACATTATCAACATGGACGAGGTTCCACTGACTTTTGATATTCCTGTGAACCGCACTGTGGATACAACGGGAGCACGTACGGTGAATATTCGCACCACAGGGAATGAGAAGTCGTCCTTCACTGTGGTTCTAGCTTGCCATGCTAATGGCCAGAAACTTCCACCCATGGTGATATTCAAAAGGAAGACCTTGCCAAAAGAGACCTTTCCAGCCGGCGTCATCATAAAAGCTAACTCGAAGGGATGGGTGGATGAAGAAAAGATGAGCGAGTGGTTAAGGTAAGTTTACGCGAAGAGGCCGGGTGGCTTTTTTCACGCAGCTCCGTCCATGTTGATATACGACTCCATGCGCGCCCACATCACGCTGGTTTTTAATATATTATTAAAGTTTGACTGACCTATCTGACTGTTTTTTTGACATTCCTTTAGCGCAGGTAGATGCGGCTTATAACACGGGGCGGCTTATAAGTGGACAAAGTTTTGAAATATGCCGTTCATTGAAGGCGCGGCTTATAACCCGGTGCGCTTTATATATGGATTAATATTAAGATTCATTTTCATAAAGTTTCGGTCTCGCAACTACGGTAAACAGCCGCCATCTTTTTTCCCCGTAGAAGAGGAAGTGCTTCTTCTTCTACGCAAGCAACCGCCAAGGTAAGCACCCGCCCCCATAGAACAGGAAGCGCTTCTTCTTCTACTGAAAGCAACCACCCGCCCGCGTAGAAGAAGAAAAAGCGCGCGGATATTACGTTTCATTTCCTTTGTGTGTTTACATCTGTAAAGACCACAAAATGGCTCCTACTAAGCGACAGGGATCCGGTTCATGAAAAGACGCAATCTCTCCATCCGCACACGGACTACTATTTCACAGCAACTGCCTAAAGACTTTCAAGAAAAGCTGGCTACTTTCCGTGCATATTGTAAAAACAAGATAGCTGAAAAAAAAGATCCGGCCAGAGAACATTATCAACATGGACGAGGTTCCACTGACTTTTGATATTCCTGTGAACCGCACTGTGGATACAACGGGAGCACGTACGGTGAATATTCGCACCACAGGGAATGAGAAGTCGTCCTTCACTGTGGTTCTAGCTTGCCATGCTAATGGCCAGAAACTTCCACCCATGGTGATATTCAAAAGGAAGACCTTGCCAAAAGAGACCTTTCCAGCCGGCGTCATCATAAAAGCTAACTCGAAGGGATGGATGGATGAAGAAAAGATGAGCGAGTGGTTAAGGTAAGTTTACGCGAAGAGGCCGGGTGGCTTTTTTCACGCAGCTCCGTCCATGTTGATATACGACTCCATGCGCGCCCACATCACGCTGGTTTTTAATATATTATTAAAGTTTGACTGACCTATCTGACTGTTTTTTTGACATTCCTTTAGCGCAGGTAGATGCGGCTTATCACACGGGGCGGCTTATAAGTGGACAAAGTTTTGAAATATGCCGTTCATTGAAGGCGCGGCTTATAACCCGGTGCGCTTTATATATGGATTAATATTAAGATTCATTTTCATAAAGTTTCGGTCTCGCAACTACGGTAAACAGCCGCCGTCTTTTTTCCCCGTAGAAGAGGAAGTGCTTCTTCTTCTACGCAAGCAACCGCCAAGGTAAGCACCCGCCCCCATAGAACAGGAAGCGCTTCTTCTTCTACTGTAAGCAACCACCCGCCCGCATAGAGGAAGAAAAAGCGCGCGGATATTACGTTTCATTTCCTTTGTGTGTTTACATCTGTAAAGACCACAAAATGGCTCCTACTAAGCGACAGGGATCCGGTTCATGAAAAGACGCAATCTCTCCATCCGCACACGGACTACTATTTCACAGCAACTGCCTAAAGACTTTCAAGAAAAGCTGGCTACTTTCCGTGCATATTGTAAAAACAAGATAGCTGAAAAAAAAGATCCGGCCAGAGAACATTATCAACATGGACGAGGTTCCACTGACTTTTGATATTCCTGTGAACCGCACTGTGGATACAACGGGAGCACGTACGGTGAATATTCGCACCGCAGGGAATGAGAAGTCGTCCTTCACTGTGGTTCTAGCTTGCCATGCTAATGGCCAGAAACTTCCACCCATGGTGATGTTCAAAAGGAAGACCTTGCCAAAAGGGACCTTTCCAGCCGGCGTCATCATAAAAGCTAACTCGAAGGGATGGATGAAGAAAAGATGAGCGAGTGGTTAAGGTAAGTTTACGCGAAGAGACCGGGTGGCTTTTTTCACGCAGCTCCGTCCATGTTGATATACGACTCCATGCGCGCCCACATCACGCTGGTTTTTAATATATTATTAAAGTTTGACTGACCTATCTGACTGTTTTTTTGACATTCCTTTAGCGCAGGTAGATGCGGCTTATAACACGGGGCGGCTTATAAGTGGACAAAGTTTTGAAATATGCCGTTCATTGAAGGCGCGGCTTATAACCCGGTGCGCTTTATATATGGATTAATATTAAGATTCATTTTCATAAAGTTTCGGTCTCGCAACTACGGTAAACAGCCGCCGTCTTTTTTCCCCGTAGAAGAGGAAGTGCTTCTTCTTCTACGCAAGCAACCGCCAAGGTAAGCACCCGCCCCCATAGAACAGGAAGCGCTTCTTCTTCTACTGTAAGCAACCACCCGCCCCCGTAGAAGAAGAAAAAGCGCGCGGATATTACGTTTCATTTCCTTTGTGTGTTTACATCTGTAAAGACCACAAAATGGCTCCTACTAAGTGACAGGTTTCCGGTTCATGAAAAGACGCAATCTCTCCATCCGCACACGGACTACTATTTCACAGCAACTGCCTAAAGACTTTCAAGAAAAGCTGGCTACTTTCCGTGCATATTGTAAAAACAAGATAGCTGAAAAAAAAGATCCGGCCAGAGAACATTATCAACATGGACGAGGTTCCACTGACTTTTGATATTCCTGTGAACCGCACTGTGGATACAACGGGAGCACGTACGGTGAATATTCGCACCACAGGGAATGAGAAGTCATCCTTCACTGTGGTTCTAGCTTGCCATGCTAATGGCCAGAAACTTCCACCCATGGTGATGTTCAAAAGGAAGACCTTGCCAAAAGGGACCTTTCCAGCCGGCGTCATCATAAAAGCTAACTCGAAGGGATGGCTGAAGAAAAGATGAGCGAGTGGTTAAGGTAAGTTTACGCGAAGAGGCCGGGTGGCTTTTTTCACGCAGCTCCGTCCATGTTGATATACGACTCCATGCGCGCCCACATCACGCTGGTTTTTAATATTTTATTAAAGTTTGACTGACCTATCTGACTGTTTTTTTGACATTCCTTTAGCGCAGGTAGATGCGGCTTATAACACGGGGCGGCTTATAGGTGGACAAAGTTTTGAAATATGCCGTTCATTGAAGGCGCGGCTTATAACCCAGGGCGGCTTATGGTGCGGAAAATACGGTAGTTTTTTTGTTGTTGTGGTTTTTAGTAATTGTGAATATTACTGCACTATTAGTTAGGGCCCTCACTGGAAACGTGTCCGACTCACTGCCGGCAATGCGGACCAAGCTCTGACACTGATCGTACAAGGAGCGGACAGCCACAATCAGACAGTCCGATACCCCATACTCTCTGAGCACTCCCCACAGGACTTCCCGAGGGACACGGTCGAATGCCTTCTCCAAGTCCACAAAGCACATGTAGACTGGTTGGGCAAACTCCCATGCACCCTCAAGGACCCTGCCGAGAGTATAGAGCTGGTCCACAGTTCCACGACCAGGACGAAAACCACACTGTTCCTCCTGAATCCGAGGTTGGACTATCCGGCGTAGCCTCCTCTCCAGTACACCTGAATAGACCTTACCGGGAAGGCTGAGGAGTGTGATCCCACGATAGTTAGAACACACCCTCCGGTTCCCCTTCTTAAAGAGAGGAACCACCACCCCGGTCTGCCAATCCAGAGGTACCGCCCCCGATGTCCACGCGATGCTGCAGAGCCCCACAGCGTCCGGAGTCTTGATAGAATCCCATATTCCAATATATGACTCATTATTATCTAACCTAAATGCAGTTTTTTTTCTACTGATATCATCTCCATAGCTTGTGCACACCAGTCAGTATGTGTTTTGATACTCGAACGATTCCGATGGGATGAAAACTGAAGGCTGCGGAGTGCGCCAAACTATGCACGCATAGAACTTCATTAAAAAAGCTAAGCTAGTGTTAATAATGGTACTTTTTTTTATGAGGAGAAAGGGACATTTAAAAGTTATTCCAGCCCATTAAACATGGATTCCCTCTCCCAGGAAGGTGAGACTCTCAGGTTTTGGTGCGTTTGTTCACAGCGTGGCGTCTCGGCCTCCCCCCCCCCCGGCCCCCCGCCGCGAACATTCAAGAGCGTAAATAGGCAAACAAACAATACGCTCGCAGTCGTCCGGCCGCTCCTCCCGAGCACTTGTTTACAATCTTTTCTGCTCCCTCCGCCGGAGCCGGCCGGGCGCCCGTGGGGGATCGCTCCGACGTCCCCGGCGCAGCCAAAGGTCACACAGCAGAGGTATGGCTGTCGAAGGCAATGCCCTTTATGGCGTCTGAAGAGGGCTGCCTCGCATTCTCCTCACACAGACCTGGCATAGCGGGAGAGGCGGATAAGAAGAATAGCATTGACAGCACTTCTAAAGGGCAATCATACAGATAATTCAGTGCAATGCGCTCCTTCATTGAGATTAACGCGCCGGCACCTCTGATATTCTATAAACAAAACAATAAGCACTTCACCTCCCGGTGGCTCAAGGTGGAGAAAAATGCATTTTGCACTTTGACAAAAGCTGAGTCGATGCCGTTCTGTGGCCAAGATGGTCGATGGTGTGACGTTGCCGCAGAAACACTTGGCAACTCGAGCTTGACAAGACTCGTTCACTGTCCACAGGAAGTAGGTTTTTACCCGCAATGTTCATAGTCACCACTAGGGCTGGGCGATACAACGATATCGATATACAACGCAATGGACAAGTAATGATTTCAATTAAAAAAATGCATTCTATTATTAGTATTGAAGCAAGTGTATTGGGAATTTTCTAATAAAGTAGTCAAACAAACATGTCTTTTTTTAGATTTATTTGAGAAGCTCGAGAATCTCAAAAGGCACATTCATAGCAAAGTATGTAAGGAGAGAAATTTGTTTTTCTTCATACACTGATGGGAGGGGGAGAGTAGGCTCAGCTTGGAGGGGGGTGAGAGCATTTGACTCAACTCAGGGCTGGACAATAAAACAGCATCAATAAAACAATATCAATATGCAAAGAAATTGACAAATAATGATGTCAATAAAAAATAAATTCTATAATTTGTTTCTCTCTTTCACTTTCTGACAAAAGTGCATTGGAAATGTTCTAATAAAGTAGTCAAACACGTGTATTTCTTAAAACCATTTGAGAAGCTCGAAAATCTCAAAAGGCACATTCATAGCAAAGTATGTAAGGAGAAAAATGTGTTATTTTTCATACACTGATGGAAGGGGGAGAGTAGGCTCAGTTTGGAGGGGGGTGAGAGCATATGACTCAACAGCATTTTATAATTTGTTTCTCTCTTTCGTCAGAAGAAAGCGGACGTTTTGAAGCAACTGTATTGGAAATTGTCTAATAAAGTAGTCAAACAAACGTGTCTTAGATTTATTTGAAAAGCTCGAGAATCTCAAAAGGCACATTCATAGCAAAGTATGTAAGGAGAAAAATGTGTTATTTTTTATACACTGATGGGAGGGGGAGAGTAGGCTCAGTTTGGAGGGGGGTGAGAGCATATGACTCAACTCAGTGCTGGGCAATAAAACAATATCAATATGCAAAGCAATAGACAAATAATGATATCAATAAAAAAAACATTTTATAATTTGTTTCTCTCTTTCCTCAGAAGATAGTAGAAGTTTTGACGAAAGTGCATTGGAAATGTTCTAATAAAGTAGTCAAACAAATTTGTATTTCTTAAAATCATTTGAGAAGCTCGAAAATCTCAAAAGGCACATTCATAGCAAAGTATGTAAGGACAAAAATTTGTTATTCTTTATACAAAGATGAGAGGGAGGGAGTAGGCTCAGTTTGGAGGGGGGTGAGAGCATATGACTCAACTCAGGGCTGGGCAATAAAACAACATCAATATGCAAAGCAATAGACAAATAATGATATCAATAAAAAAATGCATTTTATAATTTGTTTCTCTCTTTCGTCAGAAGAAAGCGGAAGTTTTGAAGCAACTGTATTGGAAATTGTCTAATAAAGTAGTCAAACAAACGTGTCTTCCTTAGATTTATTTGAGAAGCTCGAGAATCTCAAAAGGCACATTCATAGCAAAGTATGTAAGGAGAAAAAAATTGTTATTCTTTATACAATGATGGGAGGGAGGGAGTAGGCTCAGTTTGGAGGGGGGCGTGAGCATATGACACAACTCAGTGCTGCAATAAAACAATATCAATATGCAAAGCAATAGACAAATAATGATATCAATAAAAAAAGCATTTTATAATTTGTTTCTCTCTTTCGTCAGAAGAAAGCAGAAGTTTTGAAGCAACTCTATTGGAAATTGTCTAATAAAGTAGTCAAACAAACGTGTCTTCCTTAGATTTATTTGAGAAGCTCGAGAATCTCAAAAGGCACATTCATAGCAAAGTATGTAAGGAGAAAAAAATTGTTATTCTTTATACAATGATGGGAGGGAGGGAGTAGGCTCAGTTTGGAGGGGGGTGAGAGCATATGACTCAACTCAGTGCTGGGCAATAAAACAACATCAATATGCAAAGCAATAGACAAATAATGATATCAATAAAAAAATGCATTTTATATTGTGTTTCTCCCCTTCGTCAGAAGAAAGCGGAAGTTTTGAAGCAACTGTATTGGGAATTTTCTAATAAAGTAGTCAAACAAACGTGTCTTTTTTAGATTTATTTGAGAAGCTCGAGAATCTCAAAAGGCACTTTCATAGCAAAGTATGTGAGGAGAGAAATGTGTTTTTCTTCATACACTGATGGGAGGGGGAGAGTAGGCTCAGCTTGGAGGGGGGTGAGAGCATATGACTCAACTCAGGGCTGGACAATAAAACAATATCAATATGCAAAGAAATTGACAAATAATGATATCAATAAAAAAAGCATTTTATAATTTGTTTCTCTCTTTCCTCAGAAGATAGTAGAAGTTTTGACGAAAGTGCATTGGAAATGTTCTAATAAAGTAGTCAAACAAATTTGTATTTCTTAAAATCATTTGAGAAGCTCGAAAATCTCAAAAGGCACATTCATAGCAAAGTATGTAAGGAGAGAAATGTGTTATTTTTTATACACTGATGGGAGGGGGAGAGTAGGCTCAGTTTGGAGGGGGGTGAGAGCATATTACTCAACTCAGGGCTGGGCAATGAAACAATATCAATATGCAAAGCAATAGACAAATAATGATATCAATAAAAAAAGCATTTTATAATTTGTTTCTCTCTTTCGTCAGAAGAAAGCGGAAGTTTTGAAGCAACTGTATTGGAAATTGTCTAATAAAGTAGTCAAACAAACGTGTCTTTCTTAGATTTATTTGAGAAGCTCGAGAATCTCAAAAGGCACATTCATAGCAAAGTATGTAAGGAGAAAAATGTGTTATTTTTTATACACTGATGAGAGGGGGAGAGTAGGCTCAGTTTGGAGGGGGGCGAGAGCATATTACTCAACTCAGTGTTGGGCAATAAAACAATATCAATATGCAAAGCAATAGACAAATAATGATATCAATAAAAAAATGCATTTTTTTATTTGTTTCTCTCTTTCGTCAGAAGAAAGCGGAAGTTTTGAAGCAACTGTATTAGAAATTGTCTAATAAAGTAGTCAAACAAACGTGTCTTTCTTAGATTTATTTGAGAAGCTCGAGAATCTCAAAAGGCACATTCATAGCAAAGTATGTAAGGAGAAAAATGTGTTATTCTTTATACACTGATGGGAGGGGGAGAGTAGGCTCAGTTTGGAGGGGGGTGAGAGCATTTGACTCAACTCAAGGCTGGGCAATAAAACAATGTCAATATGCAAAGCAATAGACAAATAATGATATCAATAAAAAATACATTCTATAATTTGTTTCTCTCTTTCCTCAGAAGATAGTAGAAGTTTGACGAAAGTGCATTGGAAATGTTCTAATAAAGTAGTCAAACAAATTTGTACTTCTTAAAATCATTTGAGAAGCTCGAAAATCTCAAAAGGCACATTCATAGCAAAGTATGTAAGGAGAAAAATGTGTTATTTTTTATACACTGATGGGAGGGGGAGAGTAGGCTCAGTTTGGAGGGGGGCGAGAGAATATTACTCAACTCAGTGCTGGGCAATAAATCAGCATCAATATGCAAAGCAATAGACAAATAATGATATCAATAAAAAAATGCATTTTTTAATTTGTTTCTCTCTTTCGTCAGAAGAAAGCGGAAGTTTTGAAGCAACTGTATTGGAAATTGTCTAATAAAGTAGTCAAACAAACGTGTCTTTCTTAGATTTATTTGAGAAGCTCGAGAAGCTCAGGTTTTGGAACAACATATGCTGCCGTCTAAGCGCCGTCTTTTTCATGGACGCCCCTGCTTATTTCAGCAAGACAATGCCAAGCCACATTCAGCACGTGTTACAACAGCGTGGCTTCGTAAAAAAAAGAGTGCGGGTACTTTCCTGGCCCGCCCGCACTCCAGACTTGTCTCCCATACAAAATGTGTGGCGCATTATGAAGCGTAAAATACGACAGCGGAGACCCCCGAAATGTAGGGATTTCAACATCTACGGTCCATAATATCATCAAAAGGTTCAGAGAATGTGGAGAAATCACTCCACGTAAGCGGCATGGCCGGAAACCAACATTGAATGACCGTGACCTTCGATCCCTCAGACGGCACTGTATCAAAAACCGACATCAATCTCTAAAGGATATCACCACATGGGCCCAGGAACACTTCAGAAAACCACTGTCAGTAACTACAGTTGGTCGCTACATCTGTAAGTGCAAGTTAAAGCTCTACTATGCAAAGCGAAAACCATTTATCAACAACACCCAGAAACGCCGCCGGCTTCTCTGGACTCATGCAAAGTGGAAAAGTGTTCTGTGGTCTGACGAGTCCACATTTCAAATTGTTTTTGGAAATATTCAACATCGTGTCATCCGGACCAAAGGGGAAGCGTGCGCGGATAGGCAATTATTTCATCCGCAACCGCATCACAAAAGTCGTCAACCATCCGCATCCACCCGAACTAACATTTAATCAGAACTGCACCCGCCCGTTATTATATATCTAATATAGACGATGCAAGGCATTAGTGAGGTTATAAAGCTTTTGCCTGTTAAAGAAAGGAGACTGATCCAATGGAGCAGAGACATTCAATGCGTGCCACGCTGTCACGGCCCAGACGCACACCAGTGCGCGATCATCTGGGAGCCGCGCTGAGCGCACCTCCGAGCGCGTGGTGGTGCGATGTCCCTCGCATCCGCGGCGGCTCCACCCCAACCTACTCGTCGCGGCCTAGCCCTCGCGGCTCTCGCTGCCGGCGACGGCCGGGTATGGGCCCGACGCTCCAGCGCCATCCATTTTCAGGGCTAGTTGATTCGGCAGGTGGGTTGTTACACACTCCTTAGCGGGTTCCGACTTCCATGGCCACCGTCCTGCTGTCTATATCAACCAACACCTTTTCTGGGGTCTGATGAGCGTCGGCATCGGGCGCCTTAACCCGGCGTTCGGTTCATCCCGCAGAGCCAGTTCTGCTTACCAAAAGTGGCCCACTCGGCTCACCAGGGTGAGCCCCACCCCTTTCGTGAGCGCACTGCGCGCGGAGTGAACCCTGTTACGCGCCCCCGGCAACGGGGGTGGCGGGCAGGTAAGCTGCGCGGGCGGAGCGCGCGGAGTGACCCCTGTTACGAGCCCCCGGCCACGGGGGTGGCGGGCAGGTAAGCTGCTTACCTGCTGCGCGTGACGCCGGCCGCGGCGAAGGCGGACGAGGCGGGGTGTCGGTGCGGTGGGCGCAGTGGTGACCCTGGACGTGCGTCGGGCCCTTCTCGCGGATCACCTCAGCTACGGCTCCCGGTGGCGCCCTCTCGGGGGTAGGGGCCTCGGTCCCGGACCCCGGCGAGGCGTCCCTTCTCCGCTCCGTAAAAGTGTCCATCTCTTTTTTTTTTCTTCTTCTTCTTCTGCTCGTTTTTCGTATGTGGGTAACAACATTTAACTATGTATATATATTTCCGAATTGGTTTAACTGCCACCCGCCTGAATCTATTTAAAATTTATTTTTTTTAAATTTCAACCGCCCGACCCGACCCGCGGATAAAATCTTTTTTTTTTTTTTATTTCAACCGCCCGACCGGCGGATAATCCGCGGACTCCGCGGTTGTGTCCGCAAACCGCGCATCTCTAATCCAGACTGTTATCGACGCAAAATTCAAAAGCCAGCATCTGTGATAGTATGGGGGTAATTAAGACATGGGTAACTTACACATCTGTGAAGGCACCATTAATGCTGAAAGGTACATACAGGTTTTGGAACAACATATGCTGCCATCTAAGCGCCGTCTTTTTCATGGGCGCCCCTGCTTATTTCAGCAAGACAATGCCAAGCCACATTCAGCACGTGTTACAACAGCGTGGCTTTGTAAAAAAAAGAGTGTGGGTAATTTCCTGGCCCGCCTGCAGTCCAGACCTGTCTCCCATCGAAAATGTGTGGCGCATTATGAAGCGTAAAATACGACAAAAATACGGAAAAAAATACGGAAAAAAAAATACGGAAAAATACGGAAAAAAATACGGAAAAAAATACGGGAAAAAATACGGAAAAAAAATACGGAAACCCCCCGGACTGTTGAACGACTGAAACTGTACATAAAATAAGAATGGGAAAGAATTCCACTTTCAAACCTTCAACATTTAGTTTCCTCAGTTCCCAATCGTTTATTGAGTGATGTTAAAAGAAAAGGCCATGTAACACAGTGGTGAACATGCCCTTTCCCAACTACTTTGTCACGTGTTGCATCCATGAAATTCTAAGTTAATTACTATTTGCACGTCTGAGTCCGTCTGGTGCGAACGCTGAGCTGCAAAAGACGAGCGAACCAATGAGACGCTTTTTTGATTTCAAACAATGGATTTCCCACGGGAGGCAAGATGGCGGCGGGTGAACGCCAAAGAGGAGGCGGGTGCTGCGACAGATGATTGGAGGACCTCGCCGTGCTAACGACACCACAAATCCTCGCCACACTTTTATGGATCGGAGTGAAAATGCTCCGTCTTTTGTTTTGTTTCTGGGTTTTGTTGGTTTTTTCTCCTCGCCGCAATTGAAGATTGGCGGCGAGACGCTTGCTTGATGCTTGAAGAGGCAAAATGTGATTTGGAGACGGCGCTAGCTTGGTTGCCTGAGCCTACTTTAGGCAATTTTGAGGAGGAAGATTGCATGATTTGCAAGCCGGGGAGGAAAACCTGCGCCAGTCCGGCGGCAGTTGTCAGCCCTTGATTCTCTCACTCCCACTTCCACTCTCAGGCACTACTTCCATCTACTCGCTGTCATGTGACCAAGTCGTGTAATGTACTCGCTGTCATGTGACCAAGTCGTGTAATGTAACGAAAATAGCACAAACAAAGACTTTCCCAAAAGTGACAACAAAAATGCGGCTATGTCAGTGTGTATTTATATGTGTATCATTTGTGTATGATGTGTGTAAGGTGTGTTTGTATCATGGGTGTGTATGGTGTGTGTATGGTGTGTAATAATGTGTATTGTGTGTGTATTAGAGATGCGCGGATAGGCAATTTATTTCATCCGCAACCGCGTCAGAAAGTCGTCAACCATCCGCCACCCACCCGATGTAACGTTTGATCAGAACTGCACCCGCCCGCCATCCGCCCGATCTAATATAGATGATGCAAGGCATTAGTGAGCCTGCCAACTACTCCGGTTTTCCCGTAATTCGTACGGTTTTCATCAACCTATTCCGGGTTTTTCATTAATTAAAAAAAAAAAAAAAAAAGGGTGAAAACTACGCGAATTGCACCTTGTGCAGACAAGATTTTTCGATCGGACACGGAGGAATTAGCGATGTAAAAGACCACGTTGGGACAAAAAAACAACAAGTCTAATGCCGTTGCTAGCGATACAAGTGGAAAACTTTCAACTTTTTTCGTCGCCCAAACAGATTCTTTGGATGTGATAAATGCCGAAGTTTTATTTACGGAGGCAATAATTGAGCATGGACTTCCAATCGCACTGGCTGATCACATGGGACAGTTAATTATGTAATGCAACCTTTAAAAATCATTACGCGGTGATCGCGGTCCCAAAAATAAACTTTTCTTGCATGATAATGTCCAGAAAAATTCGCTTAATATTACTATAGAGTCCTTTTAACGAATGAGTTTGATGGTTTATCACAAACCTTAAATGAAAGAAGTCCTTTGTTCTCCTGCAGCATGGCCTTGCTTCGTGTTTGGTGCGCAAGCTTTATAACCTCACTGAGGTTATAAAGCTTTTGCCTGTTAAAGAAAGGAGACTGATCCAATGCAGCACAGACTTTCGCGTGCCACGCTGTCACGACCCAGACGCACACCAGTGCGCAATCATATGGGAGCCGCGCTGCCGGCGACGGCCGGGTATGGGCCCGACGCTCCAGCGCCATCCATTTTCAGGGCTAGTTGATTCGGCAGGTGGGTTGTTACACACTCCTTAGCGGGTTCCGACTTCCATGGCCACCGTCCTGCTCTCTATATCAACCAGGGTGAGCCCCACCCCTTTCGTGAGCGCACTGCGCGCGGAGTGACCCCTGTTACGCGCCCCCGGCAACAGGGGTGGCGGGCAGGTAAGCTGCGCGGGCGGAGCGCGTGGAGTGACCCCTGTTACGAGCCCCCGGCCACGGGGGTGGCGGGCAGGTAAGCTGCTTACCTGCTGCGCGTGACGCCGGCCGCGGCGAAGGCGGACGAGGCGGGGTGTCGGTGCGGTGGGCGCGGTGGTGACCCTGGACGTGCGTTGGGCCCTTCTCGCGGATCACCTCAGCTACGGCTCCCTGTGGGGCTTTCTCGGGGGCAGGGGCCTCAGTCCCGGACCCCGGCGAGGCGTCCCTTCTCCGCTTCGTAAAAGTGTCCATCTCTTTTTTTTTTCTTCTTCTGTTGTGGCATATGCTGCAGGTGCCTGCTCGTTTTTCGTATGTGGGTAACAACATTTAACTATGTATATATATTTCCCAATTGGTTTAACTGCCACCCGCCTGAATCTATTTAAAATCTAATTTTTTTAAATTTCAACCGCCTGACCCGACCCGCGGATAAAATCTTTTTTTTTTTTTATTTCAACCACCCGACCCGCGGATAATCCGTGGACTCCGCGCATCTCTAATCCAGACTGTTATCGACGCAAAATTCAAAAGCCAGCATCTGTGATGGTATGGGGGTGCATTAGTGCCCAAGGCATGGGTAACTTACACATCTGTGAAGGCACCATTAATGCTGAAAGGTACATACAGGTTTTGGAACAACATATGCTGCCATCTAAGCGCCGTCTTTTTCATGGACGCCCCTGCTTATTTCAGCAAGACAATGCCAAGCCACATTCAGCACGTGTTACAACAGCGTAAAAAAAGAGTGCGGGTACTTTCCTGGCCCGCCCGCAGTCCAGACCTGTCTCCCATCCAAAATGTGTGGCGCATTATGAAGCGTAAAACACGACAGCGGAGATCCCCCGGACTGTTGAACGACTGAAACTGTACATAAAACAAGAATGGGAAAGAATTCCACTTTCAAAGCTTCAACAATTAGTTTCCTCAATTCCCAATAGTTTATTGAGTGTTGTTAAAAGAAAAGGTGATGTAACACAGTGGTGAACATGCCCTTTCCCAACTACTTTGTCACGTGTTGCATCCATGAAATTCTAAGTTAATTATTATTTGCACGTCTGAGTCCGTCTGGTGCGAACGTTGAGCTGCAAAAGACGAGCGAACCAATGAGACGCTTTTTTGATTTCAAACAATGGATTTCCCACGGGAGGCAAGATGGCGGCGGGTGAACGCCAAAGAGGAGGCGGGTGCTGCGACAGATGATTGGAGGACCTCGCCGTGCTAACGACACCACAAATCCTCGCCACACTTTTATGGATCGGAGTGAAAATGCTCCGTCTTTTGTTTTGTTTCGGGGCTTTTGTTTGTTTTTTTCTCCACGCCGCAATTGCAGATTGGCGGCGAGACGCTTGCTTGATGCTTGAAGAGGCAAAATGTGATTTGGAGACGGCGCTAGCTTGGTTGCCTGAGCCTACTTTAGGCAATTTGAGGAGGAAGATTGCATGATTTGCAAGCCGGGGAGGAAAACCTGCGCCAGACCGGCGGCAGTTGTCAGCCTTGATTCTCTCACTCCCACTTCCACTCTCAGGCACTACTTCCATCTACTCGCTGTCATGTGACCAAGTCGTGTAATGTACTCGCTGTCATGTGACCAAGTCGTGTAATGTACTCGCTGTCATGTGACCAAGTCGTGTAATGTACTCGCTGTCATGTGACCAAGTCGTGTAATGTAACGGAAATAGCACAAACAAAGACTTTCCCAAAAGTGACAACAAAAATGCAGCTATGTCAGTGTGTATTTACAGGTAAAAGCCAGTAAATTAGAATATTTTGAAAAACTTGATTTATTTCAGTAATTGCATTCAAAAGGTGTAACTTGTACATTATATTTATTCATTGCACACAGACTGATGCATTCAAATGTTTATTTCATTTAATTTTGATGATTTGAAGTGGCAACAAATGAAAATCCAAAATTCCGTGTGTCACAAAATTAGAATATTACTTAAGGCTAATACAAAAAAGGGATTTTTAGAAATGTTGGCCAACTGAAAAGTATGAAAATAAAAAATATGAGCATGTACAATACTCAATACTTGGTTGGAGCTCCTTTTGCCTCAATTACTGCGTTAATGCGGCGTGGCATGGAGTCCATGAGTTTCTGGCACTGCTCAGGTGTTATGAGAGCCCAGGTTGCTCTGATAGTGGCCTTCAACTCTTCTGCGTTTTTGGGTCTGGCATTCTGCATCTTCCTTTTCACAATACCCCACAGATTTTCTATGGGGCTAAGGTCAGGGGAGTTGGCGGGCCAATTTAGAACAGAAATACCATGGTCCGTAAACCAGGCACGGGTAGATTTTGCGCTGTGTGCAGGCGCCAAGTCCTGTTGGAACTTGAAATCTCCATCTCCATAGAGCAGGTCAGCAGCAGGAAGCATGAAGTGCTCTAAAACTTGCTGGTAGACGGCTGCGTTGACCCTGGATCTCAGGAAACAGAGTGGACCGACACCAGCAGATGACATGGCACCCCAAACCATCACTGATGGTGGAAACTTTACACTAGACTTCAGGCAACGTGGATCCTGTGCCTCTCCTGTCTTCCTCCAGACTCTGGGACCTCGATTTCCAAAGGAAATGCAAAATTTGCATGGTTGGGTGATGGTTTGGGGTGCCATGTCATGCCATGTCTGCTGGTGTCAGTCCACTCTGTTTCCTGAGATCCAGGGTCAACGCAGCCGTCTACCAGCAAGTTTTAGAGCACTTCATGCTTCCTGCTGCTGACCTGCTCTATGGAGATGGAGATTTCAAGTTCCAACAGGACTTGGCGCCTGCACACAGCGCAAAATCTACCCGTGCCTGGTTTACGGACCATGGTATTTCTGTTCTAAATTGGCCCGCCAACTCCCCTGACCTTAGCCCCATAGAAAATCTGTGGGGTATTGCGAAAAGGAAGATGCAGAATGCCAGACCCAAAAACGCAGAAGAGTTGAAGGCCACTATCAGAGCAACCTGGGCTCTCATAACACCTGAGCAGTGCCAGAAACTCATCGACTCCATGCCACGCCGCATTAACGCAGTAATTGAGGCAAAAGGAGCTCCAACCAAGTATTGAGTATTGTACATGCTCATATTTTTCATTTTCATACTTTTCAGTTGGCCAACATTTCTAAAAATCCCTTTTTTGTATTAGCCTTAAGTAATATTCTAATTTTGTGACACACGGAATTTTGGATTTTCATTTGTTGCCACTTCAAATCATCAAAATTAAATGAAATAAACATTTGAATGCATCAGTCTGTGTGCAATGAATAAATATAATGTACAAGTTACACCTTTTGAATGCAATTACTGAAATAAATCAAGTTTTTCAAAATATTCTAATTTACTGGCTTTTACCTGTATATGTGTATCATTTGTGTATGATGTGTGTAAGGTGTGTTTGTATCATGGGTGTGTATGGTGTGTGTATGGTGTGTAATAATGTGTGTATTGTGCGTGTATGCTATGTGTATGGTGTGTGTATGGTGTGTAATAATGTGTATTGTGTGTGTATTAGAGATGCGCGGATAGGCAATTTATTTCATCCGCAACCGCGTCAGAAAGTCGTCAACCATCCGCCACCCACCCGATGTAACGTTTGATCAGAACTGCACCCGCCCGCCATCCGCCCGATCTAATATAGATGATGCAAGGCATTAGTGAGCCTGCCAACTACTCCGGTTTTCCCGTAATTCGTACGGTTTTCATCAACCTATTCCGGGTTTTTCATTAATTAAAAAAAAAAAAAAGGGTGAAAACTACGCGAATTGCACCTTGTGCAGACAAGATTTTTCGATCGGACACGGAGGAATTAGCGATGTAAAAGACCACGTTGGGACAAAAAAACACAAGTCTAATGCAGTTGCTAGCGATACAAGTGGAAAACTTTCAACGTTTTTCGTCGCCCAAACAGATTCTTTGGATGTGATAAATGCCGAAGTTTTATTTACGGAGGCAATAATTGAGCATGGACTTCCAATCGCACTGGCTGATCACATGGGACAGTTAAATGTTTGTAATGCAACCTTTAAAAATCATTACGCGGTGATCGCGATCCCAAAAATAAACTTTTCTTGCATGATAATGTCCAGAAAAATTCGCTTAATATTACTATAGAGTCCTTTTAACGAATGAGTTTGATGGTTTATCACAAACCTTAAATGAAAGAAGTCCTTTGTTCTCCTGCACCATGGCCTTGCTTCGTGTTTGGTGCGCAAGCTTTATAACCTCACTGAGGTTATAAAGCTTTTGCCTGTTAAAGAAAGGAGACTGATCCAATGCAGCACAGACTTTCGCGTGCCACGCTGTCACGACCCAGACGCACACCAGTGCGCAATCATATGGGAGCCGGGCTGAGCGCACCTCCAAGCGCGTCTCGCTGCCGGCGACGGCCGGGTATGGGCCCGACGCTCCAGCGCCATCCATTTTCAGGGCTAGTTGATTCGGCAGGTGGGTTGTTACACACTCCTTAGCGGGTTCCGACTTCCATGGCCACCGTCCTGCTGTCTATATCAACCAACACCTTTTCTGGGGTCTGATGAGCGTCGGCATCGGGCGCCTTAACCCGGCGTTCGTTTCATCCCGCAGCACCAGTTCTGCTTACCAAAAGTGGCCCACTCGGCTCACCAGGGTGAGCCCCACCCCTTTCGTGAGCGCACTGCGCGCGGAGTGACCCCTGTTACGCGCCCCCGGCCACGGGGGTGGCGGGCAGGTAAGCTGCGCGGGCGGAGCGCGCGGAGTGACCCCTGTTACGAGCCCCCGGCCACGGGGGTGGCGGGCAGGTAAGCTGCGCGGGCGGAGCGCGCGGAGTGACCCCTGTTACGCGCCCCCGGCAACGGGGGTGGCGGGCAGGTAAGCTGCGCGGGCGGAGAGCGCGGAGTGACCTCTGTTACGAGCCCCCGGCCACGGGGGTGGCGGGCAGGTAAGCTGCGCGGGCGGAGCGCGCGGAGTGACCCCTGTTACGAGCCCCCGGCCACGGGGATGGCGGGCAGGTAAGCTGCGCGGGCGGAGCACGTGGAGTGACCCCTGTTACGAGCCCCCGGCCACGGGGGTGGCGGGCAGGTAAGCTGCTTACCTGCTGCGCGTGACGCCGGCCGCGGCGAAGGCGGACGAGGCTGGGTGTCGGTGCGGTGGGCGCGGTGGTGACCCTGGACGTGCGTCGGGCCCTTCTCGCGGATCGCCTCAGCTACGGCTCCCGGTGGGGCCCTCTCGGGGGAAGGGGCCTCGGTCCCAGACCCCGGCGAGGCGTCCCTTCTCCGCTCCGTAAAAGTGTCCATCTCTTTTCTTTTTTTTTCTTCTGTTGTGGCATATGCTGCAGGTGCCTGCTCGTTTTTCGTATGTGGGTAACAACATTTAACTATGTATATATATTTCCCAATTGGTTTAACTGCCACCCGCAAAAAAAAAAAAAAAAAAAAAAAAAAAAAAAAAAATATATATATATATCTAATTAATCCACCCGACCCGACCCGCGCGCGGAGAAAATCTTTTTTTTTTTTTTATTTCATCCGCCCGATCCGCGGATAATCCGCGGACTCCGCGGTTGTGTCCGCAAACCGCGCATCTCTAGTGTGTATGGTGTGTGTATGATGTGTGTCTCATGTGTGTATTGTTTGTGTATAGTGTGTGTATCAATCAATCAATCAAATCAATGTTTATTTATATAGCCCTAAATCACAAGTGTCTCAAAGGGCTGCACAAGCCACAACGACATCCTCCGTACAAAGCCCACATAAGGGCAAGGAAAAACTCACCCCAGTGTGTGTATGATGTGTGTCTCATATGTGTCTCATGTGTGTATTGTGTGTGTATGGTGTGTGCATGGTTCATAGTTTGTACCTCTCGTTTAGCACTTGGCAAAGCTGCTCACTCAGCTTCGAAAGCGTCCTCCTTGTACTCAGGCTCAAAAATAAGCGTTTCTGGATCATCATCCAGTAGTTGTTTGTTGTCTCTCATGAAGTCTGTTGTGTTGTTGAAAGAATTAGCGGACATTGTGACATCGAAATGTCGTCGTGACGTTCAAAATGAGCAAAACGTTTCAATGCAACATGTTATTATGAATGTAACAGATACTACATTAGATACTTTTTTTTTTTTTTTTTTTTTTTTTAATATATATTTATATATATTATTTATATACAATTTTGATGGAGGCTTTTGGATGTTATTTGCTTTATGGGCAAATGAGATTAAATACCCATTAACTGCATTGTTAGCTGTCATGTCTGTGTAATCATGTTTTGTCTTAGTCAGGTTTTGTTTAGTTATTGGACTTTTTAGTTTCTGGCTTTTCACTCCCTTGTCTTGTTTCCATGATTACCCATTAGTTTCACCTGTCACGTCACGCACCTGTTTCACGTTTTTGAGTCTCACGCACCTGTTTTCTTTAATCATGTCTGTAGTATTTAAGTTCATTGTTTTTCAGTTTGTCTTCCTGGTGACATCCCCACATTTCTGACTCTTTTTTCATGTCCATCGTTCACGCTGCTCCTTTTTGTCCATGCCAAGTACGTTTTGTTTATTATTGCCACAGTTAGTGTTTTTTTTGTTGTTGTTCATAGTTTTTCCCTTTGTGCAAGTGTTTGGTTTCATAGTTTGTTTCTCCGCCATTGTGCGCACCCTTTTGTTTACTTCCTTGTTTTGTATTTATAGTGTTTAAATACAAATGTACTTACATTCCCGTCTCGCCCGAGCCAACTTTCCGTTGCCTTCGAGAAAAACTATAACCCCAGGACCAAGTTATGACATTAGCTGACTCTTGCTGGCCTTTTTTTTACGAGTTAGAACAAAAAAAAACAAAACATATGTGTTCTTGTCTCATGTAAGGATTGTGAATGATAGACAAAAATCCAAAAATAGTGTATTTCTAATTTAATTCCGCTCTTGTTACACGCCGCTGCGGTTGCTAGGCAGAATAGCCCCATTGGTAAATTAAAAAAATAAAAATAAAACAAAAACCCAGGTGAAATATTTAAAATGTTTAAATACAATTATTTGATTACATGTATTATATTTATTACAAATTAATGTTTTATAAATGCATTTATACGATAATTTATTTAATAAATGCAATTATTCAATAAAAAGGAGGTAGCAGTCACGTCCACAGAAATACGTTTATTGTATTCAACATAAAGATGATTGCTTTGATGTGCTCCATTTTGTCACCTGCGCACACCTGCCCCCCCCCCCCCGCGCTTTTATATTGCAGTTATTATTAATGCAGAGCAGGGCAGCGCCTGATGTTTTTATTGAATTATTTACAAGGCGGAATAATGACAGCGGGCTCCCCGGCGCCAAACAAATAAATAAATGGGATCTCTAATCAAATCCGGGGATGATGTATGCGGCGAGGGATGTTATTAGGTGACGTGACGCCAGCGGGCCAAGACCACTTCCGAGTATTTGTCCTTTTTCTCCTTCGGGTTTATCCCGTCTTTAAAGAACCTCAGACTGAAATCCAGCGCGAGTCTTTTGACATTTGCAAGAGAGTGAAGGTGGTTTAGAAATGAAGGTTAAAAAAATGGTATGGAAAGTTAATAAAGGTTCCATCCTGGCCACGGTTTGACACTGGAACAGAGTAAAGTGGAAATAAAGGTTCCATCCTTGCCACGGTTTGACCCTGGAACAGATTAAAGTGGAAATAAAGGTTCCATCCTGACCACAGTATGACCACCGAATGGATTTAAGTGGAAATAAAGGTTCCATCCTGGCCACGGTTTGACCCTGGAACAGATTAAAGTGGAAATAAAGGTTGTATACTTGCCAGGGTTTGACCCCGGAAAAGATTAAATTGGAAACACAGGTTGTATCTTTGCCACGGTTTGACCCTGGAACAGATTCAAGTGTAAATAAAGGTTCCATCCTGGCTACGGTTTGATCCTGGAACAGATTAAAGTAGAAATGAAGGTTCCATCCTGGCTACGGTTTGACCCTGGAACAGATTAAAGTGTAAATAAATGTTCCATCCTGGCTACGGTTTGACCCTGGAACAGATTAATGTGGAAATAAAGATTTCATCCTGGCCACGGTTTGACCCCGGAAAAGATTGAAATGGAAATAAAGGTTGCATCATGGCCGCGGTTTGACCCCGGCACAGGTTAAAGTAGAAACAAAGGTTCCATCCTGGGCACGGCTTGACTCCGGAACGGATTAAAGTCGAAATGAATGTTCCATCCTGGCCACGGTTTGACCCCGAAACAGATTAAAGTGGAAATAAAGGTTCCATTCTGGTCACGGTTTGACCCTGGAACAGATTAAAGTGGAAATAAAGGTTCCATTCTGGTCACGGTTTGACCCTGGAACAGATTAAAGTGGAAATAAAGATTGCATCGTGGCCACGGCTTGACTCCGGAACGGATTAAAGTGGAAACAAAGGTTCCATCCTAGCTACAGTAAGACCACCGAATGGATTTAAGTGGAAATAAATGTTCCATCCTGGCCACGGTTTGACCCTGGAACAGATTAAAGTGAAAATAAAGATTGAATCCTGGCCACAGTTTGACCCCGGTTTGACCCTGGAACAGGTTAAAGTAGAAGCAAAGGTTCAATCATGGCCACAGCTTAACTCTGGAACAGATTAAAGTGGAAATAAAAGTTCCATCTTTGCCACGGTTTGACCCTGGAACATATTAAAGTGGAAATAAAGGTTCCATTCTGGCCACGGTTTGATCCCGGAAAAGATTGAAATGGAAATAAAGGTTGCATCATGGCCGCGGTTTGACTCCGGCACAGGTTAAAGTAGAAACAAAGGTTCCATCCTGGCCACGGCTTGACACCGGAACGGATTAAAGTAGAAATGAAGGTTCCATCCTGGCTACAGTAAGACCACCGAACGGATTTGAGTGGAAATAAAGGTTCCATCCCGGCCACGGTTTGACCCTGGAAAAGATTAAAGTGAAAATAAAGGTCCCATCCTGGCCTCGGCTTGACTCCGGAACGGATTAAAGTAGAAATGAAGGTTCCATCCTGGCCAGGATTTGACCCTGGAACAGATTAAAGTGAAAATAAAGGTTCCATCCTGGCCAGGGTTTGACCCTGGAACAGATTAAATTTGAAATAAAGGTTCCATCCTGGCCACGGTTTGACCTTGGAACTGATAAAAGTGGAAATAAAGGTTCCATCCTGACCACGGTTTGACCTTGGAACAGATTAAAGTGTAAATAAAGGTTCCATCCTGGCCACGGTTTGACCTTGGAACAGATTAAAGTGGAAATAAAGGTTCCATCCTAGCCACGGTTTGTGCCTTGGAACAGATTAAAGTGGAAAAATAAAGGTTACATCCTGGCCATGGTTTGACCTTGGAAAAGATTACATTTGAAATAAAGGTTCCATCCTGGCCACGGTTTGACCTTGGAACAGATTAAAGTGGAAATAAAGGTTTCATCCTGGCCACGGTTTGACCCTGGAACAGATTAAAGTGGAAATAAAGGTTCCATCCTGGCCACGGTTTGACCCTGGAACAGATTAAAGTGGAAATAAAGGTTCCATCCTGGCCACGGTTTGACCTTGGAACAGATTAAAGTGGAAATAAAGGTTCCATCCTGACCACGGTTTAACATAGAAGACAAATTTGGTATATTTTGCATGAAGTATCAGATCTGTATTGCTGATACCAGACTGACTCCTACTCAGCATCAGTATCAGACAGATGATGAGTGATATCATACGTGGCTACTTTCAGATAACGAGCATGAATTAATTAATCTGCGTGATGAATGTGATTAATTTGTCATGTGTTGACTTTGAAATTCAAAGTAGTCATCAGTCAGCATCCAGAATAGATCATGTTCCACTTTGCAGTTATCTAATCGCCTCCTGCTGGCCTGTATCACCTCTGTGCTTCTTCCACTTGGGAGGAAGTGCACCTTTCTGTCAG
Source organism: Nerophis lumbriciformis (assembly GCF_033978685.3). Taxonomy (NCBI): domain Eukaryota; kingdom Metazoa; phylum Chordata; class Actinopteri; order Syngnathiformes; family Syngnathidae; genus Nerophis; species Nerophis lumbriciformis. Next base: position 5,626,694 of record NC_084553.2, read on the forward strand.
ACACCTTTTTTATTTTACTTTTAGGTTCCGGGCAGCAAAAGCTGCAAGAGCACTTTTTCTACTTTTTTCTCCCACTTGGATGGTTTTTTTGAAGCCCTTAACGAGCACCAAAACTCACACATTTTTGGAAGCGCGTCTTGTCCAGTGAAACATTTTCTATTTTGTAGCTAGCTAACATGACGTTGTTGCTCTGTCTACTTTTGTTTCACTCTTCTCATGTCCTAGTTCCTTCGTGTCACAGTAAGTGTTTTTGTTTCTTGTCCACAGTTAGCCTCTTTGCTATCTTAGTTCATAGCCAAGTGTGTTCTCCGCCTTTTGTTGTTACCCTTTTGTTTGTTTTTTTGGCCATAGTGTTTAATTAAATCATGTTTTCTCGCACAATGCCTTCCGCCTTCTCCGCATCTTGGGGTTCGTGTCCTACAAACTCTGACATAAAATGACAGATACTAGACATATAGGCGATGATAAATAGCTAAGGAACGTTTCTTATGGAATAGGATGTGGCCGTGGGGGATCGCCAAACTTTGCTCGATGGTTGTTTGTCAACTTTCGGCCGAAAAACGAGGTCGTACTTTAACGAACTTAACAGCAGTTAAAATGACAGATACTACACATATAGGCAATGATAAATAGCGAAGGGAATTTTTTTATGCAACGCGATGTGGGCGTGGTGTAGAGTCAATCAGTTTTTGGACATTTTTTTTTAGCAAAAAATGAGGTCGTACTTTAACAAATTCTACCTAGGGACTTTAACCAATTTAACAACAGTTACATATAGGCGATGATAAACTGCAAAGGAAATTTGCCCATTTTATAGCATGTGGGCGTGGTATAGCCCTAAACTTTGCTCGATGGTTTTTGGCCAACTTTCAGCGAAAAACAGGGTTTTACTTTAACAAACTTTTCTTAAAAAACTTTGGGCAAATGAGTGGTGGTTAAAATGACAGATACTAGACATACAGGCTATGATAAATAGCTAAGGAACGTTTCTTATGGAATAGTATGTGGGCGTGGGGCATTGGCGTTGCTAGGCCTATTTTAGGGGGCCCGAATATGAGTTTAAATAAATAATCATATAACCTGTCATTATTCACTCAGTTTCCCCTCACTTCATAGCGTAAGGTAGAGAGCCCCTTTCGTGCGTCGGTATCCAATCCATTCCACTTGTTCATATAGAAAATGCCCACATCACTCAAAATCCAGTCTGCATTTTCTCTAAGGCGACCTTGCTTGCGGTCCTTGGACTTGTTCATATAGAAAATGCCCACATCACTCAAAATCCAGTCTGCATTTTCTCTAAGGTGACCTTGCTTGTGGTCCTTGGACTTGTTCATATAGAAAATGCCCACATCACTCAAAATCCAGTCCGCATTTTCTCTGAGACCTTGCTTGCGGTCCTGCAGGTGTACGAAGCACATTAGCACGCAGCACTGCAGAACAAGAACGTGAACGGATGCAAAATGGACATAAGAAACTTTTTTAAGAAAGTAAGTATTCATCACTGCTTGTATTAAAATGTATTAGCTCCACTTTACATTAGGTCTGTGTTTGACAAAAAGTTACATTCCCACTCTAAAACAATGCTGCTACTTAGTTAGCTAGTTAGCCTGAAATGCATCATGAAGGTCCTGGTTATTTATAAAGTTAAATGTGCACTCTTTTTTTACCATTTGCTATCTTTGGGGTTACTTTACACATGGAGGAGAACAGGAGCTGAGCTCATTCACGTATGACTATCATCAGTAGATAATAATAATAATCACTCCACAACCCCTATTGACCTGTAGGAGTCAGGGCAGAGGAGCACATAAAGTGAGAGGGGAGAGGCCTCTACTGGAAAGGTGAGTAGGAGAATAATGATACATATAAATAAATATTATTATTATTTTTTTTAAATGGCTTATCGATAAGCCATTTGTTTTATTTGATATATATATATATATATATATATATATATATATATATATATATATATATATATCTGCTACCATTGTCCGGAAAAGTCTGATTGCGTCCTGGGAAAACAAACCCCGCATCACCATTCGACCCGGTCTTGATAGAATCAGTATAGGGATGTCCCGATCCGATATTTGGATCGGATCGGGCGCCGATATTTGCCAAAAATTGCGTATCGGCAAGGCATGTGAAAATGCCGATCCAGATCCAGTTTAAAAAAAAAACTCCGGTCCGTGTTTTCCAACGCACCGATTTAAATAATACATTCCACTTTTCCGCTGCTCCGTAATTTCCGTTCCGCATTTTCCAGCACACCTTCAACACATCCACAGGTCTGTGAATTCTCACGCAGTTGCTTTTAGCTGCTGGCATTACACGACAGGCTCTTCTCACTCTTTCCTGTGTCTCCCTCTCACAGACAGCAAGTGCACCTTCTTACACACGTCACATACTGTCACGTCATACGTCACATACTGTCACGTCATACGTCACATACGTATACGTCCTCCCCGAGCAGAGAGGTAGCAGCATGGCTAACGTTAGCTGTGATGCTAGCGCAGCCGTGCGAGCAACACTCCCTCTAAGGTGCTCGCCTGTGCAATTGCGCACTGTTTAAGCGTCCTCTGCGCATAGCAAATCTATGCCACGCACAAAATCAAATAAAAAAATAAGCGCATAATAATTTTCGACACACCGACACGACAGAGAAAACCGTTTTCGTCATCATTGTTCAAATATTGTGACGTCTGTCGAGACGCTTATCTCCATTCAGTGCCACACGTCCACACCACCAAATTGCTGAGGCAAAAATTTCCACATCAACACCGTATGAAAAAATTAGTGATTTTTTTAGTTGTGATTTCCTTCTCTGCATGAAAGTTTAAAAGTAGCATATATTAATGCAGTATGAAGAAGAATGTTTTAATGTAGACATGCAAGCCTTGAAAGAAAATGTTGAAAATCAAGACTACATTTCCTGCAAATGGGTGCATTTCTACCCTATATTTTAACTTTAGATTTATTCTCATATCAAACTCTTTTGGCTGTCTTTTTGACACTTACATCCGGCGCCCCCCTCCACACCCTGGATTATAAATAATGTAAATAATTCAATGTGATTATCTTGTGTGATGACTGTATTATGATGATAGTATATATCTGATAGTATATATCTGTATCATGAATCAATTTAAGTGGACCCCGACTTAAACAAGTTGACAAACTTATTGGGGTGTTACCATTTAGTGGTCAATTGTACGGAATATGTACTTCACTGTGCAACCTACTAATAAAAGTCTCAATCAATCAATCAAAACACATAGAATCATCATACTGCTGTGATTATATGCATCAAGGCTAAGGCAAAATATCGAGATATATATTGTGTATCGCAATATGGCCTTAAAATATTGCAATATTAAAAAAAGGCCATATCGCCCAGCCCTAGTTCAATGATGCCATTTCTGTTTGTCATGTATAATTTTGTCTATTTTGTGTTTATCCTTGAATAAACAGGTCAGTTTCTTGTTACCAACCATTGTGTATTATTCAAACTCCCCTAATTCAGCTGGCTAGTTGTTATCAAGAGTACTAAAACCCTTTTCAACATGATTCTGACAACTAAGTAGGCTAAATAACTTTAAACTGTAACACATGCTTGGATAGGCCAGTATCGGTCAGTATCGGTATCGGTCAGTATCGGTATCGGATCGGAAATGCAAAAACAATATCGGTATCGGATCGGAAATGCAAAAACCTGGATCGGGACATCCCTAATACAGTATATATATATATATATATATATATATATATATATATATATATATATATATATATATATATATATATATATGTATATGTATATGTATATATATATATATATATATATATATATATATATATATATATATATATATATATATATATATATATATATATATATATATATATATATATATATATATATGTGTGTGTATATATATATATATATATATGTATATATGTGTATATATATATATATATATATATATATATATATATATATATATATATATATATATATATATATATATATGTATGTGTGGGAAAAAAATCACAAGACTATTTCATCTCTACAGGCCTGTTTCATGAGGGGGGGTTCCCTCAATCATCAGGAGATTTTAATGGGAGCATTCACATACCATGGTTTATATAGGGCACAGAGTGGGTGGGTACAGGCTGGCGTAGGGGCGTGGTGATTGGCTCATGTGTTACCTAGGAGGTGTTTCCGTCTGTGGCGGCATGCTGATACAATTTCGCTGCGCTTGTTGAGGGATGACAGGTCTGGACGGTAAATAATAAACAGTTTCTCTTTCAAGCATAGGTTGCATCTTTTATTACCACTATTGTAAGGTGTGCTGGATGCAAGAATTTGCCATGTTATTGAATATTCAACATTATTGTCTTTGAGGTCCCAAATGTGTTTGCTGAGTTCTGTGGTATTTCGCAGGTTTTGGTTCCTGAAAGAAGCCTTGTGATTGTTCCATCTGGTTTTAAACTCTCCCTCGGTTAATCCTACATATGTGTCGGATGTGTTAATGTCCTTGCGTGTTACCTTAGATTGGTAAACAACTGATGTTTGTAAGCACCCCCCGTTGAGAGGGCAATCAGGTTTCTTGCGGCAGTTGCAGCCTTTGTTGGTTTTGGAGTCGCTCTGTCCGGGGGCCGACGGCTCATTTGCAATTGTTTTGTTGTGGTTTGAGATGATTTGTCGTATATTGTTCATACAGCTGTAGCTCAATTTAATGTTGTTCTTGTTGAATACTTTTCTTAGGGTGTTGTCTTTGGGAAAGTGTTTGTCAATCAGAGTGAGGAATTTGTGTCCAATGTTAGTTGAGACGTTTTTGCTGTATGGGGGGTTGTACCAGATGATGTTGTTTCGTTTTCTGTTCTTTTTTGGTTGGTTTCTTGGCGTGGGTTCATAGGTGAGGGTGAAATTGTATCCGCTTTCATCAAGGGCTTTTTGGTACGGGGGGGTTGCTTGGTCAAATTCAGCTTTGCTAGATGACAGCATCGAAAGCCTTTTATTAATTCCGGTAGGTATTCTTTTCGTGGTGGTGGGTGGGTGGTTGATGTCATGGTGCACGTATTGGAGTGTTGTGTTGGATTTCGTGAATGGTTGGTAGCTGTTATTTCTCAGGTTGAAAGTGACGTCAAGGAGGTTGACGGTTTGCTTGTTGGCTTCAATCGTGATCCGTAGGCCGTTCTCTTTGAAAATTTGGCATATGCGCTTCTTGGTATTCTCGCTGCTCCTTGGCGAGGCGCGACACACTGCCAGTCCGTCATCACGGTAAATACCAAGGTTCAGGTTGAGGCTAGCGAGCTGGGAGAGGAGGAAACTCCCAACGAGTTCACACGTTTCTGCTCCGTCAAAACTTCCCATAGTGACGTCAAATGTTGCATTGTTCTTTTTTTGCCATGGTGTACTGTTGTGGATGAGAATGGAGTTTTTTGCGTGGATGATGATGTTTCTTTCGTTGCCTGTGATTGAGTCGTAGTCTGAGGCGAAGTCCAGTGCTTGAGTCAGTAGGTCTTGCGTGATGGAAGTAGTCTTGTGATTTTTTTTCCCCACACATACATATATATATATATGTATGTATGTATGAAAGACTTAATATGTATATATATATATATATATATATAAGAATAACCCAGACACCATCTTTGTAGTCATTTTTCTCCTGCGTGGACTTCCGTCTTCCTTTACAATGAGTGAAGCTGCACGAAACCTTGTGTCTGCAATTGTAAATAATTTAGTTTTTAAGTTTTGTGTTTCTTGTAGAATCCATATAAAGTAATATACATTAGCCTATTGTTAAAATAATGAAAAAAAACCATCATTAAATATATTTGTTTTATTGTATTGTTACATTAATAGCTGTTGTATTGTTATAGGATGGCTTGTTAAACATTTCATAGGATTTTCAGACGGAGGAAAAACCAAGACATTTAATATAAAATGTAAAATGAATAAATACATAAAAAGAAAAAAAAATGGTTTAAAGCCATCGTCCTGGAGAGCATGTAATTTTTTTTTACCGTCCCCGGGACGACGGGACTAAGTTAATCTCAAGCCCTGGAAGTTACATTTTGTTGTTTGCATTATTTGTTGCAGCATTGAAATTTGAAAATGGTCCCTCAGCTCTTTGACAGCTTTGGCTCTTTTTCACATCAGCAGACGGACTCTAAGTCTTTCTTATTTACAGTATATATAAACCTTTCTCATTTCTATTCAGACTTCCATATATATTGAATTTCCTTAACGACTTGCCATAATATATATATATATATATATATATATATATATATATATATATATATATATATATATATATATATATATATATATATAAATATATTATATATAAGCTAAATGATCCCTATCCAGATATTACTTTAATTCAAGTAATTAAGTAATATTTCCAGGGCTTGAATTTACAATCATTTTAGTCACATATGTGCCCAAAATGTAATCTGTGCAACTTCAAAATATTTGGGAACAAACAATTATTGTATTGTGAGCGAAAGTGGTGGCATTAGCCTCTATGTTGTGAAGTAATAACATAGAGGCTAATGCCATGACTTTCATTGTGTTTCAGTTAGAGATGCGCGGATAGGCAATTATTTCATCCGCAACCGCATCAGAAAGTCGTCAACCATCCGCCATCCACCCGATGTAACATTTAATCAGAACCGCACCCGCCCGTTGTTATATATCTAATATAGACGATGCAAGGCATTCGTGAGGTTATAAAGCTTTTGCCTGTTAAAGAAAGGAGACTGATCCAATGCAGCACAGACATTCAATGCGTGCCACGCTGTCACGACCCAGACGCACACCAGTGCGCAATCATATGGGAGCCGCGCTGAGCGCACCTCCAAGCGCGTCTCGCTGCCGGCGACGGCCGGGTATGGGCCCGACGCTCCAGCGCCATCCATTTTCAGGGCTAGTTGATTCGGCAGGTGGGTTGTTACACACTCCTTAGCGGGTTCCGACTTCCATGGCCACCGTCCTGCTGTCTATATCAACCAGGGTGAGCCCCACCCCTTTCGTGAGCGCACTGCGCACGGAGTGACCCCTGTTACGCGCCCCCGGCAACAGGGGTGGCGGGCAGGTAAGCTGCGCGGGCGGAGCGCGCGGAGTGACCCCTGTTACGAGCCCCCGGCCACGGGGGTGGCGGGCAGGTAAGCTGCTTACCTGCTGCGCGTGACGCCGGCCGCGGCGAAGGCGGACGAGGCGGGGTGTCGGTGCGGTGGGCGCGGTGGTGACCCTGGACGTGCGTCGGGCCCTTCTCGCGGATCGCCTTAGCTACACGGCTCCCGGTGGGGCCCTCTCGGGGGAAGGGGCCTCGGTCCCGGACCCCGGCGAGGCGTCCCTTCTCCGCTCCGTAAAAGTGTCCATCTCTTTTTTTTTTTTTTCTTCTGTTGTGGCATATGCTGCAGGTGCCTGCTCGTTTTTCGTATGTGGGTAACAACATTTAACTATGTATATATATTTCCCAATTGGTTTAACTGCCACCCGCCTGAATCTATTTAAAATCTAATTTTTTTTTTATTTCAACCGCCCGACCCGACCCGACCCGACCCGACCCGACCCGACCCGACCCGACCCGACCCGACCCGCGGATAAAATCTATTTTTTTTTTATTTCATCCGCCCGATCCGCGGATAATCCGCGGACTCCACGGTTGTGCCCGCAAACCGCGCATCTCTAGTTTCAGTGTATCTTGAAGGATCATGCAAGTAATTGTTTCTTGTTGATGCTGTAAACAAAATGTCACTGTGCAAACCCTTCTTTGTTGTACTGAACACACATTGAAAATAAACCGACTGAAATAATAATAATAATAACAATGAATAATTTCTAAGTCTTTGTTAGCTGTTTGTGAGGTTTTGTGCTCGTGCGCTACGTTCGCTCACATCCTGTGCATCTCCTAAGCCCCCCCTGTCCTTTAAAGCTAGTGACGCCCCTGGTCATAACTTCCTTCTACATTCTTGAATTATAACTGTTATTCCCTGTGGTGTTGGCCTCGTCGCTCTCCTCCTCCTCGACAACAACAACAACACACGTCGACTCCTGAGCGGTTTCTCTCCTGTTGCACTTCCTCGCCGTGCCAAAGACTTCATGAAAAATAAATGTGGGACACAAAGTGTTGTTCCGCAGCAGCTGTGGACTTGATTGGAAAGCTTTGTTCACACGCCGCGTGAGGCGGGAAGACCATTTCCCTTTGATGATTACACCACTAGCTCCGCCTCCAATCAACTCAAACCCCAGGTGAACCAGCGGTTACTGGTCCGATACCATATCATACATACCTGTATCATTTACTAGTGTGGGATGTTAGCAACCGCTCCGAATTCAAACTGTTCAGCCTGTTAGGGGAATTGCAGGCTTTCCTTTGACAAATTCCAAAAATTCTCAAATTTCCCAGAACTCCAGGTTTTCCGGGACATTTCAAAATGAATTGGCCATTTTTCAAACTTGCACCAATTTCCACATTTTTCAACCTATTCAAACTATTCCACCTTCAACATATTTCACCATTCTGTAAATTTAAACTTCCCCTTTTCCAAGTAAAAAAAAAAAAATTCCAGGATTTTCCTGAATTCCAGGTTTTCCGGGACATTTCAAAATGAATTGGCCATTTTTCAAACTTCCACCATTTCCACATTTTTAAACCTATTCAAACTATTCCACCTTCAACATATTTCACCATTCTGTAAATTTAAACTTCCCCTTTTCCAAGTAAAAAAAAAAAAATTCCAAGATTTTCCTGAATTCCAGGTTTTCCAGGACATTTCAAAATGAATTGGCCATTTTTCAAACTTCCACCATTTCCACATTTTTCAACCTATTCAAACTATTCCACCTTCAACATATTTCACCATTCTGTAAATTTAAACTTCCCCTTTTCCAAGTAAAAAAAAAAAATTCCAGGATTTTCCTGAATTCCAGGTTTTCCGGGACATTTCAAAATGAATTGGCCATTTTTCAAACTTGCACCATTTCCACATTTTTCAACCTATTCAAACTATTCCACCTTCAACATATTTCACCATTCTGTAAATTTAAACTTCCCCTTTTCCAAGTAAAAAAAAAAAAAAATCCAGGATTTTCCTGAATTCCAGGTTTTCCGGGACATTTCAAAATGAATTGGCCATTTTTCAACCTTCCACCATTTCCTCATTTTTCAACCTATTCAAACTATTCCACCTTCAACATATTCCAACATTCTGTAAATTTAAACTTCCCCTTTTCCAAGTAAAAAAAAAAAAATTCCAGGATTTTCCTGAATTCCAAGTTTTCCGGGACATTTCAAAATGAATTGGCCATTTTTCAAACTTGCACCATTTCCACATTTTTCAACCGATTCAAACTATTCCACCTTCAACATATTTCACCATTCTGTAAATTTAAACTTCCCCTTTTCCAAGTAAAAAAAAAAAAAATTCCAGGATTTTCCTGAATTCCAGGTTTTCCGGGACATTTCAAAATGAACTGGCCATTTTTCAAACTTGCACCATTTCCACATTTTTCAACCTATTCAAACTATTCCACCTTCAACATATTCCGCCATTCTGTAAATTTAAACTTCCCCTTTTCCAAGTAAAAAAAAAAAAAATTCCAGGATTTTCCTGAATTCCAGGTTTTCCAGGACATTTCAAAATGAATTGGCCATTTTTCAAACTTGCACCATTTCCACATTTTTCAACCTATTCAAACTATTCCACCTTCAACATATTTCACCATTCTGTAAATTTAAACTTCCCCTTTTCCAAGTAAAAAAAAAAAAAATTCCAGGATTTTCCTGAATTCCAGGTTTTCCGGGACATTTCAAAATGAATTGGCCATTTTTCAAACATCCACCATTTCCACATTTTTCAACCTATTCAAACTATTCCACCTTCAACATATTCCACCATTCTGTAAATTTAAACTTCCCCTTTTCCAAGTAAAAAAAAAAAATTCCAGGATTTTCCTGAATTCCAGGTTTTCCGGGACATTTCGAAATGAATTGGCCATTTTTCAAACTTGCACCATTTCCACATTTGTCAACCTATTCAAACTATTCCACCTTCAACATATTTCACCATTCTGTAAATTTAAACTTCCCCTTTTCCAAGTAAAAAAAAAATAATTCCAGGATTTTCCTGAATTCCAGGTTTTCCGAGACAGTTCAAAATGAATTGGCCATTTTTCAAACTTCCACCATTTCCACATTTTTCAACCTATTCAAACTATTCCACCTCCAACATATTCCAACATTCTGTAAATTTAAACTTCCTCTTTTCCAAGTAAAAAAAAATTCCAGGATTTTCCTGAATTCCAGGTTTTCCGGGACATTTCAAAATGAATTGGCCATTCTTCAACCTTCCATCATTTCCTCATTTTTCAACCTATTCAAACTATTCCACCTTCAACATATTCCAACATTCTGTAAATTTAAACTTCCTCTTTTCCAAGTAAAAAAAAATTCCAGGATTTTCCTGAATTCCAGGTTTTCCGGGACATTTCAAAATGAATTGGCCATATTTCAAACATCCACCATTTCCACATTTTTCAACCTATTCAAACTATTCCACCTTCAACATATTCCAACATTCTGTAAATTTAAACTTCCCCTTTTCCAAGTAAAAAAAAAAAAATTCCAGGATTTTCCTGAATTCCAGGTTTTCCGGGACATTTCAAAATGAATTGGCCATTTTTCAAACATCCACCATTTCCACATTTTTCAACCTATTCAAACTATTCCACCTTCAACATATTCCACCATTCTGTAAATTTAAACTTCCCCTTTTCCAAGTAAAAAAAAAAAAATTCCAGGATTTTCCTGAATTCCAGGTTTTCCGGGACATTTCAAAATGAATTGGCCATTTTTCAAACTTGCACCATTTCCACATTGTTCAACCTATTCAAACTATTCCACCTTCAACATATTTCACCATTCTGTAAATTTAAACTTCCCCTTTTCCAAGTAAAACAAAAACATTCCAGGATTTTCCTGAATTCCAGGTTTTCCGGGACATTTCAAAATGAATTGGCCATTTTTCAAACTTGCACCAATTCCACATTTTTCAACCTATTCAAACTATTCCACCTTCAACATATTTCACCATTCTGTAAATTTAAACTTCCCCTTTTCCAAGTAAAAAAAAAAATGTCCAGGATTTTCCTGAATTCCAGGTTTTCCAGGACATTTCAAAATGAATTGGCCATTTTTCAAACTTGCACCATTTCCACATTGTTCAACCCATTCAAACTATTCCACCTTCAACATATTTCACCATTCTGTAAATTTAAACTTCCCCTTTTCCAAGTAAAACAAAAACATTCCAGGATTTTCCTGAATTCCAGGTTTTCCGGGACATTTCAAAATGAATTGGCCATTTTTCAAACTTGCACCATTTCCACATTTTTCAACCTATTCAAACTATTCCACCTTCAACATATTTCACCATTCTGTAAATTTAAACTTCCCCTTTTCCAAGTAAAAAAAAAAAATTCCAAAATTTTCCTGAATTCCAGGTTTTCCGGGACATTTCAAAATGAATTGGCCATTATTCAAACTTGCACCATTTCCACATTTTTCAACCTATTCAAACTATTCCACCTTCAACATATTTCACCATTCTGTAAATTTAAACTTCCCCTTTTCCAAGTAAAAAAAAAAAAATTCCAGGATTTTCCTGAATTCCAGGTTTTCCAGGACATTTCAAAATGAATTGGCCATTTTTCAAACTTGCACCATTTCCACATTGTTCAACCTATTCAAACTATTCCACCTTCAACATATTTCACCATTCTGTAAATTTAAACTTCCCCTTTTCCAAGTAAAACAAAAACATTCCAGGATTTTCCTGAATTCCAGGTTTTCCGGGACATTTCAAAATGAATTGGCCATTTTTCAAACTTGCACCATTTCCACATTTTTCAACCTATTCAAACTATTCCACCTCCAACATATTCCAACATTCTGTAAATTTAAACTTCCTCTTTTCCAAGTAAAAAAAAATTCCAGGATTTTCCTGAATTCCAGGTTTTCCGGGACATTTCAAAATGAATTGGCCATTTTTCAACCTTCCACCATTTCCTCATTTTTCAACCTATTCAAACTATTCCACCTTCAACATATTCCAACATTCTGTAAATTTAAACTTCCCCTTTTCCAAGTAAAAAAAAAAAAATTCCAGGATTTTCCTGAATTCCAAGTTTTCCGGGACATTTCAAAATGAATTGGCCATTTTTCAAACTTGCACCATTTCCACATTTTTCAACCGATTCAAACTATTCCACCTTCAACATATTTCACCATTCTGTAAATTTAAACTTCCCCTTTTCCAAGTAAAAAAAAAAAAAATTCCAGGATTTTCCTGAATTCCAGGTTTTCCGGGACATTTCAAAATGAACAGGCCATTTTTCAAACTTGCACCATTTCCACATTTTTCAACCTATTCAAACTATTCCACCTTCAACATATTTCACCATTCTGTAAATTTAAACTTCCCCTTTTCCAAGTAAAACAAAAAAAAATTCCAGGATTTTCCTGAATTCCAGGTTTTCCGGGACATTTCAAAATGAATTGGCCATTTTTTAAACATCCACCATTTCCACATTTTTCAACCTATTCAAACTATTCCACCTTCAACATATTCCCCAATTCTGTACATTTAAATTTCCTTTTTTACAAGTTAAAAAAAATTCCAGGATTTTCCAGAATTCCTGGTTTTCCAAAACCTTATTTCCACCCTTTTTTGGGGGCGAATACTCCTCACAAATTTTCAACGCATTTCAACTGTTCCACTGTCAAAACATTTCTCTTCATTTGGACAGAAAACAAAGTTTTTTGAACTGGAAAAATCCCAGTTTTTCCCAAAATTCCAGGAATTCCGTAATACCATTTCTCAATCCAACATGTTACTTATTCAACATTTCTTGACCGATTGAAAAATTCCAACACCGACCATTTCAACTTATTCAGACCATTCAAGTTTTTTACCATTTAAAAAAAAAATCCTGCTTTTCCCAAAATTCCCAATTTTTACTGGAATTCCCATTGAAATCAATGGGACATTTTTCAAAGTTCCCCAATTCACACATTTTTCGTCTGATTCAAACTGTTCTAACTTCTAAATATTGAGCCTGTTTCGGAATTGTGTGCTCTACTTCAACAATAAAAATTAAAAAAATTCCCAAATTTCAAATAATTCCTATTTTTTTAAATTTTCCCCATTCAAAATTAATTGGCCATTTTTCAAATTTCCACCATTTCCACATTTTTCAACCTATTCAAACTATTCCACCTTCAACATATTCCACCATTCTGTACATTTAAATTTCCTTTTTTACAAGTTAAAAAAAATTCCAGGATTTTCCATAATTCCTGGTTTTCCAGATACTTATTTCCACCCTTTTTTGGGGGAGAATACTCCTCACAAATTTTCAACGCATTTGAACTGTTCCACTGTCAAAACATTCCGCTTCATTTGGACGGAAAACAAAGTTTTTTGAACTGGAAAAATCCCAGTTTTTCCCGAAATTCCAGGAATTCCGTAATACCCTTTCTCAATTCAACATGTTACTAATTCAACATTTCTTGACCGATTGAAAAATTCCAACACCGACCATTTCAACTTATTCAGACCATTCAAGTTTTTTACCATTTAAAAAAAAATTCCAGCTTTTCCCAAAATTCCCAATTTTTACTGGAATTCCCATTGAAATCAATGGGACATTTTTCAAAGTTCCCCAATTCACACATTTTTCGTCTGATTCAAACTGTTCTATCTTCTAAATATTGAGCCTGTTTCGGAATTGTGTGCTCTACTTCAACAATAAAAATTTAAAAAATTCCCAAATTTCCAATAATTCCTATTTTTTTTAATTTTCCCCATTCAAAATTAATTGGCCATTTTTCAAATTTCCACCATTTCCACATTTTTCAACCTATTCAAACTATTCCCCCTTCAACATATTCCACCATTCTGTACATTTAAATTTCCTTTTTTACAAGTTAAAAAAAATTCCAGGATTTTCCATAATTCCTGGTTTTCCAGATACTTATTTCCACCCTTTTTTGGGGGAGAATACTCCTCACAAATTTTCAACGCATTTGAACTGTTCCACTGTCAAAACATTCCGCTTCATTTGGACAGAAAACAAAGTTTTTTGAACTGGAAAAATACCAGTTTTTCCCGAAATTCCAGGAATTCCGTAATACCCTTTCTCAATTCAACATGTTACTAATTCAACATTTCTTGACCGATTGAAAAATTCCAACACCGACCATTTCAACTTATTCAGACCATTCAAGTTTTTTACCATTTAAAAAAAATTTCCAGCTTTTCCCAAAATTCCCAATTTTTACTGGAATTCCCATTGAAATCAATGGGACATTTTTCAAAGTTCCACAATTCACACATTTTTCATCTGATTCAAACTGTTCTAACTTCTAAATATTGAGCCTGTTTCGGAATTGTGTGCTTTACTTCAACAATAAAAATAAAACAAATTCCCGAATTTCCAATAATTCCTATTTTTTTGCATTTTCCCCATTCAAAGTTAATTGGCCATTTTTCAAAATTCCACCATTTCCACATTGTTCAACCTATTCAAACTATTCCACCTTCAACATATTCCACCATTTTGTACATTTAAATTTCCCTTTTTGCAAGTTAAAAAAAATTCCAGGATTTTCCAGAATTTCTGGTTTTCCAGAGCCTTATTTCCACACCTTTTTGGGGGCGAATACTCCTCACACAATTGTCAACGCATTTCAACCGTTCCACTGTCAAAACATTCCTCTTTTTTTGGAAAAAAAAAACAAAGTTGTTTTTTGAACTGGAAAAATTCCCGGTTTTCCCAAAATTCCAGGAATTCCGTAATACCATTTCTCAATTCAACATGTTACTAATTCAACAATTGACCGTTTAGAAAAATTCCAACACCAACAATTTCAACTCAATCAGAGACCATTTAAGTTTTTAACCATTTTCAAAAAAATTCCCGCTTTTCCCGAAATTCCCAATTTTTACTGGATGTCCCAAAGAAATCAATGGGACATTTTTCAAACTTCCACAATTCACACATTTTTCATCTGATTCAAACTGTTCCAATTTGTAAATATTGAGCCTGTTCGGGAATTGTGTGCTCTACTTCAACATTTAAAAAAAAAAATCCCGGATTTCCAATAAAACATTTTTTTTTGCATTTTTCCCATTCAAAATTAATTGGCCATTTTTCAAACTTCCACAATTCCCACATTATTCAACCGATTCAAACCATTCCACACTTCAACTCATCCTGGACATCCAGACTACCCTTGCTTCCACATTCAACACATTTCCAGGAATTCCCGTTATTTGGTGACCTATATCCACCCTTCTTAAGTTTGACTACTTCTTTCACATTGTTCAACCCATTTCAATCGTTCCACCGTCAAAACACTCCTCATATTCAGGGGAAAAAATAAGTTGTTTAAAGAACAAGAACAATTCCCGGTTTTCCCGAAATTCCAGGAATTCCTTAATACCATTGCTCAATATAACATGTTACTACTTCAACATTTCTCTACCGATTTGAAAAATTCCAACACCAACCATTTCAACTTATTCAGACCATTCAACTTTTTTTCACCATTTTCGAAAAAAATCCCACTTTTCCCGAAATTCCCAATTTTTTACGGGAATTCTCATTGAAATCCATGAGAAATTTTTCAAAATTCCATAATTCCCAAATTTTTCATCTGATTCAAACCGTTCCAACTTATAAATATTGAGCCTGTTCCGGAATTGTGTGCTCTACTTCAACAATTGAAAAAATAAAATTCCCAGATTTCCAATAATTCCTTTTTTTTTGCATTTTCCCCATTCAAAATTAATTGGCCATTTTTCAAACTTCCACAATTCCCACATTATTCAACCGATTCAAACCATTCCACCTTCAACACATTCAACTCATCCTGGATTTCAAACTACCATTTTTTAACATTCAACACATTTCCAGGAATTCCCTTTTGTGTTAACCTATATCCACCCTTCTTAAGTTGTACTACTTCTTTCACGTTTTAACCCATTTCAACCGTTCCACCGTCAAAACACTCCTCATATTCAGGACTAGAAAACTAGAAAAATTCCCGATTTTCCCAAAATTCCAGGAATTTCTCAATTACAAACTGTTACTAATTCAACATGTATTGACCGATTTAAACAATTCCAACACCAACCAATTCAGCTCATATCAGGACATTTATGCTCCTAATCATTTTCCAGCAAAATCCCGCTTTTCCCCAAAATTCCCAAATTTCCAGGAAGTTCCCATTGATATGAATAGGAAATATTTCCAAGTTGCACAATTCCCACATTTTCCAACCTACTCAAACCATTCCAACGTCAACACGTCCCACTCACCCCGGACATTCAAACCAACACTTTCCCAAGTTCCGAACCAAAATTCCGGTTTCCCTGGAAATTCAAACTCTTCAACATTCAAACCATTCCTACATTCAAACTATTCTTACATTCATACACTCTTAGAAATAAAAGTGCTAAGTAGAACCATATATGGTTCTTCGGCTCGTCCTCATAGGAGAACCCTTTTTGGTTCCAGGTAGAACCTTTTTATAAAGGTTCCACCTGGAACCCTTTTGGAGGGTTCTACCTAGAACTGTGTGTGTAAGGTTCCACCCAGAACCCCCCATGAGAGGTTCTACAAAGAACCCACACAGGGAGTTCCACTAAGAACCCTTTCGTATTTCAAGGGTTTCATCTAGAACCCACACAGGGAGTTCCACTAAGAACCCTTTTGTATTTCAAGACTTTCATCTAGAACCCACGCAGGGAGTTCCACTAAGAACCCTTTTGTATTTCAAGACTTTCAACTAGAACCCACACAGGGAGTT
Organism: Nerophis lumbriciformis; assembly: GCF_033978685.3. Classification (NCBI taxonomy): domain Eukaryota; kingdom Metazoa; phylum Chordata; class Actinopteri; order Syngnathiformes; family Syngnathidae; genus Nerophis; species Nerophis lumbriciformis. The sequence goes on from NC_084553.2 coordinate 5,643,586, forward strand.
CCACTAAGAACCCTTTTGTTTGTCAAGGGTTTCATCTAGAACCCACACAGGGAGTTCCACTAAGAACCCTTTCGTTTGTCAAGGGTTTCATTTAGAACCCACACAGGGAGTTCTACTAAGAACCCTTTTGTATTTCAAGACTTTCAACTAGAACCCACACAGGGAGTTCCACTAAGAACCCTTTCGTTTGTCAAGGGTTTCATCTAGAACCCACACAGGGAGTTCCACTAAGAACCCTTTCGTTTGTCAAGGGTTTCATCTAGAACCTATGCAGGGAGTTCCACTAAGAACCCTTTCGTATTTCAAGGGTTTCATCTAGAACCCACACAGGGAGTTCCACTAAGAACCCTTTTGTATTTCAAGACTTTCATCTAGAACCCACGCAGGGAGTTCCACTAAGAACCCTTTCGTATTTCAAGGGTTTCATCTAGAACCCACGCAGGGAGTTCCACTAAGAACCCTTTCGTTTGTCAAGGGTTTCATCTAGAACCTATGCAGGGAGTTCCACTAAGAACCCTTTCGTTTGTCAAGGGTTTCATCTAGAACCTATGCAGGGAGTTCCACTAAGAACCCTTTCATGTTTCAAGGGTTTCATCTAGAACTCACACAGGGAGTTACACTAAGAACCCTTTTGTATTTCAAGACTTTCATCTAGAACCCACGCAGGGAGTTCCACGAAGAACCCTTTCGTATTTCAAGGGTTTCATCTAGAACCCACACAGGGAGTTCCACTAAGAACCCTTTCGTTTGTCAAGGGTTTCATCTAGAACCTATGCAGGGAGTTCCACTAAGAACCCTTTCATGTTTCAAGGGTTTCATCTAGAACTCACACAGGGAGTTCCACAAAGAACTCTTTCATGTTTCAAGGGTTTCATCTAGATCTGACAAAGGGGGTTCTAAACACATCCCTTTTCAAAGGTTTTCACCGATAACCGTCGTGTCTTCTGAGGGTTCTATAAAGAACCATATTGTATTCTACAGATCAGTTTTTGTGGTCATTTATCATGTTGACATTGAACAAACATTCAAAACATTTTAATGAGAAAAACATTTATTTCAAGATAGGCACCATTATTGGCAAATGTTATCAGGAAGTATGTCCCTGGTGACACAGGATCTTACCCATGCTTTCAACAATCCCTGAAGAACTCTTTCTTCCAAAAACGGTTCTCTGGATCAAAATAGTTCTTACTGGAACCCTTAGTGTTAGTGAGAACCCTTTTAAAACCAATTATTCAGAAAAGGGGTTTTAAAGGGTTCTCTGGATCAAAATAGTTCTTACTGGAACCATTAGCGTTACCAAGAACCCTTGAAAAAACCCTTTCTTCGGGAAAGGGTTTTTCCGAAGCAAATGGTTCCAGTTAGAACCTCAGCCCTTGTAGAAGAACCCTTTTAGAACCCTTATTTCTAAGAGCGTACAACGTTCTGTCAGCATTTCAATTCAACTTCAGCATTGGAGCATTCACTCCTTCAGGAATTTCCTCTTCTCGTTGGTTAATACAACATTCAATAACTTTGACTCGTGATGCGGACACGTTGGTTACTGGATACTTTCTCACATGCCTTGGGGACACAACTGTAGTTATTTGACACTTGTTTATGATGACACCCGTGCTGTTTTACACTGCAATGTTGTTCATTTCTTTTTTGCAAGCTTGTGTGCTACTGTGTGCTTAGCTGTTGTGTAGCTGCTAGCTCATTCCTAGCCTATAGCCTGGCGTGTTTATTGTATCCTTGTTGGAGGACATTTAGATGCTAACTGACCGTCCACATCGTACATAATGTTAGCATGCTAACATAGCATGCTAACATTAGCATGATAACAGGTAGCATGTTTTAAGTTGTATGACTCTATTACTATGGGTTAAATGGTAAGCATGCTAATATTAGCATGCTAACAGTTAACATTAGTCACATACCAACGTATATGACTCTGGAGGGTAAACGTTTGCAAAATAAGACAATATGGTTAGCATGGTAATGTTAGTATGCTAGCATGTTAACATTAGCATGCAAACAGGTAGCATTTTTTAAGTTGCATGACTCTATTACTATGGGTTAAATGGTTGCAAAATTAGCTAAAATGGTAAGCATGCTAATATTAGCATGCTAAAAGTTAGCATGAGTCACATTCCAACGTATATGACTCTGGGGGTAAACGTTTGCAAAATAAGACAATATAGTTAGCATGCTAATGTTAGCATGCTAGCATGTTAACATTAGCATGCAAACAGGTAGCATGTTTCAAGTTGTATGAGTCTATTACTATGGGTTAAATGGTTGCAAAATTAGCTAAAATGGTAAGCATGCTAATATTAGCATGCTAAAAGTCAGCATGAGTCGCATACTAACGTATACAACACTTGGGGTAAACGTTTGCAAAATAAGCCAATGCAGTTAGCATGCTAACATACATGTTAACATTAGCATGCAAACAGGTAGCATGTTCTAAGTTATATGACTCTATTACTATGGCTTAAATGGTTGCAAAATTTGCTAAAATGGTAAGCATGATAATATTAGCATGCTAACAGTTATCATGAGTCACATACCAACGTATATGACTCTGAAGGTAAATGTTCGCAAAATAAGACAATGTAGTTAGCATGCTAACATTAGCATGCAAACAGGTAGCATGTTTTAAGTTGTTTGACTCTATTACTATGGGTTAAATGGTTGCAAAGTTAGCTAAAATGGTAAGCATGCTAATATTAGCATGCTAAATGTCAGCATGAGTCGCATACTAATGTATACAACACTTGGGGTAAACGTTTGCAAAATAAGCCAATGCAGTTAGCATGCTAACATACATGTTAACATTAGCATGCAAACAGGTAGCATGTTCTAAGTTGTATGACTCTATTACTATGGCTTAAATGGTTGCAAAATTTGCTAAAATGGTAAGCATGATAATATTAGCATGCTAACAGTTGTCATGAGTCACATACCAACGTATATGACTCTGAAGGTAAATGTTCGCAAAATAAGACAATGTAGTTAGCATGCTAACATTAGCATGCAAACAGGTAGCATGTTTTAAGTTGTATGACTATTACTATGGGTTAAATGGTTGCAAAATTTGCTAAAATGGTAAACATGCTAATATTAGCATGCTAAAATTCAGCATGAGTCACATACCAACGTATTTGACTGGTGGTAAACGCTTGCAAAATAAGACAATATAGTTAGCATGCTAGCTGTTAGCATGCTGGAATGCTAACAGTTAGCATGAGTCACATACCAACGTATTTGACTCTGGTGGTAAACGTTTGCAAAATAAGACAATATAGTTAGCATGCTAGCTGTTAGCATGCTGGAATGCTAACAGTTAGCATGAGTCACACACCAACGTATTTGACTCTGGTGGTAAACGTTTGCAAAATAAGACAATATAGTTAGCATGCTAACATTAGTATGTAAACAGGTAGCATGTTTTAAGTTGTTTGACTCTATTACTATGGGTTAAATGGTTGCAAAATTAGCTAAAAATGGTTAGCATGCTAATATCAGCATGCTAACAGTTATCATGAGTCACATACCAACGTATACGACTCTGGGGGTAAACGTTCGCAAAATAAGCCAATACAGTTAGCATGCTAACATAGCATGCTAACATTAGCATGCGAACAGGTAGCATGTTTTAAGTTGTTTGACTCTATTACTATGGGTTAGATGGTTGCAAAATTAGCTAAAAATGATAAGCGTGCTAATATTAGCATGATAACAGTTAGCATGAGTCGCATACCAACGTATATGACTCTGAAGGTAAACGTTTGTAAAATAAGACAATACAGTTAGCATGCTAACATTAGTATGTAAACAGGTAGCATGTTTTAAGTTGTTTGACTCTTTTACTATGGGTTAAATGGTTGCAAAATTAGCTAAAATGGTAAGCGTGCTAATATTAGCATGCTAGCAGTTAACATGAGTCACGTACCAATGTATATGACTCTGGGGGTAAACGTTTGGAAAATAAGACAATACAATTAGTATGCTAACATTAGCATGCAAACAGGTATCATGTTTTAAGTTGTATGACCATTACTATAAGTTAAATGGTTGCAAAATTAGCTAAAATGGTAAGCATGCTAATATTGGCAGGCTAATAGTTGGCACGTGTCACATACCAAGTTATATGACTCTGGGGTAGACAATTGCAACATGAGACAAAAAATGTTGCATGCTAATGTTAGCATGCTACCAGTTAGCATGTGTCACATACCAAGTTATATGACTCTGGGGTAAAAGGTTGCAAAATGAGCCACAAAACTCAGCATGCTAATGTTAACATGCTAGCATGCGAACATGTAGCATATATTAGGTTGTATGACTCTATTATTAAGTTATTTGACTCTGTGTTAAACGGTTGCAAAACTAGCTAAAAAGGTAAGCATGCTAACATTGGCATGCTATTAGTTAGCCTGTGTCATATGCTACGTTATACGACTTTGAGGTAACAATGTTGCAAAGGGAGCCAAACAAATTAGCATGCTAACGTTAGCATGCTAGCATGCTAACGTTGACATGCTAACAATTAGCATGTGTCACACCCCATGTTATACGACTGCGGTAAAAGGTTGCAAAATGAGCCAAACAAATTAGCATACTAATGTTAGCATGCTTGCATGCTAATGTTGACATGCTAACAGGTAGCATGTTTTAAGTTGTATGACTCTATTACTATGGGTTAAATGGTTGCAAAATTAGCTAAAATGGTAAGCATGCTAATATTAGCATGCTACAAGTCAGCATGAGTCGCATACTAACGTATACTACTCTGAGGGTTAAGGTTTGCAAAATAAGACAGTACAATTAGCATGCTAGCATGCTAAGAGTTAGAATGAGTTACATGCCAACGTATACAACACTTGGGGTAAACGTTTGCAAATTAAGCCAATACAGTTAGCATGCTAACATTAGCATGCAAACAGGTAGCATGTTTTAAGTTGTATGAGTCTATTACTATGGCTTAAACGGTTGCAAAATGAGCTAAAATGGTAAGCATGATAATATTAGCATGCTAGCAGTTATCATGAGTCACATACCAACGTATACGACTCTGGGGCTAAACGTTCGCAAAATAAGCCATTACAGTTAGCATGCTAATGTTAGCATGCTAGCATGTTAACATTAGCATGCAAACAGGTAGCATGTTTTAAGTTGTATGACTATTACTATGGGTTAAATGGTTGCAAAATTAGCTAAAATGGTAAGCATGTTAATATTAGCATGCTAAAAGTTAGCATGAGTCGCATACTAACGTATACGATTCTGGGGGTTAAGGTTTGCAAAATAAGACAATATAATTAGCATGCTAGCATGCTAACAGTTAGCATGAGTTGCATGCCAACGTATACAACTTTTGGGGTAAACATTTGCAAAATAAGACAATGCAGTTAGCATGCTAACATACATGTTAACAATAGCATGCACACAGGTAGCATGTTCTAAGTTGAATGAGTCTATTACTATGGGTTAAATGGTTGCAAAATTAGCTAAAATGGTAAGCATGCTAATATTAGCATGCTACAAGTCAGCATGAGTCGCATACTAACGTATACAACTCTTGGGGTAAACGTTTGCAAAATAAGCCAATACACTTAGCATGCTAGCATTAGCATGTAAACAGGTAGCATGTTTTAAGTTATTTGACTCTATTACTATGGGTTAAATTGTTGTAAAAATAGCTAAAATGGTAAACATGCTAATATCAGCATGCAAACAGTTAGCATGAGTCGCATACCATTGTATATGACTCTGGGGGTAAACGTTTGCAAAATAAGACAATATAGTTAGCATGCTAACATTAGTATGTAAACAGGTAGCATGTTTTAAGTTGTATGACTCTATTACTATGGCTTAAATGGTTGCAAAATTAGCTAAAATGGTAAGCATGATAATATTAGCATGCTAACAGTTATCATGAGTCACATACCAACGTATACGACTCTGGGGGTAAACGTTCGCAAAATAAGACAATCTAGTTAGCATGCTAGCATGCTAACAGTTAGCATGAGTTGCATGCCAACGTATACGACTCTTGGGGTAAACGTTTGCAAAATAAGCCAATAAAGTTAGCATGCTAACATAGCATGTTAACATTAGCATGCAAACAGGTAGCATGTTTTAAGTTGTATGACTCTATTACTATGGCATAAATGGTTGCAAAATTAGCCAATACAGCTAGCAGGCTAACGTTAGCATGCTAGCATGCTAACGTTAGCCTGCAAACAGTTAACATGTTGAGACATTTTGAGGCTGTCTTCTGCAAAAGAGGTGGTAATTGCCGCCGTCGAGGCGAGGAGGTGAAGAAGTCAGCGGACAATTAACACGACTCGACACGAGACGGACAATCTCCCCCTCTCTGTGCGCCGACTAATAACGTATGGCGACTTTTAATAAAAGACCTTCAAATTAGGACTCGGGCCTATTATGCGGGCATTCCACCATCTATTCGGAGAGCCATTAGCGCGAGAAATAGGAGAGAAAAAATACCCTCCCTAAAAATGACCTCAGGTGAAAATGAGATAACTTCTTCCCTTTATGGCTTCCACAATGCGGCATTATCAGCCAGAAAGGGCAGGGGGGAGGCAGGCGGAGGGGGGGTAATGGCGAGGGAGGGATCTCCATTGATGGATCAATCCAAAGTGGAGGAGGCTTGGAAGTGACAGCACCCGAGAGGAGCGTCTGCCGAGAGAGAGGAGGACCGCCGGATGGAGATAAGAGGAGTCGCTATTCCCTAAACTCCAATAATCCCGTGACGTGGGTGGAAAAGAAGAAGACTCATCTTCTGCCCTCGAGGGGTTAGGAGACTTCTAATGGTTCTGCGGAACAGGCGGGATGGAAGTGTTGATTTTTGGAGGATGAAATATTACCCTGGAAAATATTATTTAACGTACAAACCCCCGAAAGCAGTGAAGTAGTCACGTTGTGTAAATGGTAAATAAAAACAATGATTTGCAAATCCTTTTCAATTTATATGCAATTGAATGGCCAGTCTACACTCTTAGAAATAAAAGTGCTAAGTAGAACCATATAAGGTTCTTCGGCTCGTCCTCATAGGAGAACCCTTTTTGGCTCCAGGTAGAACCTTTTTATAAAGGTTCCACCTGGAACCCTTTTGGAGGGTTCTACCTAGAACTGTGTGTGTAAGGTTCCACCCAGAACCCCCCATGAGAGGTTCTAGGAAGAACCCACGCAGGGAGTTCCACTAAGAACCCTTTCATGTTTCAAGGGTTTCATCTAGAACCCACACAGGGAGTTCCACTAAGAACCCTTTCGTATTTCAAGGGTTTCATTTAGAACCCACACAGGGAGTTCCACTAAGAACCCTTTTGTATTTCAAGGGTTTCATCTAGAACCCACACAGGGAGTTCCACTAAGAACCCTTTTGTATTTCAAGACTTTCATCTAGAACCCACGCAGGGAGTTCCACTAAGAACCCTTTCGTATTTCAAGGGTTTCATCTAGAACCCACACAGGGAGTTCCACTAAGAACCCTTTTGTATTTCAAGACTTTCATCTAGAACCCACGCAGGGAGTTCCACTAAGAACCCTTTCGTTTGTCAAGGGTTTCATCTAGAACCCACACAGGGAGTTCCACTAAGAACCCTTTCGTTTGTCAATGGTTTCATCTAGAACCCATGCAGGGAGTTCCACTAAGAACCCTTTCATGTTTCAAGGGTTTCATCTAGAACCCACACAGGGAGTTCCACTAAGAACCCTTTCGTTTGTCAAGGGTTTCATCTAGAACCCATGCAGGGAGTTCCACTAAGAACCCTTTTGTATTTCAAGACTTTCATCTAGAACCCACGCAGGGAGTTCCACTAAGAACCCTTTCGTATTTCAAGGGTTTCATCTAGAACCCACACAGGGAGTTCCACTAAGAACCCTTTTGTATTTCAAGACTTTCATCTAGAACCCACGCAGGGAGTTCCACTAAGAACCCTTTCGTATTTCAAGGGTTTCATCTAGAACCCACACAGGGAGTTCCACTAAGAACCCTTTTGTATTTCAAGACTTTCATCTAGAACCCACGCAGGGAGTTCCACTAAGAACCCTTTCGTATTTCAAGGGTTTCATCTAGAACCCACACAGGGAGTTCCACTAAGAACCCTTTTGTATTTCAAGACTTTCATCTAGAACCCACGCAGGGAGTTCCACTAAAAACCCTTTCGTATTTCAAGGGTTTCATCTAGAACCCACACAGGGAGTTCCACTAAGAACCGTTTCGTTTGTCAAGGGTTTCATCTAGAACCCATGCAGGGAGTTCCACTAAGAACCCTTTCATGTTTCAAGGGTTTCATCTAGAACCCACACAGGGAGTTCCACTAAGAACCCTTTCGTTTGTCAAGGGTTTCATCTAGAACCCACACAGGGAGTTCCACTAAGAACCCTTTCGTATTTCAAGGGTTTCATTTAGAACCCACACAGGGAGTTCCACTAAGAACCCTTTCGTATTTCAAGGGTTTCATCTAGAACCCACACAGGGAGTTCCACTAAGAACCCTTTTGTATTTCAAGACTTTCATCTAGAACCCACGCAGGGAGTTCCACTAAGAGCCCTTTCGTATTTCAAGGGTTTCATCTAGAACCCACACAGGGAGTTCCACTAAGAACCCTTTCGTTTGTCAAGGGTTTCATCTAGAACCCATGCAGGGAGTTCCACTAAGAACCCTTTCATATTTCAAGGGTTTCATCTAGAACCCACACAGGGAGTTCCACTAAGAACTATTGAGCCTGTTTCGGAATTGTGTGCTTTACTTCAACAATAAAAATAAAACAAATTCCCGAATTTCCAATAATTCCTATTTTTTTGCATTTTCCCCATTCAAAGTTAATTGGCCATTTTTCAAAATCCCACCATTTCCACATTTTTCAACCTATTCAAACTATTCCACCTTCAACATATTCCACCATTCTGTACATTTAAATTTCCCTTTTTCCAAGTTCAAACAAATTCCAGGATTTTCCAGAATTCCTGGTATTCCACAACCTTATTTCCACCCTTTTTTGTGGGCGAATACTCCTCTCAAATTTTCAACGCATTTCAACTGTTCCACTGTCAAAACATTCCTCTTTTTTTGGACAAAAAACACAATTGTTTTTTGAAATGGAAAAATTACCGGTTTTCCCGAAATTCCAGAAATTCCGTAATACCATTTCTAAATTCAACATGTTACTAATTCAACAATTGACCATTTAGAAAAATTCCAACACCAACCATCTCAACTCATTCAGAGACCATTCAAGTGTTTTACCATTTTCAAAAAAATTCTTGCTTTTCCCGAAATTCCCAATTTTTACCGGAATTCCCATAGAAATCAATGGGACATTTTTCAAACTTCCATAATTCCCACATTTTTCATCTGATTCAAACTGTTCTAGCTTCTAAATATTGAGCCTTTTTCGGAATTGTGTGCTTTACTTCAACAATAAAAATAAAACAAATTCCCGAATTTCCAATCATTCCTATTTTTTTGCATTTTCCTCATTCAAAATGAATTGGCCATTTTTCAAATTTCCACCATTTCCACATTTTTCAACCTATTCAAATTATTCCACCTTCAACATATTCCACCATTCTGTACATTTAAATTTCCCTTTTTCCAAGTTAAAAAAAATTCCAGGATTTTCCAAAATTCCTGGTTTTCCAGAGCTTTATTTCCACCCTTTTTTGGGGGCGAATACTCCTCACACAATTTTCAACGTATTTCAACCGTTCTACTGTCAAAAATGTCCTCTTTTTTTGGACAAAAAAACCGAAATTGTTTTTTGAACTGGAAAAATTCCCGGTTTTCCCGAAATTCCAGACATTCCGTAATACCATTTCTCAATTCAACATGTTACTAATTCAACAATTGACCGTTTAGAAAAATTCAGAAACCAACAATTTCAACTCAATCAGAGACCATTGAAGTTTTTAACCATTTTCAAAAAAATTCCCGCTTTTCCCGAAATTCCCAATTTTTTACTGGAATTCTCCATTGAAATCCATGGGACATTTTTCAAAATTCCGTAATTCCCACATTTTTCATCTGATTCCAACTGTTCCAACTTATAAATATTGAGCCTGTTCCGGAATTGTGTGCTCTACTTCAACAATTGAAAAAATTAAATTCCCGGATTTCCAAAAATTCCTTTTTTTTTTTGCATTTTCCCCATTCAAAATTAATTGGCCATTTTTCAAACGTCCACGATTTCCACATTCTTCCGATTCAAACCATTCCACCTTCAACACATTCAACTCATACTGCGCCCGGGAATCATTTTTGGTGATTTAACCCCCAATTCCAACCATTTATGTTGAGTGCCAAGCAGGGAGGTAATGGTTCCCATTTTTATAGTTTTTGGTATGACTTGGCCGGGGTTTGAACTCATGACCTACCGATCTTTAGGGTTAGGGTTCAATTTTAAGTTAAATTTTTTTCACCATTTTCGAAAAAATTCCCGCTTTTCCCGAAATTCCCAATTTTTTTACTGGAATTCTCATTGAAATCCATGGGACATTTTTCAAAATTCCATAATTCCCACATTTTTCATCTGATTCCAACTGTTCCAACTTATAAATATTGAGCCTGTTCCGGAATTGTGTGCTCTACTTCAACAATTGAAAAAATAAAATTCCCGGATTTCCAATAATTCCTTTTTTTTTTTTTGCATTTTTCCCATTCAAAATTAATTGGCCAATTTTCAAACGTCCACGATTTCCACATTCTTCCGATTCAAACCATTCCACCTTCAACACATTCAACTCATCCTGCGCCCGGGAATCATTTTTGGTGATTTAACCCCCAATTCCAACCATTGATGTTGAGTGCCAAGCAGGGAGGTAATGGTTCCCATTTTTATAGTTTTTGGTATGACTTGGCCGGGGTTTGAACTCACGACCTACCGATCTTTTAGGGTTAGGGTTAAATTTTAAGTTACATTTTTTTCACCATTTTCGAAAAAATTCCCGCTTTTCCCCGAAATTCCCAATTTTTTACTGGAATTCTCCATTGAAATCCATGGGACATTTTTCAAAATTCCACCATTTCCACATGTTTCAACCTATTCAAACTATTCCACCTTCAACATATTCCACCATTCTGTTCATTTCAATTTCCTTTTTTACAAGTTAAAAAAAATTCCAGGATTTTCCATAATTCCTGGTTTTCCAGATACTTATTTCCACCCTTTTTTGGGGATAATACTCCTCACAAATTTTCAACACATTTCAACCGTTCCACTGTCAAAACATTCCTCTTCATTTGGACAGAAAACAAAGTTTTTTTAACTGGAAAAATACCAGTTTTTCCCAAAATTCCAGGAATTCCGTAATACCATTTCTCAAATCAACATGTTACTAATTCAACATTTCTTGACCGATTGAAAAATTCTAACAACGACCATTTCAACGTATTCAGACCATTCAAGTTTTTTACCATTTAAAAAAAAAAATCCTGCTTTTCCCGAAATTCCCAATTTTTTACTGGAATTCCCATTGAAATCAATGGGACATTTTTCAAAGTTCCACAATTCACACATTTTTCAACTGATTCAAACTGTTCTAACTTCTAAATATTGAGCCTGTTTCGGAATTGTGTGCTTTACTTCAACAATAAAAATAAAACAAATTCCCGAATTTCCAATAATTCCTATTTTTTTGCAATTTCCCCATTCAAAGTTAGATGGCCATTTTTCTAAATTCCATCATTTCCACATGTTTCAACCTATTCAAACTATTCCACCTTCAACATATTCCACCATTCTGTTCATTTAAATTTCCTTTTTTACAAGTTAAAAAAAATTCCAGGATTTTCCATAATTCCTGGTTTTCCAGATACTTATTTCCACCCTTTTTGGGGGGAGAATACTCCTCACAAATTTTCAACACATTTCAACCGTTCCACTGTCAAAACATTCCTCTTCATTTGGACAGAAAACAAAGTTTTTTTGAACTGGAAAAATACCAGTTTTTCCCAAAATTCCAGGAATTCCGTAATACCATTTCTCAATTCAACATGTTACTAATTCAACATTTCTTGACCGATTGAAAAATTCTAACAACGACCATTTCAACTTATTCAGACCATTCAAGTTTATTACCATTAAAAAAAAAAATCCTGCTTTTCCCGAAATTCCCAATTTTTACTGAAATTCCCATTGAAATCAATGGGACATTTTTCAAAGTTCCACAATTCACACATTTTTCAACTGATTCAAACTGTTCTAACTTCTAAATATTGAGCCTGTTTCGGAATTGTGTGCTTTACTTCAACAATAAAAATAAAACAAATTCCCGAATTTCCAATCATTCCTAGTTTTTTGCATTTTCCTCATTCAAAATGAATTGGCCATTTTTTCAAATTTCCACCATTTCCACATTTTTCAACCTATTCAAATTATTCCACCTTCAACATATTCCACCATTCTGTACATTTAAATTTCCCTTTTTCCAAGTTCAAACAAATTCCAGGATTTTCCAGAATTCCTGGTTTTCCAGAACCTTATTTCCACCCTTTTTTGTGGGCGAATACTCCTCTCAAATTTTCAACACATTTCAACTGTTCCACTGTCAAAACATTCCTCTTTTTTTGGACAAAAAACACAACTGTTTTTTGAAATGGAAAAATTACCGGTTTTCCCGAAATTCCACAAATTCCGTAATACCATTTCTCAATTCAACATGTTACTAATTCAACAATTAACCATTTAGAAAAATTCCAACACCAACCATTTCAACTCTTTCAGAGACCATTCAAGTTTTTTTACCATTTTCCAAAAAATTCCTGCTTTTCCCGAAATTCCCAATTTTTACCGGAATTCCCATAGAAATCAATGGGACATTTTTCAAACTTCCATAATTCCCACATTTTTCATCTGATTCAAACTGTTCTAGCTTCTAAATATTTAGCCTTTTTCGGAATTGTGTGCTTTACTTCAACAATAAAAATAAAACAAATTCCCGAATTTCCAATCATTCCTATTTTTTTGCATTTTCCTCATTCAAAATGAATTGGCCATTTTTCAAATTTCCACCATTTCCACATTTTTCAACCTATTCAAATTATTCCACCTTCAACATATTCCACCATTCTGTACATTTAAATTTCCCTTTTTCCAAGTTAAAAAAAATTCCAGGATTTTCCAAAATTCCTGGTTTTCCAGGGCCTTATTTCCACCCTTTTTTGGGGGCGAATACTCCTCACACAATTTTTAACGTATTTCAACCGTTCTACTGTCAAAAATGTCCTCTTTTTTTGGACAAAAAAACGAAATTGTTTTTTGAACTGGAAAAATTCCCGGTTTTCCCGAAATTCCAGACATTCCGTAATACCATTTCTCAATTCAACATGTTACTAATTCAACAATTGACCGTTTAGAAAAATTCAGAAACCAACAATTTCAACTCAATCAGAGACCATTGAAGTTTTTAACCATTTTCAAAAAAATTCCCGCTTTTCCCGAAATTCCCAATTGTTTTACTTGTATTCTCATTGAAATCCTTGGGACATTTTTCAAAATTCCATAATTCCCACATTTTTCATCTGATTTCAACTGTTCCAACTTATAAATATTGAGCCTGTTCCGGAATTGTGTGCTCTACTTCAACAATTGAAAAAATTAAATTCCCGGATTTACAATAATTCCTTTTTTTTTTTGCATTTTCCCCATTCAAAATTAATTGGCCATTTTTCAAACGTCCACGATTTCCACATTCTTCCGATTCAAACCATTCCACCTTCAACACATTCAACTCATCCTGCGCCCGGGAATCAATTTTGGTGATTTAACCCCCAATTCCAACCATTGATGTTGAGTGCCAAGCAGAGAGGTAATGGTTCCCATTTTTATAGTTTTTGGTATGAACTCACGACCTACCGATCTTAGGGCGGACATTCTAACCATGAGGAAATAAGCAGGGGCGTCCATGATAACGTTGCTCGGATGGCAACGTAAGTTGCTCCAAAAGCTGTATGTACCTTTCAGCATTAATGGTGCCTTCACAGATGTGTAAGTTACCCATGTCTTGGCCACTAATACACCCCCATACCACCGCAAATGCTGGCTTTTACACTTTGTGTTGGAATAATTGTTTGCAAGTTATCACAAAAGAAACGTTGTATTACATTATGTTCCTGATAAGAAGATGAAGGCTGTCTTTCGAGGCCTACCAAGAGGAAGAAGGCTCGTGAAACTCCACTGTGATTTCAACACGGACAGATGGCAGGATCTGCTCAACTTCCAGAGGAACTCTCTTTGAAGTCAACGCTATTTACGACCCGCTGCCCTCTTGAAGTCGCTGTGGTCAGGAGACGGGAGGGGTTATCCATTGTCCTCCAACACCTACCCCAGCTGGATCCAGGAAGAGCCCAAGCCCGAGACATCCTCTTCTTGGTCTTCAATGTGACCGAAAACAATGACTGTTTTATATACTTCCCATTCCTGCTGTGACATGTGTTTGTGCGTGAACATTGAACATCTAAATAAAAGAGGAGACGAAAACCTTCTTCGTCAGAGCGGGCTAAGACTCTGTAAGAGGTTACAGGTCGACGCCGTCTCTCCTCAATTGAGTCCAAATTGAATTCTGTCTCTGTTTGATTCCTTGCCTTTTGTCTTGTTTAATAGATGTGCTCAGTGTTTGAACGTGACACTTTGCGTCTATATAAATCTGGATTGTTCTTTTCCTCTTTGGTCCAGAGGACACAACACTCACAGTTTCCAATAACAATTTAAAATGTGGACTCGTCAGACCACAAAACACTTTTCCACTTTGCATGAATCCATCTTAGATGTGAAGTGAAGTGAATTACATTTATATAGCGCTTTTTCTCAAGTGACTCAAAGCGCTTTACATTGTGAAACCCAATATCTAAGTTACATTTAAACCAGTGAGGGTGAAACTGGGAGCAGGTGGGTAAAGTGTCTTGCCCAAGGACACAACGGCAGTGACTAGGATGGCGGAAGCGGGGATCGAACCTGCAACCCTCAAGTTGCTGGCATGGCCGCTCTACCAAATGGTTGGCAACTCGGTTAGCAACTCTTTCGCAAAACACCTCCAAATATGTCCCTAATTGAAGTACTGTATATTCCAAAACTCACTACTTCTAATATTTAAACACTGGGTTTAGGATTAGGGATATGGTCAGGGTTGCCATCAGGGTTGGGGTTATGGTTAGTGGTTAGGGTTAGAGCTAGAGAAGCCAAAGAATAAGGTAAGCGAATTGGTTTAGGGTTAGGGGCAAGGATGGGGGTGGGTTAACAGAAGGAAAACAAAAGAAAATTAAAGCTGCAAGTAGCGTTGGTCGGGCCCGCGTATTTGGCAGGTGCTAGTCCTAAGTGTCCCAATACTTTTGTCCAGTTTTAGTCCCAAGTGTCCCAATACTTTTGGAAAGTTGTAGTCCTAAGTGTCCCAATACTTTTGTCCAGTGTAGGTGTCCCAATACGTGTGTCCAGTGGTAGTCCTAAGTGTCCCCATACTTTTGTTCAGTTTTCGTCATAAGTGTCCCAATACTTTTGTCTACTTTTAGTCCGAATTGTCCCAATACTTTTGTGTAGTGTACCTACCTTGTCTGCATTGTGTGGGCACGCTGGTGCTTCCTGCTTTTAAGCAGCCTTCTTGAAAAAACAGCAGCATCAGCGCAGCGGCTCTTTGAAGGGTCATAAAATCAAAACCGGAGCCGGTATCAAAACTCTTTCGCTAACTTCCATTCAAAAGGGTTCAATCTCTCTCCTGTGTTAGTTTGAAGCCGAAACAACAAACACGCTCAGAGGAGATAATGTTTGAAGAAAGGTGACCGGTTTTTACAAAAATGTTGTGTTGAAGGGGGAATAGAAAACTTCCTGTAGATTTTTGCTGGGGGTTGTCAATTTATGAAATGTAGGGCTAAGTGAGACCTACGGAGAGGTTTTTGTTTCATGTCTCTCCGACCTTTCCAGTGGGAGTTACAGGCAGTTTTGTCATTTTTTTCTTCCGAGGAGCGTTTTTTTCTCTGTTTTATTCAAAAATTGCTCTAGAGCGCAATTTTGAGATTTGGGGTTAGGTTTTTTTTATTAGATCTCAATTTTTGCCAGTCCTGATGTGTGCGTCAGTTTGGTAAGTTTTGAAGCATGTTAAAGGGGTCAAATTACAGCTCAAAGAGGCAAAAGTAACTGTTTTTAGTACTTTTTTGTGTTGAAGGGGGAATTGCCAACTTCCTGTTGATTTCTGCCTGATAATATACAATTATGAAAACTAGGTCTAAGTCAGACCTACATAGAGGTTTTTTGTTTCATGTCTGTCCGATCTTCCTAGTGGGAGATATAGGCAGTCTAGTTTTTTTTCCTAGGGGGCGCTAGAGCGCAATTTTGAGTTTTGTGGTTCGGTTTTTTTTATTAAAAGACAATTTTTGCAGGTCCTGATGTGTGGGTCAAATATGGTGAGTTTTGAAGCATGTTAAGTGGGTCAAATTACAGTTTAATGTGGCGGCGGAAGAATAAAGAATAAAGAATAAAACCTTACAAATTCAATAGGTCCTTATGTCCCATTGCATAAGGACTCCCTTTGGGAGTCCTTATACAATGGGCCATGCGGGCCCTAATAAGAAGGGTGTGCGCTGTCCATCAACAGTCCGATGGGCTGGCACTCACGCCTCGTTGAGGGCCCCCGGATGCCTGGTCCCCAGGCTGGGGTAGTCAGAACTAGCAACTCTCTCGCAAAACACTTCCAAATCTTTCCCTAATTAAAATATATTCCAAAACTCATCACTTTTAATATTTAAACACAGGGTTTATGATGAGGGATAGGGTCAGGGTTAGGGGTTCAGGTCAGGAATAGGTTTAGGTTAGAGTTAGGACTGTGAGTGGGTTGCAACTAAGTTGTGAAACCACATGAGAAGCAAGGAAACAATGAATGATGTCCTTCATACCGCTCTCGAGTTTCAGAAGAATGGTTCTCAATACTGACTGACACAAACTGTTCTCCCCTCTCCCCTCAGGCAGGAGACTACGGTCCATCCAGACCCACACCTCCCGCCACCTGAACATTTTTTTTTCCCTCGGCCATCAGGCTCTCCCGGAAAAGGGTGGAGTGCCATCTCCGGGTTGGGGAGGAGATCTTGCCCCAAGTGGAGGAGTTCAAGTACCTCGGAGTCTTGTTCACGAGTGGGGGAAGAGTGGATCGTGAGATCGACAGGCGGATCGGTGCGGCGTCTTCAGTAATGCGGACGCTGTATCGATCCGTTGTGGTGAAGAAGGAGCTGAGCCGGAAAGCAAAGCTCTCGATTTACCGGTCAATCTACGTTCACATCCTCACCTATGGTCATGAGCTTTGGGTCATGACCGAAAGGACAAGATCACGGGTACAAGCGGCCGAAATGAGTTTCCTCCGCCGAGTGGCGGGGCTCTCCCTTAGAGATAGGGTGAGAAGCTCTGTCATTCGGGGGGAGCTCAAAGTAAAGCCGCTGCTCCTCCACATCGAGAGGAGCCAGATGAGGTGGTTCGGGCATCTGGTCAGGATGCCACCCGAACGCCTCCCTAGGAAGGTGTTTCGGGCACGTCCGACCGGTAGGAGGCCACGGGGAAGACCCATGACACGCTGGGAAGACTATGTCTCCCGGCTGGCCTGGGAATGCCCCGGGATCCCCCGGGAGGAGCTGGAAGAAGTGGCTGGGGAGAGGGAAGTCTGGGCATCCCTGCTTAAGCTGCTGCCCCCGCGACCCAACCTCGGATAAGCGGAAGAAGATGGATGGATGGATGGATGGCCATCAGGCACATGAACAATAACAAGATCTGATAGCTCAGTTACAGCTCATGGTATTACCTATTCTGTGGTATATGTGTTTTATGTTGCACGATTGCACCAAGAAAAATTCCTAGTTTGTGAACCTGTTCTCAAACAATGGCAATAAAAACTATTCTAATTCTGACAGATGAGCTAGATGAGAGCCTTTGATTTAGCTGCAGAACGTTCCAGAGGCAACTGCTTTAAGACTGCAATGTTTTGTCTACATTTCATTGACGACATATGGGCTACAACATGTTCAACTTCTGCTCAAAATCCACGACTTATCACGGGTCACTGGCTTGACTTTCTTCTCATTCATGGTGGTCGCATCACTGTGCTGGACAGTGTTGAAGCTCAGCATCCAAAGACTTCAATCTTGGAGCAAAGAGTGGGTTGTTCCACTGCAACAAACTAGACAGTCATTGGATAAATAACCGGTTTTGAGTCGCTCACATCTCTTGGGGTCTGTGGATCAGTGGGCTGACCTCAGCTGGCCTGGACTCTGGGCTTCTGCGTGATGATTGGATTATCTGTCTGGGACTGAAGTCATTTTGGATAGACAAATTGACTGACAAAATGCGATCTTGAAATATACACCACAACAAGAGTTGCATCCCTTTGTTCCGTGTTGATCTGTGTAACTTTCTAGTCATCCATCCATCCATCCATCTTCTTCCGCTTATCCGAGGTCGGGTCGCGGGGGCAGCAGCCTAAGCAGGGAAGCCCAGACTTCCCTCTCCCCAGCCACTTCGTCCAGCTCTTCCTGTGGGACTCCGAGGCGTTCCCAGGCCAGCCGGGAGACATAGTCTTCCCAACGTGTCCTGGGTCTTCCCCGCGGCCTCCTACCGGTCGGACGTGCCCTAAACACCTCCCTAGGGAGGCGTTCGGGTGGCATCCTGACCAGATGCCCGAACCACCTCATCTGGCTCCTCTCGATGTGGAGGAGCAGCGGCTTTACTTTGAGTCCCCCCCGGATGGCAGAGCTTCTCACCCTATCTCTAAGGGAGAGCCCCGCCACCCGGCGGAGGAAACTCATTTCGGCCGCTTGTACCCGTGATCTTGTCCTTTCGGTCATAACCTAAAGCTCATGACCATAGGTGAGGATGGGAACGTAGATCGACCGGTAAATCGAGAGCTTTGCCTTCCGGCTCAGCTCCTTCTTCACCACAACGGATCGATACAGCGTCCGCATTACTGAAGACGCCGCACCGATCCGCCTGTCGATCTCACCATCCACTCTTCCCTCACTCGTGAACAAGACTCCGAGGTACTTGAATTCCTCCACTTGGGGCAAGATCTCCTCCCCAACCCGGAGATGGCACTCCACCCTTTTCCGGGCGAGAACCATGGACTCGGACTTGGAGGTGCTGATTCTCATCCCAGTCGCTTCACACTCGGCTGCGAACCGATCCAGTGAGAGCTGAAGATCCTGGCCAGATGAAGCCATCAGGACCACATCATCTGCAAAAAGCAGAGACCTAATCCTGCACCCACCAAACCAGATCCCCTCAACGCCTTGACTGCGCCTAGAAATTCTGTTCATAAAAGTTATGAACAGAATCGGTGACAAAGGGCAGCTTTGGCGGAGTCCAACTCTCACTGGAAACGTGTCCGACTTACTGCCGGCAATGCGGACCAAGCTCTGGCACTGAGCATACAGGGAGCGGACTGCCACAATCAGACAGTCCGATACCCCATACTCTCTGAGCACTCCCCACAGGACTTCCCGAGGGACACGGTCGAATGCCTTCTCCAAGTCCACAAAACACATGTAGACTGGTTGGTAATGTCTATTCAGGTGTACTGGAGAGGAGGCTACGCCGGATAGTCGAACCTCGGATTCAGGAGGAACAGTGTTGTTTTCGTCCTGGTCGTGGAACTGTGGACCAGCTCTATACTCTCGGCAGGGTCCTTGAGGGTGCATGGGAGTTTGCCCAACCAGTCTACAGAAGCAGAACTTTCTAGTCCTCTTAGTTAAAAACGACCGACAAATATATCATCTTTTTCTGGTCTTATTGGGGACTGTACTTGTGGTTTACAGGTAAATAACCATTTTATGATGTAGGCCGGAAATAAGCTTCCTCTTCTTGGAATACCAGCAGCTGCCACTGGTACATCACCACCCTCAAACATGGTCATGATCTTTCGTCGTGCCCGAGAGGACACAATCTTAGATACAGGTTCCCATCACAGGTTGTCGGGTACAGAGTTATGTCACACTGTAGTGTCAGAGTGTGTTGGTGACGAACCCCAAAATGCAGAAATGGCGACAGGCTTGGTACAAGAAAACATGATTTAATTCAACACTATAGCAAAAAAACAAACAAAAGGGTACAAACAAAAGGCGCGCACAAGGCGGAGAACAAACTTGGCTATGAACTAAAATAGCACAAAGGCTGACTGTCGACAAGAAACAAAAACACTTACTGTGACACGAAGGAACTATGACGTGAGCAGAGTGAACAAAAGTAGACAGAGCTACAACGACAAGTATTATGACAGGTAGTAGTGACATCGACAATTACAATAATCCAGCAGTGACTGGAGGGTAGGGCAGGTATAAATAGCAGCTGGCTGATTGACACCAGGTGTGGCCAGGTGCCAATCAGCCACAGCTGAGGGGACATAGCACTCAGGGAGACAAACAGGAAACAGAACCAAAACAAGAGCGCTGACAGACAGAGGAAAAACTAAAACACAACCAAACTGTCAGGGGCAAGCCTGACATGGAGGCTCTAATGGTGGTATTCTTCGTGGATATTGCAGGAGGCCTGGGAGACAGACTAATGGACACTTGAGGGACTTTCTCTTAAAGCTCTCGTAGGATTTGTCTTTGGTTTCTCCGAGGAAGCTGGAAAGTCTGGGATTCTGCAACCTGACCTCAGATAATGAGAGAACGACGGAAACAAGGCTCAAGGCTCGCATTGATGCCGAGTATTCATTGTTTTACGTTCCACTGCAACAAACTAGACCGTCATTGGAGTCGCTCACATCTCTTGGGGTCTGTGGGTCAGTGGGCTGACCTCAGCTGGCCTGGACGCTGGGCTTCTGCGTGATGATTGGATTATCTGTCTGGGACTGAAGTCATTTTTGATAGACAAATTGACTGACCAAATTCGATCTTGAAATATACACCACAACAAGAGTTTCATCCCTTTGTTCCGTGTTGATCTGTGTAACCTTCTAGTCCTCTTAGTGACTTGTTCTTAGTTAAAAACGACCGAAAAATCTATCATCTTTTTCTGGTCTTATTGGGCACTGTGGTAAATAACCATCTTATAATGTAGGCCGGAAATAAGCTTCCTCTTCTTGGAATACCAGCAGCTGCCACTGGTACATCACCACCCTCAAGCATGGTCATGATCTTTCGTCGTGCCCGAGAGGACACAATCTTAGGTACAGGTTCCCTTCACAGGTTGTCGGGTACAGAGTTATGTCACACTGGAGGCTCTAATGGTGGTCTTCTTCGTGGATATTGCAGGAGGCCTGGGAGACAGACTAATAGACACTTGAGGGACTTTCTCTAAAAGCTCTCGTAGGATTTGTCTTTGGTTTCTCCGAGGAAGCTGGAAAGTCTGGGATTCTGCAACCTGAACTCAGATAATGAGAGAACGACGGAAACAAGGCTCAAGGCTCGCATTGATGCCGGGTATTCATTGTTTTACGTTCCACTGCAACAAACTAGACCGTCATTGGAGTCGCTCACATCTCTTGGGGTCTGTGGGTCAGTGGGCTGACCTCAGCTGGCCTGGACGCTGGGCTTCTGCGTGATGATTGGATTATCTGTCTGTGACTGAAGTCATTTTTTGATAGACAGATTGACTGACCAAATTCGATCTTGAAATATACACCACAACAAGAGTTTCATCCCTTTGTTCCGTGTTGATCTGTGTAACCTTCTAGTCCTCTTAGTGACTTGTTCTTAGTTAAAAACGACCGAAAAATCTATCATCTTTTTCTGGTCTTATTGGGCACTGTGGTAAATAACCATCTTATAATGTAGGCCGGAAATAAGCTTCTTCTTCTTGGAATACCATCAACTGCCACTGGTACATCACCACCCTCAAGCATGGTCATGATCTTTCGTCGTGCCCGAGAGGACACAATCTTAGGTACAGGTTCCCTTCACAGGTTGTCGGGTACAGAGTTATGTCACACTGTAGTGTCAGAGTGTGTTGGTGACGAACCCCAAAATGCAGAAATGGCGACAGGCTTGGTACAAGAAAACATGATTTAATTTAACACTATAGCAAAAAAACAAACAAAAGGGTACAAACAAAAGGCGCGCACAAGGCGGAGAACAAACTTGGCTATGAACTAAAATAGCACAAAGGCTGACTGTCGACAAGAAACAAAAACACTTACTGTGACACGAAGGAACTATGACGTGAACAGAGTGAACAAAAGTAGACAGAGCTACAACGACAAGTATTATGACAGGTTATTGACATCGACAATGACAATAATCCAGCAGTGACTGGAGGGTAGGGCAGGTATAAATAGCAGCTGGCTGATTGACACCAGGTGTGGCCAGGTGCCAATCAGCCACAGCTGAGGGGACACAGCACTCAGGGAGACAAACAGGAAACAGAACCAAAACAAGAGCGCTGACAGGAAATACTACACACACAGAGGAAAAACTAAAACACAACCAAACTGTCAGGGGCAAGCCTGACATGGGGGCTCTAATGGTGGTCTTCTTCGTGGATATTGCAGGAGGCCTGGGAGACGGACTAATGGACACCTGAGGGTCTTTCTCTTAAAGCTCTCGTAGGATCTGTCTTAGGTTTCTCCGAGGAAGCTGGAAAGTCTGGGATTCTGCAACCTGAACTCAGATAATGAGAGAACGACGGAAACAAGGCTCAAGGCTCGCATTGATGCCGAGTATTCATTGTTTTACGTTCCACTGCAACAAACTAGACCGTCATTGGAGTCGCTCACATCTCTTGGGGTCTGTGGGTCAGTGGGCTGACCTCAGCTGGCCTGGACGCTGGGCTTCTGCGTGATGATTGGATTATCTGTCTGGGACTGAAGTCATTTTTGATAGACAAATTGACTGACCAAATTCGATCTTGAAATATACACCACAACAAGAGTTTCATCCCTTTGTTCCGTGTTGATCTGTGTAACCTTCTAGTCCTCTTAGTGACTTGTTCTTAGTTAAAAACGACCGAAAAATCAATCATCTTTTTCTGGTCTTATTGGCGACTGTACTTGTGGTTTACAGGTAAATAACTATTTTATGATGTAGGCCGGAAATAAGCTTCTTCTTCTTGGAATACCAGCAGCTGCCACTGGTACATCACCACCCTCAAGCATGGTCATGATCTTTCGTCGTGCCCGAGAGGACACAATCTTAGGTACAGGTTTCCTTCACAGGTTGTCGGGTACAGAGTTATGTCACACTGGAGGCTCTAATGGTGGTCTTCTTCGGGGATATTGCAGGAGGCCTGAGAGACAGACTCATGGACACCTGAGGGTCTTTCTCTTAAAGCTCTCGTAGGATCTGTCTTAGGTTTCCCCGAGGAAGCTGGAAAGTCTGGGATTCTGCAACCTGAACTCAGATAATGAGAGAACGACGGAAACAAGGCTCAAGGCTCGCATTGATGCCGAGTATTCATTGTTTTACGTTCCACTGCAACAAACTAGACCGTCATTGGAGTCGCTCACATCTCTTGGGGTCTGTGGGTCAGTGGGCTGACCTCAGCTGGCCTGGACGCTGGGCTTCTGCGTGATGATTGGATTATCTGTCTGTGACTGAAGTCATTTTTTGATAGACAAATTGACTGACCAAATTCGATCTTGAAATATACACCACAACAAGAGTTTCATCCCTTTGTTCCGTGTTGATCTGTGTAACCTTCTAGTCCTCTTAGTGACTTGTTCTTAGTTAAAAACGACCGAAAAATCAATCATCTTTTTCTGGTCTTATTGGCGACTGTACTTGTGGTTTACAGGTAAATAACTATTTTATGATGTAGGCCGGAAATAAGCTTCTTCTTCTTGGAATACCATCAACTGCCACTGGTACATCACCACCCTCAAGCATGGTCATGATCTTTCGTCGTGCCCGAGAGGACACAATCTTAGGTACAGGTTCCCTTCACAGGTTGTCGGGTACAGAGTTATGTCACACTGGAGGCTCTAATGGTGGTCTTCTTCGTGGATATTGCAGGAGGCCTGGGAGACAGACTAATGGACACTTGAGGGACTTTCTCTTAAAGCTCTCGTAGGATTTGTCTTTGGTTTCTCCGAGGAAGCTGGAAAGTCTGGGATTCTGCAACCTGAACTCAGATAATGAGAGAACGACGGAAACAAGGCTCAAGGCTCGCATTGATGCCGAGTATTCATTGTTTTACGTTGACGGGGATGCGTTCGATATCTGTCCAACAACCAGTCAACCAAAGCCGGCCCAAGGCCTGAATGAATGGGAGAATTGGGTCAGAAAGGGCATCGGGCACTAAAACTAAGCTAAACAAATCATACCATTGATTCGCCGTGGCAACTCCCGAGTCCTTGTACTTCCAAAGTCCTATTAAGTCCTCAGAGGACATCAAGAAGTGCCCGAACCAGGGCATGCAAAACCTCGAAAAGGTCTATTGAGTTTGTTCTTCAATTAGTTTCGATTTTTTTTTTCATTGTTCAGCTTCAATAAAAAAAAGTTGAGCAATCTCTGAGATATCAATATGTTCATGTCAGGCTGTAGTTGTCGCCATGGGAACATTTTACCGCCCTGTGTGTGTGTGTGTGGACGGGGGTGGAGGGGCGGTGGAGGGGCAACTGGTAGATGCCGATGAGCCGTATAAGGGCAGCCAGGCGGAAAGCGACGGCGAATGAAAGAGCGCAGCGCGGTTTTGAGAAAGGTTGTAAAAATTAACGACGCTCTGCCTATAACTCTGTCACGTAAGTGCCGCGTTCGAGTGCCTGTGTGCCTTCCGCCGCTCGCTGTTTGATGAGCGTCGGTCTGTTTTGATGGACTGAGAAATTGCACTGTTGGAGACTTGGACAATTAAATATACAGTAACACTGCGCAAATGTTGTACAGTTTGCGACAACTTCCGTTAGAAGGACTAGAAGTTTGACTAATCAAAAAGAAAATTAATCGAAAAGACAACATGCTGACTTAATTTCAAGGATTTTAAGGGACCGGAGTCAAGTTATTTTGCGTAGGATGTTAAAGGGTCCCTCCAATGCTGACAATATTAGCACTTTTTTCACAGTCTGCAGGTAAAATTCACACACTAGGTGTGGCGAAATTATTCCCTGCATTTGACCCATCACTCTTGATCACCCCAAGGGGGGTGAGGGGAACAGTGGGCAGCAGCGATGGCGATCATTTTTGGTGATTTAACCCCCAATTCCAACCATTGATGTTGAGTGCCAAGCAGGGAGGTAATGGTTTCCATTTTTATAGTCTTTGGTATGACTTGGCCGGGGTTTGAACTCGCGACCTACCGATCTTAGGGCGGACATTCTAACCACGAGGAAATAAGCAGGGGCGTCCATGATAACGTTGCTCGGATGGCAACGTAAGTTGCTCCAAAAGCTGTATGTACCTTTCAGCATTAATGGTGCCTTCACAGATGTGTAAGTTACCCATGTCTTGGCCACTAATACACCCCCATACCATCGCACATGCTGCCTTTTACACTTTGTGTTGGAATAATTGTTTGTAAGTTATCACAAAAGAAACGTTGTATTACATTATGTTCCTGATAAGAAGATGAAGGCTGTCTTTCGAGGCCTACCAAGAGGAAGAAGGCTCGTGAAACTCCACTGTGATTTCAACACGGACAGATGGCAGGATCTGCTCAACTTCCAGAGGAACTCTCTTTGAAGTCAACGCTATTTACGACCCGCTGCCCTCTTGAAGTCGCTGTGGTCAGGAGACGGGAGGGGTTATCCATTGTCCTCCAACACCTACCCCAGCTGGATCCAGGAAGAGCCCAAGCCCGAGACATCTTCTTCTTGGTCTTCAATGTGACCGAAAACAATGACTGTTTTACATACTTCCCATTCCTGCTGTGACATGTGTTGGTGCGTGAACATTGAACATCTAAACAAAAGCCTTCTTCGTCAGAGCGTGCTAAGACACTGTAAGAGGTTACAGGTCAACGCCGTCTCTCCTCAATTGAGTCCAAATTGAATTCTGTCTCTGTTTGATTCCTTGCCTTTTGTCTTGTTTAATAGATGTCCTCAGTGTTTGAACGTGACACTTTGCGTCTATATAAATCTGGATTGTTCTTTTCCTCTTTGGTCCAGAGGACACAACGCTCACAGTTTCCAATAACAATTTAAAATGTGGACTTGTCAGACCACAAAACACTTTTCCACTTTGCATCAATCCATCTTAGATGTGAAGTGAAGTGAAGTGAAGTGAATTACATTTATATAGCGCTTTTTCTCAAGTGACTCAAAGCGCTTTACATAGTGAAACCCAATATCTAAGTTACATTTAAACCAGTGAGGGTGGGACTGGGAGCAGGTGGGTAAAGTGTCTTGCCCAGGGACACAACGGCAGTGACTAGGATGGCGGAAGCATCAATGCGAGCCTTGAGCCTTGTTTCCGTCGTTCTCTCATTATCTGAGTTCAGGTTGCAGAATCCCAGACTTTCCAGCTTCCTCGGAGAAACCTAAGACAGATCCTACGAGAGCTTTAAGAGAAAGACCCTCAGGTGTCCACGAGTCTGTCTCCCAGGCCTCCTGCAATATCCACGAAGAATACCACCATTAGAGCCTCCATGTCAGGCTTGCCCCTGACAGTTTGGTTGTGTTTTAGTTTTTCCTCTGTGTGTGTAGTATTTCCTGTCAGCGCTCTTGTTTTGGTTCTGTTTCCTGTTTGTCTCCCTGAGTGCTGTGTCCCCTCAGCTGTGGCTGATTGGCACCTGGCCACACCTGGTGTCAATCAGTAAAATTCCCCCCAAAATAGACACAGTATTGCATCAGCAAGCACATGTTCGAACACCTACTTTTTATCTCCAAAATGTCACATACAGAAGACTGGTAATTTCCCATTGCATGCTTTGTATTTTGGTAGCTTCTTCATCCCGAATCACAATATTTTTGTGTGCATATTTTGAAGGAATGACCAAATATGTCTGCCAGGTTGCAGGTCATAGCAATACAACTAAAGACGGGGTCAGTCTGCATACATTTCCAAATGTGTGAATCTCTACACTCGAACTGACTGTCCAAACTTCAAAGGAGAAAGATTTTGGTCAGCGTTTGGACGGAAACAAAATGTAAAAGCCTCGAACCTGATCGGAAGTTACCTAAGCTGATCACTTTGGGGGAATTCCAGGCCTTTCTAAACTGTTTCTGTTGAGCATTGTTCTTGTTTTTTTAGTTGCTAGAGCTCACCATTTTGCTGTTTTTTGTCGAAGCTGTCAGTAAATTTTCACATCTGGCAATCTTCCAAGTCCATTAGGAATCACCGGCGATGACTTGTTGTGATTGCGCAACAACGAGCGAGCGATACGTCGGTTTGTGGGTAATTTGTGTCACAACACGACTTTTTATGACGACGCTAATCTATGGTAACCGATGTCAAAGTACATTAGACTTCTAGCCACAGGCTAATTTGCAACCCTCGTCCCTTGATAGGCTTTTAAAGAAAAACAATTGAGAAAAGTGGGAAAACACATGCAAAAAGATACAAAATAAAAATACAATTTGTGCATACTACACCCAGTTCTAGTGCTCACACTTCGGATTTTCCTAAAGCCACTGTGGAGGGGGACGTGGTCTGCGGGCCTGCCGCGGAGCGGGGTGTGTAAGGACCGGCCTCGAAGCACAGCTGGCAGGTGATTGGATTACCCAGCTGGGGATGATCATCCAATCTCCTGCCATGCTTATTAGCAGCAGTCGGGCCGAGACACGGTTGTTGACACAGGCACGCAAAACCAAAACAGACTGAAAAGTCGCCAAGCGGAGTGACGACGTGGCGTGCTCACACGGACTAAAAGTTGCAGAGCAGAGTTCTGACCTGGTGTGTAACCAAAATAAAGCAGTGTCCAAACCAGACTACCGGGCTTCCAAGCAGGTCTATTACGGTCAGGAGAAACCACAGGAGGGCAACCTCCACAGCCACTTTTTCAGTTTTGTGGAGAAAAGTTTAATGACCGACTGTGACTTGAACTTCTCACCATTTTGCCGTTTATTTGTGGAGGAAGTCAGTTAATTTTCACATCTGGTAATCTTCCAAGTCCATTAGGTATCGCCGGCGATGACTTGTTGTGATTGCGCGACAACGGGCAAGCGATAAGTCGGTTCGTGGGTAATTTGTGTCACAACGCGACTTTCTATTACGACGCTAACCGACGAAAACCGATGTCAAAGTACACAAGACTTCTAGACACAGGCTAATTTGCAACCCTCGTCCCCCGGTTAGGGTTTTAAAGAAGAAAATGAGAAAAGTGGAAAAACACATACAAAAAGGTACAAAATAAAAATAAAATACAAATAATTGTTCTAGTACTCACACTTCGGATTTTCCTTTAGCCACTTTTTAGGTTTTGTTTAGAAAAGTATAATGACCGACTGTGACTTGAACTTCTCACCATTTTGCCGTTTTTTTGTCGAGGAAGTCAGTTAATTTTCACATCTGGTAATCTTCCAAGTCCATTAGGAATCGCCGGCGATGACTTGTTGTGATTGTGCGACAACGAGCGAGCGATAAGTCGGTTCGTGGGTAATTTGTGTCACAACACGACTTTTTATTACGACGCTAACCGACGGAAACCGATGTCAAAGTACACAAGACTTCTAGACACAGGCTAATTTGCAACCCTCGTCCCCGGTTAGGGTTTTAAAGAAGAAAATGAGAAAAGTGGAAAAACACATACAAAAAGGCAAAAAATACAAATAAAATACAAATAATTGTTCTAGTACTCACACTTCGGATTTTCCTTTAGCCACTTTTTAGGTTTTGTTTAGAAAAGTTTAATGACCGACTGTGACTTGAACTTCTCACCAATTTGCCGTTTATTTGTCGAGAAGGTCAGTTAATTTTCACATCTGGTAATCTTCCAAGTCCATTAGATATCGCTGGCGATGACTTGTTGTGATTGTGCGACAACGAGCGAGCGATAAGTCGGTTCGTGGGTAATTTGTGTCACAACACGACTTTTTATTACGACGCTAACCGATGTCAAAGTACACAAGACTTCTAGACACAGGCTAATTTGCAACCCTCGTCCCCGGTTAGGGTTTTAAAGAAGAAAATGAGAAAAGTGGAAAAACACATACAAAAAGGTACAAAATAAAAATAAAATACAAATAATTGTTCTAGTACTCACACT
This sequence comes from Nerophis lumbriciformis, assembly GCF_033978685.3. NCBI lineage: Eukaryota > Metazoa > Chordata > Actinopteri > Syngnathiformes > Syngnathidae > Nerophis > Nerophis lumbriciformis. The sequence goes on from NC_084553.2 coordinate 5,672,634, forward strand.
TCGGATTTTCCTTTAGCCACTTTTTAAGTTTTGTTTATAAAAGTTTAATGACCGACTGTGACTTGAACTTCTCACCAATTTGCCGTTTTTTTTTGTGGAGGAAGTCAGTTAATTTTCACATCTGGTAATCTTCCAAGTCCATTAGGAATCGCCAGGGATGACTTGTTGTGATTGTGCAAATACAAGCGAGCAATAAGTCGGTTCGTGGGTAATTTGTGTCACAACACGACTTTTTATTACGACGCTAACCGATGTCAAAGTACACAAGACGTCTAGACACAGGCTAATTTGCAACCCTCGTCCCCGGTTAGGGTTTTAAAGAAGAAAATGAGAAAAGTGGAAAAACACATACAAAAAGGTACAAAATAAAAATAAAATACAAATAATTGTTCTAGTACTCACACTTCGGATTTTCCTTTAGCCACTTTTTAGGTTTTGTTTAGAAAAGTTTAATGACCGACTGTGACTTGAACTTCTCACCATTTTGCCGTTTTTTTGTCGAGGAAGTCAGTTAATTTTTCACATGTGGTAATCTTCCAAGTCTATTAGGAAGCGCCAGCGATGACTTGTTGTGATTGTGCGACAACGAGCGAGCGATAAGTCGGTTCGTGGGTAATTTGTGTCACAACACGACTTTTTATTACGACGCTAACCGACGGAAACCGATGTCAAAGTACACAAGACTTCTAGACACAGGCTAATTTGCAACCCTCGTCCCCGGTAAGGGTTTTAAAGAAGAAAATGAGAAAAGTGGAAAAACACATATAAAAAGGTACAAAATAAAAATAAAATACAAATAATTGTTCTAGTACTCACACTTCGGATTTTCCTTTAGCCACTTTTTAAGTTTTGTTTAGAAAAGTTTAATGACCGACTGTGACTTGAACTTTCACCATTTTGCCGTTTATTTGTCGAGAAGGTCAGTTAATTTTCACATCTGGTAATCTTCCAAGTCCATTAGGAATCACCCCTGACGACTTGTTGTGATTGCGCAACAACGGGCGAGCGATACGTCGGTTCGTGGGTAATTTGTGTCACAACACGACGGAAACCGATGTCAAAGTACACAAGACTTCTAGACACAGGCTAATTTGCAACCCTCGTCCCCCGGTTAGGGTTTTAAAGAAGAAAATGAGAAAAGTGGAAAAACACATACAAAAAGGTACAAAATAAAAATAAAATACAAATAATTGTTCTACTACTCACACTTCGGATTTTCCTTTAGCCACTTTTTAAGTTTTGTTTAGAAAAGTTTATGACCGACTGTGACTTGAACTTCTCACCAATTTGCCGTTTTTTTTGTGGAGGAAGTCAGTTAATTTTCACATCTGGTAATCTTCCAAGTCCATTAGGAATCGCCGGCGATGACTTGTTATGATTGTGCGACAACGAGCGAGCGATAAGTCGGTTCGTGGGTAATTTGTGTCACAACACGACTTTTTATTACGACGCTAACCGATGTCAAAGTACACAAGACTTCTAGACACAGGCTAATTTGCAACCCTCGTCCCCCGGTTAGGGTTTTAAAGAAGTAAATGAGAAAAGTGGAAAAACACATACAAAAAGGTACAAAATAAAAATAAAATACAAATAATTGTTCTAGTACTCACACTTCGGATTTTCCTTTAGCCACTTTTTAAGTTTTGTTTAGAAAAGTTTATGACCGACTGTGACTTGAACTTCTCACCAATTTGCCGTTTTTTTGTCGAGGAAGTCAGTTAATTTTCACATCTGGTAATCTTCCAAATCCATTAGGAATCGCCGGCGATGACTTGTTGTGATTGTGCGACAACGAGCGAGCGATAAGTCGGTTCGTGGGTAATTTGTGTCACGACACGACTTTTTATTACGACGCTAACCGACGGAAACCGATGTCAAAGTACACAAGACTTCTAGACACAGGCTAATTTGCAACCCTCGTCCCCCGGTTAGGGTTTTAAAGAAGAAAATGAGAAAAGTGGAAAAACACATACAAAAAGGTACAAAATAAAAATAAAATACAAATAATTGTTCTCGTACTCACACTTCGGATTTTCCTAAGGCCACTTTTTAGGTTTTGTTTAGAAAAGTTTAATGACCGACTGTGACTTGAACTTCTCACCAATTTTCCGTTTTTTTGTGGAGGAAGTCAGTTAATTTTCACATCTGGTAATCTTCCAAGTCCATTAGGAATCGCCGGCGATGACTTGTTGTGATTGTGCGACAACGAGCGAGCGATAAGTCGGTTCGTGGGTAATTTGTGTCACAACACGACTTTTTATTACGACGCTAGCCGATGTCAAAGTACACAAGACTTCTAGACACAGGCTAATTTGCAACCCTCGTCCCCCGGTTAGGGTTTTAAAGAAGAAAATGAGAAAAGTGAAAAAACACATACAAAAAGGTACAAAATAAAAATAAAATACAAATATTTGTTCTAGTACTGACACTTCGGATTTTCCTTTAGACACTTTTTAAGTTTTGTTTAGAAAAGTTTAATGACCGACTGTGACTTGAACTTCTCACCAATTTGACGTTTTTTTGTGGAGGAAGTCAGTTAATTTTCACATCTGGTAATCTTCCAAGTCCATTAGGAATCGCCGGCGATGACTTGTTGTGATTGTGCGACAACGAGCGAGCGATAAGTCGGTTCGTGGGTAATTTGTGTCACGACACGACTTTTTATTACGACGCTAACCGACGGAAACCGATGTCAAAGTACACAAGACTTCTAGACACAGGCTAATTTGCAACCCTCGTCCCCCGGTTAGGGTTTTAAAGAAGAAAATGAGAAAAGTGGAAAAACACATACAAAAAGGTACATAATAAAAATAAAATACAAATAATTGTTCTAGTACTCACACTTCGGATTTTCCTTTAGACACTTTTTAAGTTTTGTTTAGAAAAGTTTAATGACCGACTGTGACTTGAACTTCTCACCAATTTGACGTTTTTTTGTGGAGGAAGTCAGTTAATTTTCACATCTGGTAATCTTCCAAGTCCATTAGGAATCGCCGGCGATGACTTGTTGTGATTGTGCGACAACGAGCGAGCGATAAGTCGGTTCGTGGGTAATTTGTGTCACGACACGACTTTTTATTACGACGCTAACCGACGGAAACCGATGTCAAAGTACACAAGACTTCTAGACACAGGCTAATTTGCAACCCTCGTCCCCCGGTTAGGGTTTTAAAGAAGAAAATGAGAAAAGTGGAAAAACACATACAAAAAGGTACAAAATAATAATAAAATACAAATAATTGTTCTAGTACTCACCTTTCGGATTTTCCTTTAGCCACTTTTCAAGTTTTGTTTAGAAAAGTTTAATGACCGACTGTGACTTGAACTTCTCACCAATTTGCCGTTTATTTGTCGAGAAGGTCAGTTAATTTTCACATCTGGTAATCTTCCAAGTCCATTAGGAATCGCCGGCGATGACTTGTTGTGATTGTGCGACAACGAGCGAGCGATAAGTCGGTTCGTGGGTAATTTGTTTCACAACACGACTTTTTATTACGACGCTAACCGATGTCAAAGTACACAAGACTTCTAGACACAGGCTAATTTGCAACCCTCGTCCCCGGTTAGGTTTTTAAAGAAGAAAATGAGAAAAGTGGAAAAACACATACAAAAAGGTACAAAATAAAAATAAAATACAAATAATTGTTCTAGTACTCACACTTCGGATTTTCCTTTAGCCACTTTTTAAGTTTTGTTTAGAAAAGTTTAATGACCGACTGTGACTTGAACTTCTCACCAATTTGCCGTTTTTTTGTGGAGGAAGTCAGTTAATTTTCACATCTGGTAATCTTCCAAATCCATTAGGAAGCGCCAGCGATGACTTGTTGTGATTGTGCGACAACGAGCGAGCGATAAGTCGGTTCGTGGGTAATTTGTGTCACGACACGACTTTTTATTACGACGCTAGCCGATGTCAAAGTACACAAGACTTCTAGACACAGGCTAATTTGCAACCCTCGTCCCCCGGTTAGGGTTTTAAAGAAGAAAATGAGAAAAGTGGAAAAACACATACAAAAAGGTACAAAATAAAAATAAAATACAAATAATTGTTCTAGTACTCACATTTCGGATTTTCCTTTAGCCACTTTTTAGGTTTTGTTTGGAAAAGTTTAATGACCGACTGTGACTTGAACTTCTCACCAATTTGCCGGTTTTTTTTGTGGAGGAAGTCAGTTAATTTTCACATCTGGTAATCTTCCAAGTCCATTAAGAATCGCTGGCGTCTCCTACCGCGAGGACTTGTTGTGATTGCGCAACAACGGGCGAGCGATAAGCCGGTTTTTGGGGTAATTTGTGTCACAACACGACTTTTTTACAAACAATGAGCCAGTGTTTGCACACACTCACACACAAAAAAAGTATCCCAATCAAGCGTCATTTACATGAGCTGCCGACGACCTTCATTCGACTTTGGTATTCACATTTGAGGGGGGGGAGCGGACACGAGCGTATTACCAGAGCACGCTGATGCATTCGTAATGGAGGGAGCGGAGGAGAAGGAGGAGGGTAGTGGGGGGAGGCGGGCAGACTGGAGGAGAGAAGGAAAAAAAAAAAAGAAGTGGCAAATGGAAAAAAGATCAATTCCCTGCAGCTTGGCACGGCGTGATGGATTTGACATTCATCAATGCCCTGTCAGCTAATGCATTTGCTTTTATATTACACCTGAGATTTGCTCCTTGCTCGCTCCCTCTTGTTCCTTCGCTCCCGCTTTTTCACCACCTCATGAAGCCCGATTAGAAAAATCCTGAAATAATGTGGGAGTTAATTTCACAGGTTTTTGGGCTACAGGGAGGCGTAAATAGCCCCTGTTGCCGGGCAGATTTGCATGAAGGCCAGGCGTTTAATCCCGCGCGGATTTCCCTTTGTTGCGTCCTAACAACGCTCGCAATTTGCGCATCTGAAGATGTAGAACTCATTGTTTTTTTTCTTTCCTTCCCCTCTCCTGGGGACGCTCCCAAAAGTCTGAAAGACCTGAGGGAGCTCGGGGAGGTGGAGAATCTTCTCCTTGGGAATATAAACGAGTGTATTGACCCAAATATAAAACTACACACGGTACTTTCGGCACGTGGGAAAGGTTTACTTCGCAGTGATGGCAGGTGAGATCTGCCCGGAGTTCCTTAAGGCTCTGGATGCTGTGGGGCTGTCTTGGTTGACAAGACTCTGCGACATCGCGTGGACATCGGGGGCGGTACCTCTGGATTGGCAGACCGGGGTGGTGGTTCCTCTCTTTAAGAAGGGTGAACCGGAGGGTGTGTTCTAACTATCGTGGGATCACACTCCTCAGCCTTCCCGGTAAGGTCTATTCAGGTGTACTGGAGAGGAGGCTACGCCGGATAGTCCAACCTCGGATTCAGGAAGAACAGTGTGGTTTTCGTCCTGGTCGTGGAACTGTGGACCAGCTCTATACTCTCGGCAGGGTCCTTGAGGGTGCATGGGAGTTTGCCCAACCAGTCTACATGTGTTTTGTGTTACTTGGAGAAGGCATTCGACCGTGTCCCTCGGGAAGTCCTGTGGGGAGTGCTCAGAGAGTACGGGGTATCGGACTGTCTGATTGTGGCAGTCCGCTCCCTGTATGATCAGTGCCAGAGCTTGGTCCGCATTGCCGGTAGTAAGTCGGACACGTTTCCGGTGAGGGTTGGACTCCGCCAAGGCTGCCCTTTGTCACCGATTCTGTTCATAACTTTTATGGACATAATTTCTAGGCGCAGTCAAGGCATTGAGGGGATCTGGTTTGGTGGCTGCAGGATTAAGTCTCTGCTTTTTGCAGATGATGTGGTCCTGATGGCTTCATATGGCCTGGATCGGTTCGCAGCTGAGTGTGAAGCGACTGGGATGAGAATCGGCACCTCCAAGTCCGAGTCCATGGTTCTCGCCCGGAAAAGGGTGGAGTGCCATCTCCGGGTTGGGGAGGAGATCTTGCCCCAAGTGGAGGAGTTCAAGTACCTCGGAGTCTTGTTCACGAGTGAGGGAAGAGTGGATCGTGAGATCGACAGGCGGATCGGTGCGGCGTCTTCAGTAATGCGGACGCTGTATCGATCCGTTGTCGTGAAGAAGGAGCTGAGCCGGAGGGCAAATCTCTCGATTTACCGGTCGATCTACGTTCCCATCCTCACCTATGGTCATGAGCTTTGGGTTATGGCCGAAAGGACAAGATCATGGGTACAAGCGGCCGAAATGAGTTTCCTCCGCCGGGTGGCGGGGCTCTCCCTTAGAGATAGGGTGAGAAGCTCTGCCATCCGGGGGGAGCTCAAAGTAAAGCCGCTGCTCCTCCACATGGAGAGGAGCCAGATGAGGTGGTTCGGGCATCTGGTCAGGATGCCACCCGAACGCCTCCCTAGGGAGGTGTTTAGGGCACGTCCGACCGGTAGGAGGCCGCGGGGAAGACCCAGGACACGTTGGGAAGACTATGTCTCCCGGCTGGCCTGGGAACGCCTCGGGGTCCCACAGGAAGAGCTGGACGAAGTGGCTGGGGAGAGGGAAGTCTGGGCTTCCCTGCTTAGGCTGCTGCCCCCGCGACCCGACCTCGGATAAGCGGAAGAAGATGGATGGATGGTATGTATCCAGTGAATATACTATAAAGTTATTTTCCATTTAACTTCACCAGTTTTAGATTATTTTTATTCAAAATCGCTGAATTTTCACATTTGCCGTTCAAATACTGAGAAAAGACGGTGCGGTGAACAGCAGCCAGTCGAGGCACGTCACTCAGTGCCTCAACATGGACGGACTCGGCTAACTGCTGGCCTGCTGTGCAGTGAGACCGTATTGCTATATGAACTATATTATACATTTCCATAGTTTAGTTAGCTGAGGTATATAATGTACAGTGTATTTTGTCAACAACTGTATGTGTGTAACGTATTTCTTGTGCTGAGCGATCATAAAACTGCTGCGAAGACGCACTGTGTGAGGCACGCGTAACCCCGCCTCCTGGTGCTGGTTAAGGCACCTTCGCAGCGGACTGCACCCTCCGACCAAAGCCCACACCCAAACCCTCCACGTGCAAGACCGAATCCACCCAAAAAAAGTCACTTAACAAGAAGCCAAAAAGTGCAAAAACAACATTGCTCGCGCCGGAGGAGCCGTGAACGACTGCAAGGACACAACATTAGGTACACCTGCAGACTGCAGCACGGATTTCATATTTGCTAGTGATGTGTATTCCTGGTCTTGTCATCCTAGTCCGGACAGAAGGGCGACAAGGACGGTCGGAGACTCCTTACTTTTGTCATGATCTTGGGTGTTTGCTTTTCCGGGATGCAACAGAAAGTTGGCACGGGCGAGACGGGAATGAAGGTACATGATTTATTTAAAGACTATAAATACAAAAAAAGGATCAAACAAAAAGCGCGCACAGTGGCGGAGAATAAACTATGAAACCAAAAGACTATAGCAAAAAAGTACAAATGAAAAGCACGCACAGTGGCGGAGAACAAACTATGAAAAACAAAAAGACTATAAACATGGAACAAAAACTTACTTGGCTTGGACAAAAATAGTTGCATGAAGAATGGACATGGAAAGAATGGACAGAGCATAAATGTGGTGAGGTCGTCAGGACGAACAACAGAAAATGAATGACCTTAAATACTATGGACATGATTAGTGAAAGCAGGTGCGTGACTCAAAACGTGAAACAGGTGCGTGACGTGACAGGTGAAAACTAATGGTTGCTATGGTGACAAACAAGAGTGCACAATGAGTCCAAACGTGGAACAGGTGAAACTAATGGGTAATCATGCAAACAAGACAAGGGAGAGAAAAGCCAGAAACAAAACAAAACATGACTTAAAACAAAACATGATTACACAGACATGACAACTTTAGTACAAGCGAGTGTCATTAGACAGGACTGCAGTTCTTGGAGGAGGTCAGGACAAAAAAAAAAAAACGAGGCAAAGCCAAACCATCAGTTTTTATATTTCTACTTTCTGGAAAAAAAAATAAAAAATCCCAAATTGCATTAATTTGAATAATCTGATTAAAAGTAATCATTTGACAGCACTATTTTGAACACTATTAGAGTCCTCTGACCATGACACTTCGGGACATCATTTTTAACGCCCCCCAATTTAAAAAAAAAATCTGATCCAGAACCTAAAAATATGTATTAACTTATTTATTCATACAAACCACTCTAAGAGTTGCCATGCCACCTAGCTGAAAACTTGTGGATTATTTTCTCACGCCCCCCCCCCCCCCCCCCCCCCCCCCCAATGATGTCTAGAGGACTCTCACTATGTTAAAAGTGGTGCTGTCAAACTATTAATGTTAACCAGAATAATCAGCTTCATCCAGTTTGCAATTTTTTTGATCAAGTGCAATTAATCGCATTTGGGATTTTCGATTAATCGCGATTAATCACAGTAAATGACTTGCTTGGAACATTTAAATAACCTTTGAAAAACATGCTTGATTTTAATAATAATGCAATTTTACTGTGAAAGTGGCATAAGGGAAAACAGTTTACTTGTTTTTGTCATGTCTGTGTTGATCATGTTTTTGTTTGTTTTTTGGACGCTTTTTAGTTCCTGGTTTCACTCTCTTGTTTTGTCACCATAGCAACCATTAGTTTTTCACCTGTCACGTCACGCACCTGTTTCACGTTTTGAGTCGCGCACCTGTTTTCACTAATCATGTCACTATTATTTAAGCTTCGAGTTGCCAGGCTGTCTTTCTGGCAACATCACACTTTATGATCACTCTTCTTCATGCCATGTTCACAGTTCCATGCCAAGTAAGTTTATGTTTCTTGTTCATAGTCTTTTGCCTTTGTGCAAGTCTTTTGTCTTCATTAGCCACGTTTTTTTTTTTTACCTCCGCCCTTGTGTGCGCCTTTCAATTGTTCTTTTTTGATAGTGTTTAATAAATCATGTACTCACATTCCCGTCTCGCACATTCCGTTGCCTTCCGGAAAAACAAAGCCCAAGGACCAAGTTTTACTTGAAAGTATATCATTCATTTGCGTGAAACTTGCAAAAAGCGTGCGATTAATCGGCATTTATACACGATTAATGCAATATATTTGTGACTAATCACAAGTTAATGCATTAAATCGGACATGCCTTGTTAAAAGCCGTACTTGGAAGTATTTGTTATGCTCGCGTTATGACAATATTTGATTTATGCTGAATAAATCCAACTTCACGGACATTATTTACCATGATCAAGCCGGGAACCAATTAACAGCGAGTGTTTACTGTACAACAACAACATCAAAAAATCTGCACAGTGTTAATGCTAATGTTTTTCAAAGAGTCAACAGTAAAATTACGATTAATAGAATATAATTAAACTGATATTTAAAACATATAGTCAAAGATATGTTGTATAAAACAACCCAAACCCAAAACTCAAAATTGTGCTCTAGCGCTCCCTAGGAAGAAAACACAGACAACACTGCCTGTAACTTCCAGTAGGAATGTCGTAGAGACATGAAACAAAAACATCTATGTAGGTCTCACTTAGACCTACGTTTCGTATACCAACAACCCCCCAGCAAAAATCAACAGGAAGTTTGCAATTCCCCCTTCAAAACAAAAGTTTTGTAAAAACCGGTCACCTTTTTTCAAACATTACCTCCTCTGAGCGCATTTGTCATGTCGGCTTCAAACTAGCACAGGAGAGAGATTGAACCCTTGTGATTAAAAGTTGAAGAAAGAGTTTTAATCACTGCTCCGGTTTGGATTTTATGTGCCGTCAAAGTTGGTCCCGTCTATCGCTGCTTGCAGCTACAATCTTTTGTTTGTTTCTGTCTGTTTGGTACGGTGTATTATTTATTACTATTAAATCATATCCTACCTTCACGTTTTCGTCCGGAGTGTCCGTGTTGCATTGGAGTAACGATCCCGCATAAATATGCGACCCCCACGTGACAGAAGGAAGCCAGCTGACAGTTCCTTTGCCCTGGACTTCGAGAAGATGGAGACGCGCTGGCGAGGACGGAAGCCAGCCAAAAAGGCTTAGTTTCGCCGCCAAGATGCGTCGTTCCCCCAAACTCCTCCTACGGTCAGCAAGTCGCCACAAACAGCCCAGTCTTCCTCGCCACCGTTGTTTGGTAATCCTGTTACACATTTTGCCAAACAATTTTTAGATTGGGCTGCAAGCCAAATGAACTCTAACTATGTCACGCCATCCTCTTTGGATGACGTCACTCCGCCCACTTCCATTGACGTCACTAAACCGGCGCGCAGAGATGACATCACTCCTCCGGCATCTTCAAGGGAAGTCACTGATAAGAATTTATTTTTTTTACCTTCCGTCTCCCTTGGTCAGCCACCTCCTAAATACATTATGCCAATAATAAAGCATAATCAGAACAGTTTTTTGAACACTAAGTCTAGTCAATCCCAGTCACCTGATTTTTGGACTCCGCCCCTAAGGACTCAAGCCCCGCCCACGTCAGTAACTTTTTCCTCTCGTCCTCCCAAACAACCTCAGGTTTGATTTTCTGGACAATTTAAAGGGGAGGAGTCTACCCCCTCCTGACCTCCCGCCACCCAGCCTCAAAGACTATCCCGGAGCGCGTCTGGTATCCGCCCCTTAAGGGGGGGTGGGGTTTGGCGAGAGCTGTGCTGGTGGGGTGGCTCAGCTGCGCCCAGCCAGGCAGCAACCTCCATCCCGTCCGCCACCACCAGTCTTTCGGCCTGCCAAGCCGCAACCTCCGGCCCGTCCACCACCACCAGTCCATTGGCATGCCAAGCCGCATCCCCCAGCTAGACCACCTCCGCCATGCTTATGGCTAACGTCAGCCCGGGTGGGCCTGCAGATGCCACCATCATCTCCGGTGGGCTTGCAGACGCCACCATCATCTCCGGTGGGCTTGCAGATGCCACCATCATCTCCGGTGGGCTTGTAGACACCACCATCATCTCCGGTGGGCTTGCAGACGCCACCATCATCTCTGTTGGGCCTGCAAACGCGACCATCTCCGGTGGGCCTGCAAACGCGACCATCTCCTTCTTGTTCCTGCTCCTCGGCTAGCTCCTGTTCCTGCTCCTCGGCTAGCATCTGCTCCAGTTCCTGCTTCTCGGCTGGCTCAAGCTCCAGTCCCTGCTCCATGCCAGGCTTCGCCACCTGCCGAACCCACGCCTGACTTGTCTGCTGCTGCGTCCACGCCTGACTCGTCGTCTGTTTCCAAGCCTGCCACGACGCCGACGCCGACGCGCCCACCTTCCCGTCGACCACGGATATGGCCGCTCCCTGGTCGTCCCCATCCCCAAGTGCGCACACCTCCCCGTCGGCCACGAATGTGGCCATTCCCGGGTCGCCCGCCTTGCCTGCTGCTACCCGCCGCCGCCACTTTACTTGTCCTTGTCCTTGGTAGATTCGGGGACATTTGACCTGGCGACCCACCACCAAGTCCTCCCTCCGCCCTCCCGTGACTTTTGACCCTGCTTGGTTTTTGTCTTTTTTTTGGGACATCTGGGATCTGTCCATATATATATATATATATATATATATATATATATATATATATATATATATATATATTTAGACATGCACCTGGGGATAGGTTGAATGGCAACACTAAATTGGCCCTAGTGTGTGAATGTGAGTGTGAATGTTGTCTGTCTATCTGTGTTGGCCCTGCAATGAGGTGGCGACTTGTCCAGGGTGTACCCCGCCTTCCGCGCCCGATTGTAGCTGAGATTGGCTCCAGCGCCCCCCCGCGACCCCAAGGGAATAAGCGGTAGAAAATGGATGGATGGATGAATATATATATATATATATATATATATATATATATATATATATATATATATATATATATATATATATATATATATATGTGCATACATGTACATAGAGAAGCAATACGTTGAAGTATTCAGATTTTGAACACAAAATAATAAAAAGGGAAATTGTTGTTTTTAATTATCAACTTTTCCACATCCTGTTGTTCCCTTTTGTTACCACTAAGGGGCACTGTGTATGTTTTGTATATTGGCTGCAATGTGAAAGGAGCCAAAGTTAGAAAGCCTTCTTATGAAAAATAAAGTTATGTTCAAGAGCACACATGTTGACGAGTGGGAGAAAAGACCAGAGAATATTTAGGAGTTTTTAGAATAATAACAAAACATGAAGAAGAAAGACAGAATGGGGAAAGGGGAAGTGTTAAACACATAACAAAAAATATCAAATAAATCAGACCTTAAATAGAAAATAATATATAATAATTAAATGATAAGAATAAAATAAATATTAACAATATTAATAAAATAATCTTGAAAAAACATGCTCACTATTAGTAGAAAAGGGAAGAGAATGTTTAAGAATGTTTAGAATAATAAAGAAAAAAGACAAAAAGAGGGAAGTAAAAGGGGAAAAAAGTGTCAAACACATAATAAAAAATATTAAATAAATCAAGCCTTGAATATAAAAATAGAAAAATAAATAAAATGATATAAATAAAATAAATATTCACAATATTAATGAAATAATCTTGAAAACAATTATATCACATGCTGACTAATAGAAGAAAAGGAAACATAATGTTTAATCATGTTTAACATAATAAAGAAAAAAGAAAAAAAGAGGGAAGTAAACAGGGACAAAAGTATTAAATGCATAATAAAAAAGATTGTCTAAATCAGATATTAAATAAAAAAAATAGAAACATAAATAACATGATATAAATACAATAAATATTCACAATATTAATGAAATGATCTGGAAATAAAATAATATCACATGCTGACTAATAGAAGAAAAGGGAATATATTGTTTATAATGTTTAAAATAATAAAGAAAAAAGCAAAAAAAGATGGAAGTAAAAGAGGAAAAAAGCGTTAAACAAATAATATATTTTTTAACTAAATCAGACCTTAAATAGAAAAATAGAAACATAAATAAAATGATATGAATAAAATTAATATTCACAATAATAATGAAATAATCTTGAAAAAAATAACATCACATGCTGACTAATAGAAGAAAAGGGAAGATCATGTTTATAATGTTTAAAATAATAAATAAAAAAACAAAAAAGAGAACAGTAGAAGGGGAAAAAAGTGTTAAACAAATAATATTTTTTTTAACTAAATCAGACCTTAAATAGAAAAATAGAAACATAAATAAAATTATATAAATAAAATTAATATTCACAATAATAATGAAATAATCTTGAAAAAAATAACATCACATGCTGACTAATAGAAGAAAATGGAAGATCATGTTTATAATGTTTAAAATAATACATAAAAAAGCAAAATAGAGGAAAGTAGAAGGGGAAAAAAGTGTTAAACCAATAATAAAAAAAACATTAACTAAATCAGACCTTTAATAGAAAAATAGAAACATGAATAAAATGATATAAATACATTAAATATTCACAATATTAATGAAATAATCTTGAAAAAAATAACATCTCATGCTGACTAATAGAAGAAAACGGGCAGAGCATGTTTAAGAATGTTTACAATAGTTAAAAAAAAAAAGAAAGGGTAAAAAAGTGTTAAACACATAATAAAAACAAATCTAATTTAACCAGAATTTAATTTAAACAAATATAAATAGTAAATATAGATAAAACAAATAATGCAATTAATCATAAAATGATATAAAATAAATAAAAATCACATTAAGAACAATAACATTTTGGAATACTGATGGCGGAACCACGAGTTGTCAAAAACAGTTTGGTGCCTTGCTCAAGGACGCCTTGACATGAGCTCCCCGGGCTGGGGGGTCGAACCAGCAACCCTCCGGTTACAAGTCGGACACTCTGAGCCAGAATTAGAATTATGAAGATTAAAAAAAATAGAAAAAGAAAACAATAAGAGGTGAGGGGGTGCAAGTGAAAATAAATAATTAAATAAAACTGACATGAATTAAAATAAGATACTATGAACATAATAAATAAAGAATATATTGATAAAATAATCTAAAATAAATACAAAATAAAAATAATAATTCATATGTAATTAATAACAGGAATAAAAACTTGAGGGAAGCTACATGGTGGAATAACATGTTGCTTGCTCCTCACCACAACATTTAGTGAGGAACAAAATGCAGATTCTTCCAATCAAGCATTATTCATTTCATTTTTCCCCCTGACAGCTGCCTTTGATGTGCCGCTGCTGATTGCATGGCTCTCAGCATGCATGCTAGCATGTTGCGCCGAGCACATCTGCACACGCGAAGATTTTCAACCAACAACTTGGCCACACAAATTAGGCAAAAAATGATTTTGTGATAGCGGGGTGTCCAAACTAGCACCCCCCGAGGGTGACGTACGTAAACATGCTTTGATGCATTATATTGTATATTAAAGATGCTAAAAGTTATTGTCAATATATGCCAAGATAAACTTTGTGTTTGGAGCAGGGGTGTTCAAACTAGGGCCCGCGGGCCACCTGCGCGCCGCTTGCGTCTTCCATTCGGCATGCAAGACTTAGAGAGTTTAATAAGGAATAAAGGAGATTTAAAATCATTCAAAAGTCAATTTATAAGCTACTGATTTGCTGCCATCTCGTGAACTACATTAGTAATTATTTTGGAGACTTCTGATCACGGTTTGCGTAGCGTTTACTTATGTGACCCGATGCAAACAACCTTCCCCAGTCATGGTGCAAAGAAAAAAACATCGAACCAACACAAAATGCCAACAGACATGGTCACACATGACACAATATATATATAACACGATTTGTAGATATTATAAAACACGTCCATGCACCCTAAAAAATAAAAAAAAATAAAAATAATAAATATATGCATATATGTATATATATATATATATATATATATATATATATATATATATATATATATATATATATATATATATATATATTTATATATATAAATGCATGTATATAAAAATGCATATATATATATATATATATATATATATATATATATATATATATATATATATATATATATATATATATATATATATATATATATATATATAAATGCATGTATATAAAAATGCATATATATATATATATATATATATATATATATTTATATATATAAATGCATGTATATAAAAATGCATATATGTATATATATATATATAAATATATATATCAATGCATATTTACACATATATGCATATATATATATATATATAAATGTATATATATATATATATATATATATATATATATATATATATATTTATATATATAAATGCATGTATATAAAAATGCATATATATATATATATATATATATATGTATATATATATATATATATATATAAATATATATATCAATGCATATTTACACATATATGCATATATATATATATATATATATATATATATATATATATATATATATATATATATATATATAAATGTATATATATATATATATATATATATATATATATATATATATACATTTATATATATATATATATATATATATATATATATATATATATATATATATATATATATATATATATATATATATATATATTAATAAGGTTATCCAAAAAATAGTGCTCGATACCGTAGTAGAGCGCAATATATGTATGTGTGGGGAAAAAAAATCACAAGACTATTTCATCTCTACAGGCCTGTTTCATGAGGGGGGTACCCTCAATCGTCAGGAGATTTTATAAAATCTCCTGACGATTGAGGGTACCCCCCTCATGAAACAGGCCTGTAGAGATGAAATAGTCTTGTGATTTTTTTTCCCCACACATACATATATATATATATGTATATATATATATAAATGCATGTTTATACAAATATGCATATATGTATAAATATATGTATATACATATATATATATATATATATATATATATATATATATATATATATATATATATATATATATATGTGTGTGTGTGTGTGTAAATATACATACACATATATGTGTATATAAATATATTTATACATACATTTAATTTATGCCTAATGAAATAGAGATATGTATGTATGTATATATACAGTATATTTATATAAATATACGCACACACATACATATACATTTATATATATATATATATATATATATATATATATATATATATATATATATATATATATATATATATATATATATATATATATATATATATATATATATATATATACACTTCTTTCTAATGAAACATATTTTTATACTCACTGTAAAAGTTGTTCCAATGGGATTTTTTTTTTTTTTTAATAAAATGTTATCATGGCCAGACTTTGACCCTGGAACAGATTATTTTCATGTAGAACATTTAAGGTGGACCAAATTATTAGTTCCTCCTCTCGGACACAAACGTCCATAAATGCGTATTCATCTCTAAAGAATCCATACATATTTCAAATAGTGTCTAAAAACAGCATCAGACAGATGTTTATGACCACGGGTGTTGTTGATATCTTTGATGTGATGGAGTGGGAGACCTCTTTTTAAATCTTCCTCTTGTTTACACGCAGAGAAAACATTTTTTTTTTTTCATGATCAACACTCGCACTGTGAGCTCGGCGGAGCTTTCACTCGCCGTGGTCTTCAAAGCGCGTGAGTGGCGGTGACACTTTGATGAAAGCAACACGCTTCCACGCGCCATTAGCTAATGCTACTGGCTAATGTTGTCCTCTTTTTGTACTGGTGGACACACACCTGTTGTACTGAGTGTGCACTTTGAGAGTGATAGATTACATGATACTCCAGACAGCTTGGGTAGGTTCCAGCTAAAGAAGACAAGCAGCATAGAACATGGATATTTGGTCGGATTACATGTTGAATTCCAGATATTTAGTTGGATTTACTATTTTTTTCCGGAATATAGAGCGCAATAACTAAATTTTTTAATTGTTTTTTACCATTTATTAGTTGCATCGGACTATAAGCTGCAGATATAAACCTTGTGAAATTAGTTATTCACACATAAATGTTTATTTACAAACCTTAGTTGTTTCCAAACGCTGTCTGTAACAAGGCAGTAAAACGGCTAATCAAACAAAACAGAAGTATTCGTCATGGACCTGCTAGTGGCACAAGCTAGCTCTCCAATCAGCTAAACAGACTCAATAACTTTACTGAGGAGTAAACAAGAAGAATGACTGGTAAACGTGTTAGCACCCGATGCTAACTTGTTTTTATATTTTATTATTTAA
Organism: Nerophis lumbriciformis; assembly: GCF_033978685.3. Classification (NCBI taxonomy): domain Eukaryota; kingdom Metazoa; phylum Chordata; class Actinopteri; order Syngnathiformes; family Syngnathidae; genus Nerophis; species Nerophis lumbriciformis. Next base: position 5,689,717 of record NC_084553.2, read on the forward strand.
TGTCAGCGATCTTGTAAACAGGTTTGATGATGTCTGTTTTTGTGTTGCCTGCCTTAGGATAACACATTTATCTTAGGGCTAAAGCTGAAAGTCCACTGCAGGAAATATATATATAAATTAATTTAAAAAAAATACAAAAAATAAAAACAAAAAATATATATATATATATACATACTGTATATATATATATAAATGAAAAATAAATATATATATATATATATATATATATATATTTATAAATAAATAAATAAATAAATATATATATATATATATATATATATATATATATATATACATACGGTATATATATATATATATATATATATATATATATATATATATATATATATATATATATATATATATATATATATATATGAAAAATACATATATATATATATATATATATATATATATATATTTATTTTTCATATGTATATATATATATATATATATATATATATATATATATATATATATATACAGTATGTATATATATATATATATATATATATATATATATATATATATATATATATATATATATATATATATATATATATATATATATAGTTACAGTAGCGCACTGTACAAACAACAACTGTAGATTTTACAGTAAAAACTGGTGACATATTCACCATATTTTTATGGTACAAATAAAAGAAGGAGTGTGTTTCTATTTACAGCAATGCACTGTTAAAAACAACATCAGTGGATTTTACTGTAAAAAATGGTAAATTGGTAAAAATAAAATAATTGTTGTTTTTTTTCAATTAATGTTATGTTGTTAACGATAGAGTGCAATACTGTTAATTAAAAATTGTACCGTTTTTTTAATTTACAGTAATGTACTGTACAAACAACAACAGTAGATTTTACTGTAAAAATTGTAAAATGGTAAAAATACAACTGGTGTTATTTTTCTATTTATTGTAATGTTGTTAATGATACACTGCAATACTGTTAATTAAAAAAACAATTTGACCATTTTATTTAATTTACAGTAAAGCACTGTAAAAATAAAAACTGTGGATTTTACAGTAAAAATGGTAAAATGGTAAAAATAAAAGTGCAATTTTTTGTTTTTATATTTAATGTAATGTTGTTAATGATACAATACAATACTGTTAATTAAAATACAATTTGACTGTTTTTTTTAATTTACAGTAAAGCACTGTAAAAATAAAAACTGTGGATTTTACAGTAAAAATGGTCAAATGGTAAAAATAAAAGT
>NC_084553.2:5693450-5830950 GCF_033978685.3 Nerophis lumbriciformis
AGCACATACTTGTTGGTCACAAAAAAACATTCATAAAGTTTGCTTCTTTTATGAATTTATTATGGGTCTACTAAAAATGTGAGCAAATCTGCTGGGCTCGAACTCGCTTTTCCCCGGCAGCACCACGGCCAGCAGCGTCGGCGTCAGCACCATGGCCAGCTCTTAAGCCAGCTCCCACGTCTCCGACGACATCGTCCTCCACGTCTCCGGCTCCGACGACATCGTCCTCCTCGTCGCCAGCTGGCCGGCCGCACATGCGGGGCCCTCTGCGGCCAGTGCATGGATGCTTGTTGCGCCACTCGCATTCGCCGGCCCGACGGCCAAGAAGTTGGCCGTTCCGTGGTCGCCCGCCTCGCCGGCCACAGCGGCATTCTACTCGCCGCCGCCACCAGACTCGTCCCCGGTGGATTCGGGGACACGTGGGCTGGCGACCCCCCACAAGTTCACCCCTCCACCCTCCCTTGACTTGTGTTCTTCTCTTTCGGGTCATAGGACATCTGGAAGCTGTCAATAGGAGGGGGGTACTGTCACGACGCGGGCTCAAACTCGCTTTTGCCCGGCAGCTGGGTCTTCCAGCACCTGTGCCGGCAGGGCGCCGAGACACGCCCCTGCTCGCGCTGGCCGCGTCACGCTCACATGCCGGCAAGGCTGTCGGCGATCATCAATCTGCACACTTGGAGCTGATGATCAGACCTGCCTTCTTAAGCCTTCACAACCTGCCATCCTTCGCCAGAATATAACCTTCTGTTGGCGTACCGTAAGCGGTCGTGCCTTATACAATCTTGCTCTCTCTCTCTGTTTCTCTCTGCGTTTTCCCTCCGTGTTCTGATGTCCTTGTTGTCCCCCCACAGTGTTTTCCCGAGTGTTAGCCGTTGGATCTCCTGTCATTCTCCTCTGGATTCTGACTGCATCCCTTGATCCTCGACCCCCCTCGCATGGACACGGACTCTGACGCCTCTCTCTCGCCCCTGGATCTTTCGCCTGCTTACGGACATCCTTTTTGCCTTGCCCTGTTGGACTTCCAGTTTGGAACAACACCTCCCGGTAACACTCAACAGATAACTGCTTCAGATAGTCTCACACCATACACACTCTTGAATGTAGTCACACTCCATTCTATAGTTTATTAATTATATTGTTCATTATTTATTATATTATATTGTTGATATATATAATAAATACTTGGAGCAATATTGCCCCCTTGTAGAACTGTGCTGTCACAACTCTGTCTTCCAACCATAACAAAAAGTATACATACAGCAATGTTAATATTTGCTTACATGTCCCTTTGGCAAGTTTCACTGCAATAAAGCGCTTTTGGTAGCCATCCACAAGCTTCTGCTTGAATGTTTGACCACTCCTCTTGACAAAATTGGTGCTGACATGGACTTGTTTCTTCAGCATTGTCCACAGGTTTAAGTCAGGACTTTGGGAAGGCCTTTCTAAAACCTTCATTCTAGACTGATTTAGCCATTCCTTTACCACTTCTGACATGTGTTTGGGCTCATTGTCCTGTTGGAACACCCAACTGCGCCCAAGACCCAACCTCCGGGCTGATGATTTTAGCTTGTCCTGAAGAATTTGGAGGTAATCCTCCTTTTTCATTGTCCCATTTACTCTCTGTAAAGCACCAGTTCCATTGGCAGCAAAACAGGCCCAGAGAATAATACTACCACCACCATGCTTGACGGTAGGAATGGTGGTCCTGGGATTAAAGGCCTCACCTTTTCTCCTCCAAACATATTGCTGGGTGTTGTAGCCAAACAGCTCCATTTTTGTTTCATCTGACATCACACGGACAAAGATAAGACCTTCTGGAGGAAAGTTCTGTGGTCAGAACCAGTGAAGTTGTCACATTGTGTAAATGGTAAATAAAAAGAGAATACAATGATTTGCAAATCCTTTTCAACTTATATTCAATTGAATAGACTGCAAAGACAAGATATTTAACATTGGAACTGGTAATTTCACCATCTATGCTCCGTAATATCATCAAAGGTTCAGAGAATCTGGAGAAATCACTGCACCTAAGCCATGCTATTACGGACCTCGGATCCCTCAGGCGGTACTGCATCAAAAAGTGACATTAGTGTGTAAAGGATATCACCACATGGGATCAGGAACACTTCAGAAAACCACTGTCAGTAACTACAGCTGGTCGCTACAACTGTAAGTGCAAGTTAAAACTCTAATATGCATAACCAAAGCCATTTATCAACAACACCCAGAAACGCCGCCGGCTTCGCTGGGCCCGAGCTCAACTAAGACGGACTGATGCAAAGTGAAAAAGTGTTCTGTGGTCTGACGAGTCCACATTTCAAATTGTTTTTTGGAAACTGTGGACATCTTGTCTTGTCCAAAGAGGAAAACGAACCATCCGGACAGTTCTAGGCCCAAAGTTTTTATTTTTTATTTTAACCATCTTTTAAAAACTATCAATGGTTTTAGAATAAGGGCGAGTAAGAATCGCGATTTGGGATAATAATCGATGTTTCCCCTCAAACACCGTGCCATTATTGTAATAAAATGTGCTGATCAGTTACCCTTCTACGATTAATAACCTTAGAAATGTTGATACTGTTAGGGTTAGGGTTAAGGTTGGCATTAGGATTAGGGTTGGGGTTGGGGTTGGGGTTGGGGTTAGGGTTAGGATTGGGGTTGAGGTTGGGTTTAGGGTTAGGGTTGGGGTTAGGGTTAGGGTTAGGGTTGGGGTTGGGGTTAGGGTTGGGGTTGGGGTTGGGTTTAGGGTTAGGGTTAAGGTTGGGGTTAGGGTTAGGGTTAGGGTTGGGGTTGGGGTTGGGTTTAGGGTTAGGGTTGGGGATAGGGTTAGGGATGGGGTTGGGGTTAGGGTTAGGGTTAGGGTTGGGGTTGGGGTTGGGTTTAGGGTAGGGTTGGGGTTAGGGTTAGGGTTAGGCATAAAGCAAAATAGTTGGTTAGGGTTAGGGTTAGGGTTAGGGTTGGGGTTGGGGTTAGGTTTTGGGTTAGGGTTGCATTTGTCATTTATAAAAAAGTAAACATATTGGCTTCCAAGAGCTAGCAGCTACACAACAGCTAAGCACACGGTAGCACACAAGCACCACATACGTATTGAACAATAAAACAGACCATTTGTCGATACAAACAAGTATTGAACCCTAACCCTAGCCCTAACCCTAACCCTAATTCCTGTCTGTGATACGACCGCCTTTAATACCGATATTTGTTTCTTCCATATCTGTTTGTCTGGCCATCTTGTCATCAAAATAAAACTTGCTTGCGTTCAAAATTCTCCCAATTAGTTCTGACTATTTCCAGGAAGCGTCATTTCATTACGTGAAAAACAACATCTTCGCATTAATGAACGTCTTCAGGCTGTCGGCGGACAAAGCGTTTTTTTTTGGTTTTTTTTCAAGCGTCAAGTCTCTCAAGCGCGAGGCAATTAGCGACACCTGTTATTGGCTTAATGGCGCCATCAAGTCATCCGTCATCACGCCAAAAGTAGGCCACCCCAATTAGCGCGCAATCAGGAGATGCGAGCGTGGGCGTCCTTATTTGCCGAAGTACGCATCCGGAAACGGTATTCTCGGAGGAATATCGGAGACTCACGACTTAAATACGGTGACAGTTAAAAACTAACATGACGGAAAAAAATTGTCGGAAATAAAAGTATGGTGGAGCGTCTACAAAGCGGATTGTACTGTAAAAAAAAACTGGGTTAGGGTTAAGGGTTAGGTTTAAGGGTTAGGGTTGGGGTTGGGGTTGGGGTTAGGGTTAGTGTTAGAGTTAAGGTTGGGTTAGGGTTAGGTTTAGGGTTAGGGTTAGGGTTAGGGTTAGGGTTAGGGTTAGGGTTAGGGTTAGGGTTGCATTTAAATACGGTGACAAGCAACAATTAAAAACTAACATGACGGAAAAAAATTGTCGGAAATAAAAGTATGGTGGAGCGTCTACAAAGCGGATTTTACTGTAAAAAAATCTGGGTTAGGGTTAAGGGTTAGGTTTAAGGGTTAGGGTTGGGTTTGGGGTTGGGGTTAGGGTTAGTGTTAGAGTTAAGGTTGGGTTAGGGTTAGGTTTAGGGTTAGGGTTAGGGTTAGGGTTGGGTTCGGTTTAGGGTTAGTGTTAGGGTTAGGGTTAGTTAGGGTTAGGGTTAGGGTTAGGGTCGGGGTTAGGGTTAGGGTTGCATTTAAATACGGTGAAAAGCAACGGTTAAAAACTAACATGACGGAAAAAAATTGTCGGAAATAAAAGTATGGTGGAGCGTCTACAAAGCGGATTTTACTGTAAAAAAAAACTGGGTTAGGGTTAAGAGTTAGGTTTAAGGGTTAAGGTTGGGGTTGGGGTTGGGGTTAGGGTTAGTGTTAGAGTTAAGGTTGGGTTAGGGTTAGGTTTAGGGTTATGGTTAGGGTTAGGGTTGGGTTCGGTTTAGGGTTAGTGTTAGGGTTAGGGTTAGGGTTAGGGTTAGGGTTAGGGTCGGGGTTAGGGTTAGGGTTGCATTTAAATACGGTGACAAGCAACGGTTAAAAACTAACATGACAAAAAAAAAATTGTCGGAAATAAAAGTATGGTGGAGCGTCTACAAAGCGGATTTTACTGTAAAAAAAACTGGCAGCTCTGTCGCCAGATTTTTACTGTAAACATAACAATAATTCATGTACAAACAACAAGCCTTAATCTTACATTAAAAAATATATCATTTCAATCACCATATTTTTACTGTAAAGAAATAACAATGGTATTTTTTTTACATTTACAGTAATGTGCTGTAAAAAACAACAAACCTTAGATTTTGCAGATTAATCGCCAGATTTTTAAGGTACAAATAAGTAATGTTTTCTTTAGTTACAGTAGCGCACGGTACAAACAACAACTGTAGATTTTACAGTAAAAACTGGTGACATATTCACCATATTTTTATGGTACAAATAAAAGAAGGAGTGTGTTTCTATTTACAGTAATGCACTGTTAAAAACAACATCAGTGGATTTTACTGTAAAAAATTGTAAAATGGTAAAAATAAAATTGGTGTTGTTTTTTTTTCATTTAATGAAATGTTGTTAACGATACAGTGCAATACTGTTAATTAAAAATGGTACAGTTTTTTTTAATTTACAGTAATGCACGGTACAAACAACAATAGTAAATTTTACTGTAAAAATTGTAAAATAGTAAAAATACAACTGGTGTTGTTTTTCTATTTAATGTAATGTTGTTAATGATACACTGCAATACTGTTAATTAAATAACAATTTAACCGTTTTTTTAATTTACAGTAAAGCACTGTAAAAATAAAAACAGTGGATTTTACAGGAAAAATGTTAAAATGGTCAAAAAAGTGCTGTTTTTTTTCAATTTAATGTAATGTTGTTAATGATACACTACAATCCTGATAATTAAACAACAATTTGACCATATTTTTTAATTTACAGTAAAGCACTGTTAAAAAAAAAACAGTGAATTTTACAGTAAAAATGGTAAAATAGTAAAAATAAAAGTGCAATTTTTTGATTTTATATTTAATGTAATGTTGTTAATTATACAATACAATACTGTTAATTAAATAACAATTTTACTGTTTTTTTTTATTTATAGTAATGCACTGTAAAAATAAAAACAGTGGAGTTTACAGTAAAAATGGTGAAATGGTCAAAATAAAAGTGCTGTTTTTTTCTATTTAATGTAATGTTGTTAATGATACACTGCAATATTGTTAATTAAATAACAATTTGACCCTTTTTTTAATTTAGAGTAAAGCACTATAAAAGTAAAAACAGTGGATTTTATAGTAAAAATGGTAAAATGGTAAAAATAAAAGTTACATTTTTTGTTTTTATATTTAATATAATGTTGTTAATGATACACTGCAATACAGTTAATTAAATAACATTTTCACCGTTTTTTATTTTATTTACAGTAGTGCACCGTAAAAAAAACAAACTGTGGATTTTATTGTAAAAATGGTAAAATGGTAAAAATAAAAGAGGTTGTTTTTTATTTAATGTACATTTTTTGTTAACACAGTGCATTGCAATATATAATAACAATTTCAATCTGTTTTTAATTTACAGTTATGTACTGTAAAAACAATAACAGTGGATTGTACTGTAAAAATTTTAAAATGGTAAGAATAAAAGTGGTGTTGTTTTTCTATTGAATATAATGTTGTTAGTGATACAGGGCATTACTGTTAATTTAATGACAATTTTACTGTTTCTTATTTTATTTACAGTAATGCACTGTAGAAAAACAGTGGATTTTACTGTAGAAATGGTAAAATGGTTCAAATAAAAGTGCTGTGTTTTTTTTAAATGTAATATAATGTTGTTAATGATACACCGCAATACCTTTAATTAAATAACAATTTGACCATTTTTTTTTATTTACAGTAATGCTGTGAAAATACAAACAGTGGATTTTACTGTAAAAAGGGTAAAATTGTCAAAATAAAAGTGCCGTTTATTTTTCTATTTAATGTAATGTTGTTAATGATACACTACAATACTGTTAATTAAATAACAATTTCACCGTTTTTTATAATTTACATTAATTCACCGTAAAAAACAAAACTGTGGATTTTCCTGTAAAAATGGTCGACTGGTAAAAATAAAGTACATGTTTTTTGTTTTTTTTCATTTAATGTAAATGTTTTGTTAACACAGTGCATTGCTGTTAACTAAATAACAATGCCACTCTGTCTTTAATTTACAGTAATGTACTGTAAAAACAACAACAGTGGATTTTACTGTAAAAAAAAATGTTAAAATGGTAAGAATAAAAGTGGTGTTGTTTTTCTATTGAATATAATGTTAGTGATACAGGGCATTACTGTTAATTTAATAACAATGTTACCGTTTTTTATTTTTTTATTTACAATAATGCACTGTAAAATAGTTAGGTTTAAGGTTAGGGTTAGGGTTAGGGTTAGGGCTATGGTTGGGATTGGGGTTGGGTTTAGGGTTGGGTTTGAGGTTAGGTTTAGGGTTAGGGTTAGGGTTAGGGGTAGGGGTAGGGTTAGGGTTAGGGGTTAGGGTTAGGGTTAGGGTTAGGGTTAGGGTTAGGGTTAGGGTTAGGGTTAGGGTTAGGGTTAGGGGTAGGGGTAGGGGTAGGGTTAGGGTTAGGGGTTAGGGTTAGGGAAACGTCCATCACTCCATTGTCTACCGATTGTCCGGGTTAGTGGGTTAAGGTTAGGGTTAGGGTTAAGGTAAGGGTTAGAGTTAGAGGTTAGTGTTAGGATTAGAAGGGTTAGGGTTAAGGGCTAGGGTTAGGGAAACGTACATCCATCTATCTATTTTCTATCGTTTGTCCCTTTTGGGGTTGCAAGGGGGTGCTGGAGCCTATCCCAGCTGTATTCAGGCGGAAGGGAGGGCGGGGGGGGTACACCCTGGACAAGTCGCCATCTCATCACAGGGCTAGGGTTAGGGTTAGGGTTAAGGTTGGTGATGGGGTTGGGGTTGGGGTTAGGGTTAGGGTTAGTGTTGGGGTTAGGTTTAGGTTTAGGGTTAGGGTTAGGGTTAGGGTTAGGGTTAAGGTTAGGGTTGTGGTTGGGGTTAGGGTTAGGGTTAGGGTTAGGGTTATGGTTATGGTTAGGGTTGGGCTTAGGTTTAGGGTTAGGGTTGCGGTTAAGGAAACGTCTTTCGGTATTAAAGGTGGCCGTATCACAGACAGGGGTTAGGGTTGGGGTTGGGTTTGGGGTTGGGGTTGGGGTTAGGTTTAGAGTTAGGGTTACGGTTAGGGTTAGTTTTAGTGTTAGGGTTAGGGTTGGGGTTAGGGTTAGGGTTAGGGAAACATCTTTTGGTTTTAAAGGTGATCGTATCACAGACAAGGGTTAGGTTTAGGGTTGGGGAAAGGGGGGGGTTTAGGTTTAGAGTTAGGGTTAGGAAAACGTCTATCGTTATTAAAGGTGGTCGTATCACAGACAGGGGTTAGGGTTAGGGTTAGGGTTAGGGTTAGGGTTAGGGTAAGGGTTGGGGTTGGGGTTAGGGTTAGGGTTAGGGTTGGGGTTAGGTTTATGGTTAGGGTTGGAGTTGGGGTTAGGGAAACGTCTATCGGTATTAAAGGTGGTCGTATCACAGGCAAGGGTTAGGGTTAGGGTTAGGGTTAGGGTTGGGGTTAGGGCTGGGGTTAGGGTTGGGGTTAGGTTTATGGTTAGGGTTGGAGTTGGGGTTTAATACCGATAGACGTTTGTCTATCGGTATTAAAGGTGGTTGTATCACAGGCAAGGGTTAGGGTTGGGGTTGGGGTTGGGTTTAGTGTTGGGTTTAAGGTTAGGTTTAGGGTTAGGGTTAGGGTTAGGGGTAGGGGTAGGGGTAGGGGTAGGGGTAGGGTTAGGGTTAGGGGTAGGGGTAGGGGTAGGGTTAGGGTTAGGGGTTAGGGTTAGGGAAACGTCCCTCACTCCATTGTCTACCGATTGTCCGGGTTAGTGGGTTAAGGTTAGGGTTAGGGTTAAGGTAAGGGTTAGAGTTAGAGGTTAGTGTTAGGATTAGAAGGGTTAGGGTTAAGGGCTAGGGTTAGGGAAACGTACATCCATCTATCTATTTTCTATCGTTTGTCCCTTTTGGGGTTGCAAGGGGGTGCTGGAGCCTATCCCAGCTGTATTCAGGCGGAAGGGAGGGCGGGGGGTACACCCTGGACAAGTCGCCATCTCATCACAGGGCTAGGGTTAGGGTTAGGGTTAAGGTTGGTGATGGGGTTGGGGTTGGGGTTGGGGTTAGGGTTAGGGTTAGTGTTGGGGTTAGGTTTAGGTTTAGGGTTAGGGTTAGGGTTAGGGTTAGGGTTAAGGTTAGGGTTGTGGTTGGGGTTAGGGTTAGGGTTAGGGTTAGGGTTATGGTTATGGTTAGGGTTGGGCTTAGGTTTAGGTTTAGGGTTGCGGTTAAGGAAACGTCTTTCGGTATTAAAGGTGGCCGTATCACAGACAGGGGTTAGGGTTGGGGTTGGGTTTGGGGTTGGGGTTGGGGTTAGGTTTAGAGTTAGAGTTAGGGTTACGGTTAGGGTTAGTTTTAGTGTTAGGGTTAGGGTTGGGGTTAGGGTTAGGGTTAGGGAAACATCTTTTGGTTTTAAAGGTGATCGTATCACAGACAAGGGTTAGGTTTAGGGTTGGGGAAAGGGGGGGGTTTAGGTTTAGAGTTAGGGTTAGGAAAACGTCTATCGTTATTAAAGGTGGTCGTATCACAGACAGGGGTTAGGGTTAGGGTTAGGGTTAGGGTTAGGGTTAGGGTTAGGGTTAGGGTAAGGGTTGGGGTTGGGGTTAGGGTTAGGGTTAGGGTTAGGGTTGGGGTTAGGTTTATGGTTAGGGTTGGAGTTGGGGTTAGGGAAACGTCTATCGGTATTAAAGGTGGTCGTATCACAGGCAAGGGTTAGGGTTAGGGTTAGGGTTAGGGTTGGGGTTAGGGTTGGGGTTAGGGTTGTGGTTAGGTTTATGGTTAGGGTTGGAGTTGGGGTTTAATACCGATAGACGTTTGTCTATCGGTATTAAAGGTGGTTGTATCACAGGCAAGGGTTAGGGTTAGGGTTAGTTTTCAATTCGTGTTTGTATTGACCAATGAGCTGTTTTATTGTTCAATATGTAAGTCAAGCTTGTGTGATATTGTGTGCTCAGCTGTTGTGTAGCTGCTAGCTCCTGGTAGCCAATATGTTTACTTTTTTTGTAAATGACAAATGCAACCCTAACCCCAATCCTAACCATAACCATAACCCTAATCCCAACCCTAATCCCAACACTAACAGTATCAACGTTTCTAAGATTGTTAATCTTAGAAGGGTAACTGATCCCCACATATAATCTACATATTCATATATACACACATATACATATGTATATATATATATATATATATATATATATATATATATCAGTCCACAAGGAGCCAGTATCAGTCTGGTGCATAAAGTGTGATCCCGGCACACAGAGACGGCAGTAGATCTTGTAACAATGCAGGAAATCACAGACTTGTGGCGTCAGACATCACAGACACGCTCTGTGCTAAATGAAAGCTAACAATGTTAGCGCCGCGCTGAAAGAGACAAATCAACTCGTTCGGGGTTTATTTACTTATTTATCTCCTTTTTGCTCCTTTCCACCTCCCCCGCCGCCTCGCCGCCCGCTGGACCGTTATTAAGAAGCAGCCTGCGGCCCCTCGCTGATTGTCCTACCCTCCCCACCCCCCCCCCCAACCCCCCCCGGCCTTTGCCGGCCCACCGCTGACCTTTCATCCTGCGGGCCTGACGGGGAGCGCTTGCCGTCTTCACGCCCTTGCGGCCTCGCTCGGAAAAAATGTCACACACGCTAATGACCTGCGCTAAAACATGCCAGCTCACGAGCAGGCGGATGAAACAAAAACAATGCCTATGTATTGTTCTCTGTGTTATGGAACGTTAGGGTTAGGGTTAGGGTTCCATTTGTCATTTAAAAAAAGTAAACATATTGGCTACCAGGAGCTAGCAGCTAGAGTTAGGGTCAAGGTTAGGGTTAGGGTTAGGGTTAGAGGTTTGGGTTAGGGTTAGGGTTAGGGTTGGGGTTAGGGTTAGGGTTAGAGGTTAGGGTTAGGGTTAGGGTTGGTGTTAGGGTTGGGGATAGGCTTAGGGTTGGGGTTAGGGTTTGGGTTAGTGTTAGGGTTAGGGTTCCATTTGTCATTTACAAAAAAGTAAACATATTGGCTACCAGGAGCTAGCAGCTAGAGTTAGGGTTAGGGTTAGGGTTAGAGGTTAGGGTTAGGGTTAGGGTTAGAGGTTAGAGGTTAGGGTTAGGGTTAGGGTTAGGGTTAGGGTTAGGGTTAGGGTTAGGGTTAGGGTTAGGGTTAGGTTTAGAGTTAGGGTTAGGGTAGGGTTGGGGTTGGGGTTGGGGTTAGGGTTAGGGTTAGGGTTAGGGTTCCATTTGTCATTTACAAAAAAGTAAACATTTTGGCTACCAGGAGCTAGCAGCTAGAGTTAGGGTTAGGGTTAGGGTTAGGGTAAGTGTTAGAGGTTAGGGTTAGGGTTATGGTTAGGGTTAGAGGTTAGAGGTTAGGGTTAGGGTTAGGGTTAGATAATAGGGTTAGGGTTAGGGTTAGGGTTAGGGTTAGGGTTAGAGTTAGAGTTAGGGTTAGGGTAGAGTTGGGGTTGGGTTGGTGTTGGGGTTAGGGTTAGGGTTAGGGTTCTATTTGTCATTTACAAAAAAGTAAACATATTGGCTACCAGGAGCTAGCAGCTAGAGTTAGGGTTAGGGTTAGGGAAAGGGTTAGAGGTTAGGGTTAGGGTTAGGGTTAGGGTTAAGGTTAGGGTTAGGGTTGGGGATGGGGTTAGGGTTAGGGTTAGGTTTGGGGTTAAGGTTAGGGTTACACAATAGCGCACAAGTTTGACGTCCGTATTGAACGGTAAAACAGACCACTTGTCGATACAAACAAGTATCAAATAATTATTCTCGCGTATTACTTACACATACCAAGTCTACAAGGCATACAATAAAGTATCCAGTAACAAACGTGTCCTTATCGTTTAACTTGAAGACAGCATACATCCCTCACGAGGTGAGGTGTTGTCATACCTGCCATTAAGGACGGGAACTGAATCCGGTTAGGGTTAGGGTTAGGGCCAGGGGTTAGGGTTAGGGGTTAGGGTTAGGGCCAGGGGTTAGGGGTTAGGGTTAGTGTTAGGTTTGGGGGTTAGGATTAGGGCCAGGGGTTAGGGGTTAGGGTTAGGGTTAGGGGTTAGGGTTAGGGTTAGGGTTAGGGTTTAGGGTTCGGGTTAGGGTTACGGTTACGGTTACGGTTAGGGTTAGGGTTAGGGGTTAGGGTTAGAATTAGGGTTAGGGTTAGGGTTAGGGTTGGGGTTAAGGTTAGGGTAACACAATAGTGCACAAGTTTGACGTACGTATTGAACGGTAAAACAGACCACTTGTCGATACAAACAAGTATCAAATAATTATACTCGCGTATTACTTACACATACCAAGTCTACAAGGTATACAAGAAAGTATCCAGTAAAAAACGTGTCCGCATTGTTTAACTTGAAGACAGCATACATCCCTCACGAGGTGAGGTGTTGTCATACCTGCCATTAAGGACGGGAACTGAATCCGGTAATTTTTCGGGCATCGACTGAATCGGGCCCCGATTCACGTAAAGTCCAAACCGGTTCTTAGGACCTCGGATCTTGTCGATCACTCCAGCAGCACCGAGAGCAGAATCAGCCGGACTACCTTTGAGGTAAACTTGCAGTTTTCCAATGCGGACAAAGTAGTTGACTGAAAGAAGGCTCCGACATGAGTAAAGTGAGGCTCCGCTTTTCCAAAAAATCCGCTAGCTTGACGCTAATATGCACTGGCTATGCCGTTGACATGCTAGTGATTAGCATTAGCGATTTTACATGGCAATATCAAAACCTCCAAATGTGTTAATGGAAACTAAAACTAGGAGGGTTGGGGTTAGGATTAGGGTTAGGGTTGCATTTGTCATTTACAAAAAAGTAAACATATTGGCTACCAGGAGCTTGCAGCTAGAGTTAGGGTTAGGGTTAGGGTTAGAGGTTAGGGTTAGGGTTAGGGTTAGGGTTAGGATTAGGATTAGGGTTAGGGTTAGTGGTTAGGGTTAGAGGTTAGCGTTAGGGTTAGGGTTAGAGGTTAGGGTTAGGGTTAGGGTTAGGGTTAGGGTTAGGGTTAGGGTTAGGGTTAGGTTTAGAGTTAGGGTTAGAGTAGGGTTGGGGTTGGGGTTGGAGTTAGGGTTAGGGTTAGGTTTGGGGTTAAGGTTAGGGTTAGGGTTAGGGTTAGGGTTAGGAATAGGGTTAGGGTTAGGGTTGGGTTTAGAGTTAGGGTTAGGGTTGGGGTTGGGGTTTGGGTTAGGGTTAGGTTTGGGGTTAGGTTTGGGGTTAAGGTCAGGGTTACACAATAGCGCACAAGTTTGACGTACGTATTGAACGGTAAATCAGACCACTTGTCGATACAAACGAGTATCAAATAATTAGTAAAGTAAGGCTACGCTTTTCCAAAAAATCCGCTAGCTTGACGCTAATATGCACTGGCTATGCCGTTGACATGCTAGTGATTAGCATTAGCGATTTTACATGGCAATATCAAAACCTCCAAATGTGTTAATGGAAACTAAAACTAGGAGGGTTGGGGTTAGGATTAGGGTTAGGGTTGCATTTGTCATTTACAAAAAAGTAAACATATTGGCTACCAGGAGCTTGCAGCTAGAGTTAGGGTTAGGGTTAGGGTTAGAGGTTAGGGTTAGGGTTAGGGTTAGGGATAGGATTAGGATTAGGGTTAGGGTTAGTGGTTAGGGTTAGAGGTTAGCGTTAGGGTTAGGGTTAGAGGTTAGGGTTAGGGTTAGGGTTAGGGTTAGGGTTAGGGTTAGGGTTAGGGTTAGGTTTAGAGTTAGGGTTAGAGTAGGGTTGGGGTTGGGGTTGGAGTTAGGGTTAGGGTTAGGTTTGGGGTTAAGGTTAGGGTTAGGGTTAGGGTTAGGGTTAGGAATAGGGTTAGGGTTAGGGTTGGGTTTAGAGTTAGGGTTAGGGTTGGGGTTGGGGTTTGGGTTAGGGTTAGGTTTGGGGTTAGGTTTGGGGTTAAGGTCAGGGTTACACAATAGCGCACAAGTTTGACGTACGTATTGAACGGTAAATCAGACCACTTGTCGATACAAACGAGTATCAAATAATTAGTAAAGTAAGGCTACGCTTTTCCAAAAAATCCGCTAGCTTGACGCTAATATGCACTGGCTATGCCGTTGACATGCTAGTGATTAGCATTAGCGATTTTACATGGCAATATCAAAACCTCCAAATGTGTTAATGGAAACTAAAACTAGGAGGGTTGGGGTTAGGATTAGGGTTAGGGTTGCATTTGTCATTTACAAAAAAGTAAACATATTGGCTACCAGGAGCTTGCAGCTAGAGTTAGGGTTAGGGTTAGGGTTAGAGGTTAGGGTTAAGGTTAGGGTTAGGGTTAGGATTAGGATTAGGGTTAGGGTTAGTGGTTAGGGTTAGAGGTTAGCGTTAGGGTTAGGGTTAGAGGTTAGGGTTAGGGTTAGGGTTAGGGTTAGGTTTAGAGTTAGGGTTAGAGTAGGGTTGGGGTTGGGGTTGGAGTTAGGGTTAGGGTTAGGTTTGGGGTTAAGGTTAGGGTTAGGGTTAGGGTTAGGGTTAGGAATAGGGTTAGGGTTAGGGTTGGGTTTAGAGTTAGGGTTAGGGTTGGGGTTGGGGTTAGGGTTAGGGTTAGGTTTGGGGTTAGGTTTGGGGTTAAGGTCAGGGTTACACAATAGCGCACAAGTTTGACGTACGTATTGAACGGTAAATCAGACCACTTGTCGATACAAACGAGTATCAAATAATTAGTAAAGTAAGGCTACGCTTTTCCAAAAAATCCGCTAGCTTGACGCTAATATGCATTGGCTATGCCGTTGACACGCTAGTGATTAGCATTAGCGATTTTACATGGCAATATCAAAACCTCCAAATGTGTTAACGGAGACTAAAACTAAGATGCACGTTACGATCAAACAGCCGGTGCGTAGTAAGTGCATTACTTACAGCATTAACACTTTTTAGGGTGCAACAAAAGACATAAAAACACAACGCAACTGTCATTGCAACTTGATGTCATACTTGCAAATGAGACTCATATTTAAAAATAAAACAAAATGTAACAACTCCTCCAACCTCCGAGGACAAAGCTACGAACAATGAGAGACCGGGCTTTCTGCTCCGCTGCTCCCAAGTCTGTGGAACACTCTCCCTGACCACCTGAGGGCACCACAGACTGTGGATGCTTTTAAAAAAGGCCTAAAAACCCTTCTTTTTTTAAAAAAAAACCTTTGTTTAGATGTAGTTCTGGCTATTAGGCTGTTCTAGTTTTTATTTTTATTTATTTAAGAATCTTTTTTTTTTTTTTTAATACACTGTAGCACTTTACCATAATTTATACACTACTGCCATCTAATGTCTTGGACTCACAACTGTCACTGAAACGTAATGTCATACTTGCAAATGAGACTCATATTTAAAAATAAAACAAAATATAACAACTCCTCCAACCTCCGAGGACAAAGCTACGAACAATGAGAGACCGGGCTTTCTGCTCCGCCGCTCCCAAGTCTGTGGAACACTCTCCCTGACCACCTGAGGGCACCACAGACTGTGGATGTTTTTTAAAAAAAGGCCTAAAAACCCTTCTTTTTAAAAATTATCTTTTTATTTTTTTTAATACACTGTAGCACTTTGAGGTTGTTTGTTCAATGTAAAGTGCTTTTTTTTTTTTTTTACTTACAGTACTAACACTTTTTAGGGTGCAACAAAACACACAAAAAAAACACACCATGAACTATACTCTACTTATATCGAATTTCTTGTACTTGCAACTGTAGTTTTCTCTATTTTGTTGTTTCATGTGGCTTAACGGACCTCACCACCAAGAACCGGTTCCAGCGCCAGCCTGACTTGGGGTCCAGAAGAAGGTCAGACCGGGGTTGGACGACTCCAGAAAAGTTTGCCTCTTCATGACTGAGCACACTTTGACTCCTCCACACGACTTTAATCCCCAAAACACGTCTTCTTTTCCAGGAGTCGTTTGTTTGGACCTGCAGTGACAAAAGAAGATCAGTTCCTCTTTAGGGGGTTAGGGTTAGGGTTAGGGTTAGGGTTAGGGTTAGGGTTAGGGCTAGGGCTAGGGTTAGGATTTGGGGTTGGGGTTGGGGTTAGGGTTAGGGTTAGGGTTAGGTTTGGGGTTTGGTTTGGGGTTAAGGTTAGGGTTACACAATAGCGCACAAGTTTGACGTACGTATTGAACGGTAAATCAGACCACTTGTCGATACAAACAAGTATCAAATAATTAGTAAAGTAAGGCTACGCTTTTCCAAAAAATCCGCTAGCTTGACGCTAATATGCATTGGCTATGCCGTTGACACGCTAGTGATTAGCATTAGCGATTTTACATGGCAATATCAAAACCTCCAAATGTGTTAATGGAAACTAAAACTAAGATGGACGTTACGATCAAACAGCCGGTGCGTAGTAAGTACATTACTTACATCATTAACACCTTTTAGGGTGCAACAAAAGACATACAAGCACACCATAAACTATACTATGAGACTCATATTTAAAAATAAAACAAAATATATCCACTCCTCCAACCTCCGAGGACAAAGCTACGAACAATGAGAGACCGGGCTTTCTGCTCCGCCGCTCCCAAGTCTGTGGAACACTCTCCCTGACCACCTGAGGGCACCACAGACTGTGGATGTTTTTAAAAAAAGGCCTAAAAACCCTTCTTTTTAAAAATTATCTTTTTATTTTTTTTAATACACTGTAGCACTTTGAGGTTGTTTGTTCAATGTAAAGTGCTTTTTTTTTTTTTTTTTACAAAGTACAATACTTACAGTACTAACACTTTTTAGGGTGCAACAAAACACACACAAAAAACCACACCATGAACTATACTCCACTTATATCAAATGTCTTGTACTTGCAACTGTAGTTTTCTCTATTTTGTTGTTTCATGTGGCTTCACGGACCTCACCACCAAGAACCGGTTCCAGCGCCAGCCTGACTTGGGGTCCAGAAGAAGGTCAGACCGGGGTTGGACGACTCCAGAAAAGTTTGCCTCTTCATGACTGAGCACACTTTGACTCCTCCACGCGACTTTAATCCCCAAAACACGTCTTCTTTTCCAGGAGTCGTTTGTTTGGACCTGCAGTGACAAAAAGAAGATCAGTTCCTCTTTAGGAGGTCGATAATTGGCCTCCTGGTGCCTTCTTCTCATCGATGTTCTCCACAATTAGAGGAGCACATTTCACTCAGCTCTGCACCTCATTTAAAAAACATAAATCACCCAAATAAAAGGTTTTGTCTGAGTAGTTTTGTCGCTTAACTTGCAGCTTTTAGGACTAGTACTGTTTTGAAAGCGATTCCGGTACCAATTGTGTGTGCGGTATTAAATATTATTAGGGCCCGCATGGCCCATTGCATAAGGACTACATAAGGACCTATTGAATTTGTAAGGTTTTATTCTTTATTCTTTATTCTTCCGCCGCCACATTAAACTGTAATTTGACCCTTCAAAACTCACCATATTTGACCGAAAAAATCAGGACCTTTTTTAAAAAAAACCGAACCACAAAACTCAAAATTGCGCTCTAGCGCCCCCTAGGAAAAAAAACAAAACTAGACTGCCTTTAACTCCCACTAGGAAGGTCGGAAAGACATGAAACAACATTCTCTATGTAGGTCTGACTTAGACCTAGATTTCATAATTGTACATTCTTGGGCAGAAATCAACAGGAAGTTGGCAATTCCCCCTTCAAGACAAAAAAAGTACTAAAAACAGTCACTTTTGCCTCTTTGAGCTGTAATTTGGCCCACCTTAACATGCTTCAAAACTCACCGAACTGAACACACACATCAGGACTGGCAAAAATTGTGATCTAATAAAAAAACCTAACCCCAAATCTCAAAATTGCGCTCTAGCACAATTTTTTTAATAAAACGCTGAAAAAACTGCTCCTCGGAAGAAAAAAATGACAAAACTGCCTGTAACTCCCACTAGGAAGGTCAGAGAGACATGAAACAAAAAACCTCTATGTAGGTCTGACTTAGACCTACATTTCATAATAGTACATTCTCGGGCTAAAATCAACAGGAAGTTGGCAATTCCCCCTTCAAGACAAAAAAGTACTAAAAACAGTCACTTTTGCCTCTTTGAGCTGTAATTTGACCCACCTTAACATGCTTCAAAACTCACCGAACTGAACGCACACATCAGGACTGGCAAAAATTGCGATCTAATAAAAAAAAAACCTAACCCCAAATCTCAAAAATTGCGCTCTAGCGCAATTTTTGAATAAAACGCTGAAAAAACTGCTCCTCGGAAGAAAAAAATGACAAAACTGCCTGTAACTCCCACTAGGAAAGTCAGAGAGACATGAAACAAAAACCTCTATGTAGGTCTGACTTAGACCTACATTTCATAATAGTATATTCTTGGGCAGAAATCAACAGGAAGTTGGCAATTCCCCCTTCAAGACAAAAAAGTACTAAAAACAGTCACTTTTGCCTCTTTGAGCTGTAATTTGGCCCACCTTAACATGCTTCAAAACTCACCGAACTGAACGCACACATCAGGACTGGCAAAAATTGTGATCTAATAAAAAACCTAACCCCAAATCTCAAAATTGCGCTCTAGCACAATTTTTTGAATAAAACGCTGAAAAAACTGCTCCTCGGAAGAAAAAAATGACAAAACTGCCTGTAACTCCCACTAGGAAGGTCAGAGAGACATGAAACAAAAAACCTCTATGTAGGTCTGACTTAGACCTACATTTCATAATAGTACATTCTCGGGGTAAAATCAACAGGAAGTTGGCAATTCCCCCTTCAAGACAAAAAAGTACTAAAAACAGTCACTTTTGCCTCTTTGAGCTGTAATTTGGCCCACCTTAACTTGCTTCAAAACTCACCGAACTGAACACACACATCAGGACTGGCAAAAATTGCGATCTAATAAAAAAAAACCTAACCCCAAATCTCAAAAATTGCGCTCTAGCGCAATTTTTGAATAAAACGCTGAAAAAACTGCTCCTCGGAAGAAAAAAATGACAAAACTGCCTGTAACTCCCACTAGGAAAGTCAGAGAGACATGAAACAAAAACCTCTATGTAGGTCTGACTTAGACCTACATTTCATAATAGTACATTCTCGGGGTAAAATCAACAGGAAGTTGGCAATTCCCCCTTCAAGACAAAAAAGTACTAAAAACAGTCACTTTTGCCTCTTTGAGCTGTAATTTGGCCCACCTTAACATGCTTCAAAACTCACCGAACTGAACGCACACATCAGGACTGGCAAAAATTGCGATCTAATAAAAAAAAACCTAACCCCAAATCTCAAAAATTGCGCTCTAGCGAAATTTTTGAATAAAACGCTGAAAAAACTGCTCCTCGGAAGAAAAAAATGACAAAACTGCCTGTAACTCCCACTAGGAAGGTCAGAGAGACATGAAACAAAAAACCTCTATGTAGGTCTGACTTAGACCTACATTTCATAATAGTACATTCTCGGGGTAAAATTAACAGGAAGTTGGCAATTCCCCCTTCAAGACAAAAAAGTACTAAAAACAGTCACTTTTGCCTCTTTGAGCTGTAATTTGGCCCACCTTAACATGCTTCAAAAGTCACCGAACTGAACACACACATCAGGACTGGCAAAAATTGCGATCTAATAAAAAAAAACTAACCCCAAATCTCAAAATTGCGCTCTAGCACAATTTTTTGAATAAAACGCTGAAAAAACTGCTCCTCGGAAGAAAAAAATGACAAAACTGCCTGTAACTCCCACTAGGAAGGTCAGAGAGACATGAAACAAAAACCTCTATGTAGGTCTGACTTAGACCTACATTTCATAATAGTATATTCTTGGGCAGAAATCAACAGGAAGTTGGCAATTCCCCCTTCAAGACAAAAAAGTACTAAAAACAGTCACTTTTGCCTCTTTGAGCTGTAATTTGGCCCACCTTAACATGCTTCAAAACTCACCGAACTGAACGCACACATCAGGACTGGCAAAAATTGCGATCTAATAAAAAAACCTAACCCCAAATCTCAAAATTGCGCTCTAGCACAATTTTTTGAATAAAACGCTGAAAAAACTGCTCCTCGGAAGAAAAAAATGACAAAACTGCCTGTAACTCCCACTAGGAAGGTCAGAGAGACATGAAACAAAAAACCTCTATGTAGGTCTGACTTAGACCTACATTTCATAATAGTACATTCTCGGGCTAAAATCAACAGGAAGTTGGCAATTCCCCCTTCAAGACAAAAAAGTACTAAAAACAGTCACTTTTGCCTCTTTGAGCTGTAATTTGACCCACCTTAACATGCTTCAAAACTCACCGAACTGAACGCACACATCAGGACTGGCAAAAATTGCGATCTAATAAAAAAACCTAACCCCAAATCTCAAAAATTGCGCTCTAGCGCAATTTTTGAATAAAACGCTGAAAAAACTGCTACTCGGAAGAAAAAAAATGATAAAACTGCCTGTAACTCTCACTGGGAAGGTCGGAGAGACATGAAACCTCTATGTAGGTCTCACTTAGACCTACATTTCATAGATTGACAACCCCCAGCAAAAATCAACAGGAAGTTTGCTATTCCCCCTTCAAAACAACATTTTTGTAAAAACCGGTCACCTTTCTTCAAAATCTATCTCCTCTGAGCGCGTTTGTCGTTTCGGCTTCAAACTAACACAGAAGAGAGATTGAACCCTTTTGATTAAAATTTATCGAAAGAGTTTTAATACCGGCTCCGGTTTTGATTTTATGACCCTTCAAAGAGCCGCTGCGCTGATGCTGCTGTTTTTTTCAAGAAGGCTGCTTAAAAGCAGGAAGCACCAGCGTGCCCACACAATGCAGACAAGGCAGGTACACTACACAAAAGTATTGGGACAATTCGGACTACAAGTAGACAAAAGTATTGGGACACTTATGACGAAAACTGAACAAAAGTATTGGGACACTTACACTGGAAAAAAATATTGGGACACTTACGAATACCACTGAACAAAAGTATTGCGACACTTAGGACGAAAACTGGACAAAAGTATTGGGACACTTACACTGGACAAAAGTATTGGGACACTTATGGCAACTACTTGACAAAAGTATTGGGACACTTAGGACTAAAACTGGACACAAGTATTGGGACACTTAGGACTACCATTGGACAAAAGTATTGGGACACCTACACTGGCCAAAAGTATTGGGACACTTAAGACTACAACTTGACAAAAGTATTGGGACACTTGGGACTAAAACTTGACAAAAGTATTGGGACACTTAGGACTAGCACCTGCCAAATACGCGGGCCCGACCAACGCTGCTTGCAGCTTTAATTTTTGTTTATTTTTTGTTGTAACATTTAAAAACAAACTATTTACGATAACTGCTGTCCAGATGTCGTATCTTGTTTTATACAGTTGCAAGTCCTAGTCATTAGATGGCAGTAGTGTATAGTTCATGGTGTGTATTTTTTTGTCTTTTGTTGCGCCCTAAAAAGTGTTAATACTGTAGGTATTGTACTGATTACGCAGCAGCTGTTTGATTGTCACGTGCATCTCAGTTGTAGTTTCCATTAACACATTTGGAGGTGCCATGTAAAATTGCTAATGATAATGCTAATAGCAAAGACAATGCATATTAGCATCAAGCTAGCACATTTTTGGAAAAGTGGAGCCTTACTTTACATACTTCGGAGCGTTTTTTTTGAGTCGGTTTCTGTGTTGGCACTGAAAATTGCAACAAAACCCGCAGGTACTGTTCAGATTTGAACCGATACAAAACTAGTTTCCATTACCTGGGACTCAATGCCGGTACTAAATGGTACCAATTTTTGGTACTTAAGTGTGTGGTAATAAATATTATTTATGTATATTTGTTATTGTAACATTTAAAAACTAACTAATGACGATAACTGCTGTCCAGTTGTCGTATCTTGCTTTATACAGTTACAAGTCTTAGTCGTTAAATATAAGTCGTGTATAGTTCATGGTGGGTTTTTTTTTACTTTTGTTGCGCCCTAAAAAGTGTTAATACTGTAAGTATTGTACTTATTACGCAGCAACTGTTTGATTTGCATGTGCATCTTAGTTGTAGTTTCCATCAACACATTTGGAGGTGTTGAAAACGCCATGTAAAATTGCTAATGCTAATGAGTAGCGTGTCAATAGCAAAGCCAATGTATATTAGCATCATGCTAGTGAATCTTTGGAAAAGTAGGGCCTTAGTTTACTAATGTTTTAGTCAATTTGTTTGCTGGCCTTGAAAATGACAACATTACTAGAGATAGTTTGGCTGAGTCCGCTCTCAGTGCTGCTGGAGTGCTCGCCAAGTGCCGAAGTGAGTTGTAACTCTGAGTTTTTTGGAACATATTGACATTATTTTTTTTTACCTCTCTCTCAGCTTCTGTCTGCTCCAACGTCTCACTCTTCCTTTGTGCTGGCTTTTAGAAGCAGCAGTTCATCCTCAGTACTTTCAGCTTCAAAAAGATAAGGTTGTGAATCCTCATTTTATAATTTTTCTACATTATATATATACTTGCAGTGTGTATATAGTACATATTACATATTGTTATGAAGGTGTCTGTTACTACATTATATACATAATTGCAGTGTATATATTGTACATATTACATATTGTCATGAAGGTGTCTGTTACTACATTATATATATACTTGCAGTGTGTATATTGTACATATTACATATTGTTATGAGGGTGTCTGTTACTGCATTATATATATACTTGCAGTGTGTGTATTGTACATATTACATATTGTTATGAAGGTGTCTGTTACTACATTATATATATACTTGCAGTGTGTATATAGTACATATTACATATTGTTATGAGGGTGTCTGTTTCTACATTATATATATACTTTATGTGTGTATATAGTACATATTACATATTGTTATGAAGGTGTCTGTTACTACATTATATATATATATACTTGCAGTGTGTATATTGTCCATATTACATACTGTTATGAAGGTGTATGTTACTACATTATATATATACTTGCTGTGTGTTTATAGTACATATTACATATTGTTATGAAGGTGTCTGTTACTACATTATATATATACTTGCAGTGTGTATATAGTACATATTACATTTTGTTATGAAGGTGTCTGTTACTACACTATATATATACTTGCAGTGTGTATATTGTACATATTACATATTGTTATGAAGGTGTCTGTTACTACATTATATATATACTTGCAGTGTGTATATTGTCCATATTACATATTGTTATGAAGGTGTCTGTTACTACATTATATATATATACTTGCAGTAAATTGTACATATTACATATTGTTATGAAGATGTCTGTTACTACATTATATATATACTTGCAGTGTGTATATTGTACATATTACATATTGTTATGAAGGTGTCTGTTACTACATTATATATACTTGCAGTGTGTATATTGTACATATTACATATTGTTATGAAAGTGTCTGTTACTACATTATATATATACTTGCAGTGTGTATATTGTACATATTACATATTGTTATGAAGGTGTCTGTTACTACATTATATATATACTTGCAGTGTGTATATTGTACATATTACATATTGTTATGAAGGTGTCTGTCACTACATTATATATATACTTGCAGTGTGTATATTGTACATATTACATATTGTTATGAAGGTGTCTGTTACTACATTATATATATACCTGCAGTGTGTGTATTGTACATATTACATATTGTTATGAAGGTGTCTGTTACTATACTATATATATACTTGCAGTGTGTATATTGTACATATTACATATTGTTATGAAGATGTCTGTTACTACATTATATATATACTTGCAGTGTGTATATAGTACATATTACATATTGTTATGAAGGTGTCTGTTACAACATTATATATATACTTGCAGTGTGTATATTGTACATATTACATATTGTTATGAAGCTGTCTGTTACTACATTATATACATACTTGTAGTGTGTATATATTACATATTGTTATGAAGGTGTATGTTACTAAATTATATATATATATATATATATATATATATATATATATATATATATATATATATATATATATATATATATATATATATATACTTACAGTGTGTATATAGTACATACTACATATTATTATGCAGGTGTCTGTTACTACATTATATATATACTTGCAGTGTGTATATTGTACATATTACATATTGTTATGAAGATGTCTGTTACTACATTATATATATACTTGCAGTGTGTATATAGTACATATTACATATTGTTATGAAGGTGTCTGTTACTACATTATATATATACTTGCAGTGTGTATATAGCACATATTACATATTGTTATGAAGGTGTCTGTTACTACATTATATATATACTTGCAGTGTGTATATAGTACAAATTACATATTGTTATGAAGGTGTTTGTTACTACATTATATATATACTTGCAGTGTGTATATTGTACATATTACATATTGTTATGAAGATGTCTGTTACTACATTATATATATACTTGCAGTGTGTATATTGTACATATTCCATATCGTTATGAAGGTGTCTGTTACTTCATTATATATATACTTGCAGTGTGTATATAGTACATATTACATATTGTTATGAAGGTGTCTGTTACTTCATTATATATATACTTGCAGTGTGTATATAGTACATATTACATATTGTTATGAAGGTGTCTGTTACTACATTATATATATACTTGCTGTGTGTATATAGTACATATTACATATTGTTATGAAGGTGTCTGTTACTACATTATATATATACTTGCAGTGTGTGTATTGTACATATTACATATTGTTATGAAGGTGTCTGTTACTACAATATATATATATACTTGCAGTGTGTATATTGTACATATTACATATTGTTATGAAGGTGTCTGTTATTAGATTATATGTATATAATTACAGTATCTATATTGTGCATATTACATATTATTATAAAGGAGTCTGTTACTACATTATATATATATACTTGCAGTGTGTATATAGTACATAATACATATTGTTATGAAGAAGTCTGTTACTACATTATATATATACTTGCAGTGTGTATATAGTACATATTACATATTGTTATGAAGGTGTCTGTTATTAGATTATATGTATATAATTACAGTATCTATATTGTGCATATTACATATTGTTATAGAGGTGTCTGTTACTACATTATATATATACTTGCAGTGTGTATATTGTGCATATTACATATTGTTATGAAGGTGTTTGTTACTACATTATATATATATTTGCAGTATATTGTACATATTACATATTGTTATGAAGGTGTCTGTTACTACATTATATATATACTTGCTGTGTGTATATTGTACATATTACATATTGTTATGAAGGTGTCTCTTACTACATTATATATATACTTGCTGTGTGTATATAGTACATATTACATATTGTTATGAAGGTGTCTGTTGCTACATTATATATATACTTGCTGTGTGTATATAGTACATATTACATATTGTTATGAAGGTGTCTGTTACTACATTATATATATAATTTCAGTATGTATATAGTACATATTACATATTGTTATGAAGGTGTCTGTTACTACAATATATATATATACTTGCAGTGTGTATATTGTACATATTACATATTGTTATGAAGTTGTCTGTTACTACATTATATATATACTTGCAGTGTGTGTATATAGTACATATCACATATTGTTATGAAGATGTCTGTTACTACATTATATATATACTTGCAGTGTGTATATTGTACATATGACATATTGTTATGAAGGTGTCTGTTACTACATTATATATATATACTTGCAGTGTGTATATAGTACATATTACATATTGTTATGAGGGTGTCTGTTAAAATACAATTTCAATAAATCGCTAAGTATCTACATTTTAAGGACATTCCATGATGAGTGCTAGCAAACTTCTGAGTGGAAGCATCACTAAAATAAGAGCAAGTCAAACGTATTTAGAGATTTGTTTTGGACTTTAGCGACACAAGGAGCTTATTGCCAAATGAGCTTCAATCAGAGAAGAATGTGAGCCTTCTTTTCCTTTTTTGTTAGCGAGTTTGACGAGAGAAGAGTTTAAAAGAGAATATCCATTTGGGACGTTTGCAGTACAACAAAGATCTAAACATGTGATGACAGCCAAGTGAGGCGGCGTCAAACAAAAGACAGATGAGCGGAAAAATGTAAAAGTGTGAATAATTATTGACAGGACGAGTGAAGAATGTTTGTTGTTGTTGCCAGAATCAAATGTGTCATGTAGAACAGGAAGCAGCAGTCAGGGTTATTTGATTTATTTATATTTGGATTTATTTAGACACGCTCAAATCTAACAAAAAAAAAAGTAGGCAAACAAGAAGAAATAAATCCTCATTACAAGACAAATGAATTTACAGCTTGTTGCTGCATGAATCTGACACTTTTCACAAGTACTCTGGGAGCTGGAGTTTATTGCTTCTGTGAACTCAAAACAGCATCGCCCTTTCAAATTATTTATTATTCATTTCATGCTTGGACCCCCAAAACGTCACATTTTTAACACATAACGAACCTAGTAAAAAAAAATACAACTTTAAAATGAGACATATTGTATAGTAAAACAACATAATATAATGTAGTTTAGTAATTTTATGAAGTAATGGAATAATAATGTACTGTGTAGTATCTACGAGTGTAAAAAACAATAAATTAGATTTTATTCATTCTTATTCTAAATGGATAATGTAATCATCCTTTCTAAAAATCAATTAGAAAACACACACAAAAAATAATAAAAAATAAATAAATATATATATATATATATATATATATATATATACATATATAAATATATATATATATATATATATATATATATATATATATATATACATATATATATATATATATATATATATATATATATATATATATATATATACATATATATATATATATATATATATGTATATATATATATATATATATATATATATATATATATATATATATATATATATATATATATATATATATATATATATATATATATATATATATATATATATATATATAAAGTCAAGGTTTCTGTGGTTTATCCGTTATACAGTGCTCAATACCGAGGTAGAGCGGAAAATACGTTAGGTCAGGAAAAAACACAAGAGCCTATATCATCCCTACAAGCCTGTTTTTTTTGTATATTTGATATTTGTATATTTATTATTTATAAAAAAAATTATATATATATATATGCCTGAAATATATATATATATATATATATATATATATATATATATATATATATATATATATATATATATATATATATATATATATATATATATATATATATATATATATATATATATATATATATATACATATATATATATATATATATATATATATATATATATATATTTCAGTCATATATATATATATATATGCCTGAAATATATATATATATATATATATATATATATATATATATATCTATATATCTCTATATATATATGAAATAAGAAAAAAAAAGTATATATATATATATATATATATATATATATATATATATTTATTTTTTATTTTATTTTTATTTTTTATTTTTTATTTTTTTTTGTTTAAAAAATATATATATACACAATATTATTTTTGTTTAAGACAAATATATATATATATATATACACATATATATATATATATATATATATATACACATATATATATATATATTTTTTTTTTATTTTTTTATTTTTTATTTTATTTATTTATTTATTTATTTATTTTTATTTTTTTTTTAATTTAAAAAATATATATCTACCGTATTTTCCGCACTATAAGGCGCACCTAAAAACCACAAATTTTCTCAAAAGCTGACAGTGCGCCTTATAACCCGGTGCGCTTTATATATGGATAAATATTAAGATTCATTTTCATAAAGTTTAGGTCTCGCAACTACGGTAAACAGCCGCCATCTTTTTTCCCCGTAGAAGAAGCGCGCGGTGCATGCTGGGATATGTGACGTTTCATTTCCATTTGTGTGTTTATGTAAAGACCCCAAAATGGCTCCTATTAAGTGTGTTGTCTGTCTAATTATAAATAATGCAGACGAGGCGTGTTAACTGAGTTCTCAATGTTTACTCACAGCGTGCTCATAACCACATTCTAACTGCCAGCATACAACAACGCTTCTCAGGGCTACCGCGCATGCTCGTCACTATCGTTGCATGCTGGGTAGTGTAGTTGTTATATTTGCTAGCTCATAACAGCACATTGAGAGACACGCTTACGCGCTTAATTCAATACTCGCCATCATTCCGGGTGGATTGACAAAAGACCTCCAGCCGCTAGATATTGGTGTCAACAGGGCATTCGAAGCTAGACTGCTAACTGCGTGGGAACAATGGATGACAGAAGGCGAACACACCTTCACTAAGACGAGGAGGCAGCGCCAGACGACGCCAACATCTGCCAGTGGATCGTAAATTTGCCCAACTTTTCACTTCGGACACCGAAGACGAAGGATTTATGAATGAAGAATAACTTCAGAAAGTGAGCGCTATGTTTATTTTGTGTGTTGTGACATTAACGTTCGAGCAACATTATGTTGCTATTGCTCTGCACTATTTTGAATTTTACTATGTTTGTGATTGCACATTTGCGTACATTTTGGGAGTGAACAGAGTTGTTAGAACGCTGGTTTTTAATATATTATTAAAGTTTGACTGACCTATCTGACTGTTTTTTTGACATTCCCTTTAGCGCAGCGTAGGCGCGGCTTATAGTCCGGGGCGGCTTATTGGTGGACAAAGTTATGAAATATGCCATTCATTGAAGGTGCGGCTAATAATCCGGTGCGCCTTATAGTGCGGAAAATACGGTACACAATATTATTTTTGTTTAAGAAAAAAAAATATATATATATACACATATATATATATATGTGTATATATATATATATATATATATATATATATATATATATATATATATATATATATATATATATATATATATATATATATTTATATATATATATGTATATATATATTAGATGATAATACTTTGGCTGGTCGATTTCCTTTTCCATAGCAACGCATTTCCGACTTCTAGCATTAAATGTGTGTTCCTACTTCCTGAAAAAAACGAGTGTGTGTTCTCATCATGGCAGAATCAATAACAAACATTTTTAGACAAATGAGAAACATTATCTTTTTGAAGCTGAACATACGGAGGATGAACCGCTGTTTCCAGAAGCGATCACTTAGGGAGAGTGTGACGTTGGAGCAGACGGAAGCCAAGAGAGTGAGGTGAATTTGGCCTTGACGCTAAAAATGTGGAAATTGAAGCTAAGCTATTTCGACATAAATGGAGTGCTTAGCCAAATAAACTTAGACCAAGATAGGCAAAATTCCGAAAAAAAAGTGCAGTTCCCTGTAACTCTCCTTAGCGTCCTTTCACTCTTGCCAGGTTGAAAAGTTGCCATTTCTCCATCTGGAAGGTGATATTGTCATGTCTGTGTGATCATGTTTTGTTTTAGTAATGTTCGGTTTAAATTTTGGACTTTTTGTGCACTTTTGTTTTGTTTTGTCACCATAGCAACCATTAGTTTCACCTGTCACGTCACGCACCTGTTCCACGTTTAGACTCATTGTGCACTCTTGTCACCATAGCAACCATTAGTTTTCACCTGTCACGTCACGCACCTGTTTCACGTTTTGAGTCACGCACCTGCTTTCACTAATCATGTCCATAGTATTTAAGTTCATTCATTTTCTGTTGTTCGTTCTGACGACATCACCACATTTATGCTCCTGCACACTCTCCACACCCTGATGACCCTTGCTACTCTTTTTTTCATGCCGGTTCCATGCCAAGTAAGTTTTTGTTTGTTAAGCCACAGTTAGTGTTTTGTTTAATTGTTCATAGTTTCTGCCAATGTGCAAGTTTTGTGTTTAAAGTCTAGTTTTATTCTCCGCCACTGTGCGCGCCTTTTGTTTATTCCTTTTTTGATAGTTTAAAATAAATCATGTACCCACTTTCAAGCCTTGACCAGTCCAGTTCATTTGCACCATGGGAGAACAAACCAAGCCAAAGTCCTAGTCCTGACAGATATTTGTTGGCATTAAATCTGATATCAGTGTCGTCTCGCTATGAAAGATCTTTCCTCGGCAGGCTGATAGAAGCTAGTTGCTTCTAATAGACAGAGCCCGGGTGTGATATCAGCTGCACCTGGCACACCTGAGAGGAGGCAAGAGTGCATCTTGTGCGCCAAAAGCCATTCCATCAAGAGCGGCGTTAAAGGCTTTACTTGGTCCTTGGCGACCTCTGCTCCTTCCCTGCAGGGATTAGTCGGTGACGCACACACAGTGAGAGAACATCTTGAGGAAGAACACTGCTTGTCTTTTGTATCGTCAAACACTCCATCCCTGGAAATCTCTCCCAACTTTGACGAGCTACTGTCGATACCGCCTATCCTCGCCTTTTTTCCCCCCTTCTTCCCTTAAAAAGACGGGCTTAAAACTTTGCATTTGCATGGTGCGTGAATAAATGTGTGAGCAAGTGGAACAAGTGGCTTTGGAAGGCAGGCGGACAAAAGAAGAGGGAAACACGCTTTGCATCTTCGGCGTGCGTCTTTTCGCGTCGACAATGGGCCCCGCTGACACGCATCCTGGCTTCTTGGGGGATGTCACTTTTAATCACGCTCCATCCCAGATTTGAATCCTCTGATCAAAGATGCCTGGCGTGTGAGGTTAGCATAGCAACAAGGCTCAGTTGTCTGCAAGGCAGGGCCATCACTCTCTATACTAAGGGTGTCCTAACTTTTTGACTGTAGGGGTGCGCAATGGGCTTAAAAAAATTGGCCGGGGGTCCAAAGTAGACTGCATGCGAAGTAACTACATGTATATGTATATATATATATATATATATATATAGTTACTTCCTTCATGCTCGCTTCTGTAAGCAGTAGGTCTTCCTCAGTATGTTCAGCTTCAAAAATATATGGTTTTTAATCCTCATTTGTCCAAAAATAGCCGTCTTCGTTGATTGTTATTGTTTCTGCCATGATTAGAAAAACAAACACATGCACATATATATATATATATATATATATATATATATATATATATATATATATATATATATATATATATATATATATATATATATACATATGTGTATATGTATTTATGCACATATGAATATATATATATATATATATGTATTTATGTGCATAAATACATATACACATATACACATATATATATGTATTTATGTGCATAAATACATATACAAATATATATATATATATATATATATATATATATATACATACATATATATGTATATATATATATATATATATATATATATATATATATATATACATACATATATATATATATATATATATATATATATATATATATATATATATATATATATATATATATATATATATATATATATATATATATGTATGTATATATATATATATATATATATATACACACATATATATGTATGTATATATATATATATATATATATATATATATATATATATATATATATGTATGTATATATATATATATATATATATATACATATATATGTATGTATATATATATATATATATATATATATATATATATATATATATATATTTGTATATGTATTTATGCACATAAATACATATATATATATATATATATATATATATATGTGTATATGTGTATATGTATTTATGCACATAAATACATATATATATATATATTCATATGTGCATAAATACATATACACATATGTATATATATATATATATATATATATATATATATATATATATATATATATATATATATATATGTGCATGTGTTTGTTTTTCTAATCATGGCAGAAACAATAACAATCAACGAAGACGGCTATTTTTGGACAAATGAGGATTAAAAACCATATATTTTTGAAGCTGAATATACTGAGGAAGACCTACTGCTTACAGAAGCGAGCATGAAGGAAGGATGATATATATGTATATATATATATATATATATATATATATATATATATATATATATATATATATACATATAGTTACTTCGCATGCAGTCTACTTTGGACCCCCGGCCAATTTTTTTAAGCCCATTGCGCACCCCTCCAGTCAAAAAGTTTGGACACCCCTAGTATAGAGAGTGATGGCCCTGCCTTGCAGACAACTGAGCCTTGTTGCTATGCTAACCTCACACGCCAGGCATCTTTGATCAGAGGATTCAAATCTGGGATGGAGCGTGATTAAAAGTGACATCCCCCATATATATATATATATGTATTTATGTGCATAAATACATATATATATATATATATATATATTTATGTGCATAAATACATATATATATATATATATATATATATATATATATATATATATATATATATATATATATATATATATATATATATATATATATATATATATATATATATGTATGTATATATATATATATATATATATATATATATATATATACACGTATAGTTGAGGTTACTGTGGTTTATTCGTTATACAGTTACGTCAGGAAAAAACACAAGAAGTTGTTTCATCCCTACAAGCCTGTTTTGTAGGTTTCCCTGCATTTCATAAAATAAAATAAATATAAAAGAAAACAAATAAATAAAATAAAAAATAAACATTTAAAAAAAATAAAAAATACATCTAAAAAATACAAAAAAAATACAAAAAAAACTAACAACAAAAAAATTAAAACAATTAAATACATATATATATATATATATATATATATATATATATATATATATATATATATATATATATATACAGTCAAGGTTACTGTGGTTTATCCATTATACAGTGCTCATTATACGTTAGGTCATGAAAAAACACAAGAGGCTATTTCATCCCTACAAGCCTGTTTTATAAAATAAAATAAATATTAAAAAAATATATATATATACACATATGTATATATATATATATATATATATATATATATATATATATATATATATATATATATATATATATATATATATATATATATAGTACAGGCCTGAAGTTTAGACACACCTTCTCATTCAATGTGTTTTCTTTATTTTCATGACTATTTGCATTGTAGATTGTCACTGAAGGCATCAAAACATGTTTTTATATTCTCCTTTCTTCAAAATAGCCACCCTTTGCTCTGATTGCTGCTTTGCACACTCTTGGCATTCTCTCCACAAGCTTCAAGAGGTAGTCACCTGAGTTTGTTTTCACTTCACAGGTGTGCTGGAATGCCAAGAGTTTGTTCACGTTGAATTAGCATCCATCCTTAATAGTTCTTCTTGTTTTTGGTGTATTTTCAAACCATTACCATACAGTAATCAACATTTTAGTAACACTAATGGATAAGTACAGATTTAAAACTGTAATTTATTTTTTTTACTTTACTAACAAGCTATCTTACAATTTACACTTTCGGACTCCCAGTTCTTATAACTCACATAACCTTTTGTGAAAATGACCAAGTGACCACAATGTACTAAAAATAATTTAAGTTCCGTACATTTAAATGAAACAGGAGCTCAGTACAGTCAAAGAGTGTTGACGCACATTTAAAAAAAAGCCACACAAACTAAGATGCACGGCCCAGGGGCGTCTTCTTGTTTGCCATTGTTGATCAAATGTTATGCAGATTATTTTCTAACGTGTTTTTCTAATTAGCAGGCCGCTTTAAGAAGCTGTACGACATCATCATCGTCTCACAAAGCAACACGAGTAAGGACGTGGACTTTTAGCTCCTTCGCAAGAGTTTGACCCCCGGCAATAATCTGCTGCTTTAAGTCAAATCTCAACGACAAAGAAATGTTTCTGCATTAGTACCGTTTTGCTTTAAAGGGGTCATATTGTGATCTTGTTTTGCGTATAAAACACTTCCTGTTGTTGGGTAATGACTGCAATCTAGCGACTATATTTAGCCGACTATATTATCAAACCTACTGTATATTTTGGACGATCCTACTTTACGAGATTTTGGTACTCAAGTTGTTGATTGCTACTGTTATCATGCGAAATTTGTATTTAATATAATTAGTATTATATAATTATATAACTATGTATAATTAAGTAATTAGCATCGGTGGTGTTCTTGTTTAATTTCACTTTAGCAAGTTGCACAAAGTGTTAGTTTTAAGGACACATGTAGTATCTGTTAACAGATGAAAGCACATGTTTCCGAAGAGTTGTGTGTTAGCAATCATCCCGTTTTACGCCCAGTAGTTGCTTAGTGGTGGCGCTTTTCCGGACTAAATGATGCCGCGTCTCATTAAGATGTGGGAAGAGAGCCCCCAAGGGGCCTGGAGTGGCCCTTTGGATTAGGGTTAACCCAAGGGTTAACGCTAACCCTAACCATAACTATAACCCTAACCCTAACCCTAACCCCAACCCCAACCCTAACCCTAACTATAACCCTAACCCTAACCATAACCCAAACCTCAACCCCAAACCTAACCCTAACCCTAACCCTAACCCCAACCCCAACCCTAACCCTAACTATAACCCTAACCCTAACCCTAACCCTAACCCTAACCCAAACCTTAACCCCAAACCTAACCCTAACCATAACCCCAACCCCAACCCCAACCCTAACCCTAACTATAACCCTAACCCTAACCCTAACCCAAACCTCAAACCCAAACCTAACCCTTACCCTATCCCCAACCCCAACCCCAACCCTAAACATAACTATAACTCTTACCCTAACCCTAACCCTAACCCTAACCCCAACCCCAAACCTAACCCTAACTATAACCCTAACCCTAACCCTAACCATAACCCAAACCTCAAC
The DNA here is from genome assembly GCF_033978685.3 of Nerophis lumbriciformis. Lineage (NCBI taxonomy): Eukaryota > Metazoa > Chordata > Actinopteri > Syngnathiformes > Syngnathidae > Nerophis > Nerophis lumbriciformis. The sequence goes on from NC_084553.2 coordinate 5,727,759, forward strand.
CCCAAACCTAACCCTAACCCCAACCCCAACCCTAACCCTAACTATAACCCTAACTATAACCCTAACCCTAACCCTAACCCAAACCTTAACCCCAAACCTAACCCTAACCCTAACCCCAACCCCAACCCCAACCCTAACCCTAACTATAACCCTAACCCTAACCCTAACCCAAACCTCAACCCCAAACCTAACCCTAACCCTAACCCTAGCCCCAACCCCAACCCCAACCCCAACCCTAACCATAACTATAACACTTACCCTAACCCTAACCCTAACCCCAACCCCAACCCCAACCTTAACCCTAACAATAACCCTAACCCTAACCCTAACCCTAATCCTAACCCAAACCTAACCTGGAGTGTTCATTTCAACGATTGTTTATGTTGCATATGTAGTATCTGTTAACAGGTAAAAACACATGTTTGGCTCCCATTTTTATAGTCTTTGGTTTGACTCACAACCTACAGATCAAAACTACGGATAGCATTTTAGCATTTCAACGAGTCTGGCTTTAACCGTGTGTGTAAGTGGCAACTCGGTAGAGAAGGTACTCAAGTTGTCAATTGGCTGCTGTTTGCATGTAAAACAGACTCGATGACAACCGACCGCGACGTAAATCAATGGTCCGAGTCGTCTCTACTGTTAGCATTTCATCCATTACTTTATGATAGTGGCCATGTTTGGATGACATTTCACTCTCCAATGTCATCTGCTGGCATTTCTGCTGTGTACCGCCCCCTCTCCCTTTAACCAAGTCTGTAGCCGCCCTGTAATGACCTCCATCCAGGCCTGGGAGAAGTGGCCAGCAACAGGGAGCGTCCCGGGGGTCCTGACCCAGGAGGAGGCTCCTCTTTGTGCCAGAGTGTCGGCGTCAGGGGAGCTGAGGGAAATGCCAGTCAGTCGTATAGCACGCTGTCAATATTCCAGGCGGTGTGTTCACATACGTGTGTGATGCATTATAGATGGCCTGGAAAAGGGTGCGAGGGGGGGGGGGTTACTCTCCAGGATGTGCAGCTGCGACACCCCAGAGGACCGAGGAGACGTGCCGGCTCACTGGACTCTGCATGAGCTGCAGTACCGTCCACTCCTTTGAACACTTCTTTTGGATGGAAGTTCATTTTTCATACAAAGTGAGGACGGGGAGTGTTTAAATGCTAACACGCTAACAACTAATAGCCGGACTATAAGCCGCAGAATAGAGTTTTTTACACAGAAATATTTTATAAATGTTTATTTACATACCTTAATTGTTTACAAACATTTGTTTGCCATCGTAAGTTAAAAATTCTAGCACAGGCACTTGTTAATGTGTTAGCACATTAGCTAATGCTAACAACATTAGCGTCATTATGTGACAATGGCACGTACAAACATGAATGAAAAGTCTGGATATTTTATAAATGTTTATTTACATATCTTAATTGTTTACAAACATTTGTTTGCCATCGCAAGTTGATAATTCTAACGCAGGCACTTGTAGACGTGTTAGCACATTAGCTAATGCTAACGACGCTAGCTTCATTACGTGACAATGGCACGTACAAATATGAATGAAAAGTCAGGATATTTTATAAATGTTTATTTACATATCTTAAGTGTTTACAAACATTTGTTTGCCATCGTAAATTAATATTTCTAACACAGGCACTTGTTAATGTGTTAGCACATTAGCTAATGCTAACGACGCTAGCTTCATTACGTGACAATGGCACGTACAAATATGAATGAAAAATCGGGATATTTTGTAAATGTTTATTTAAACACCTTTATTGTTTACAAACATTTGTTTGCCATCATAAGTTAATAATTCTAGCACAGGCACTTCTAGACATGTTAGCACATTAGCTAATGCTAACGACACTAGCTTCATTATGTGACAATGGCACGTACAAATATGAATGAAAAGTCGGGATATTTTATAAATGTTTATTTACATACCTTAATTGTTTACAAACATTTGTTTGCCATCGTAAGTTAAAAATTCTAGCACAGGCACTTGTTAATGTGTTAGCACATTAGCTAATGCTAACAACATTAGCGTCATTATGTGACAATGGCCTGTACAAACATGAATGAAAAATCGGGACATTTTATAAATGTTTATTTACATACCTTAATTGTTTACAAACATTTGTTTGCCATTGTAAGTTAATAATTCTAACACAGGCACTTGTTAGTGTGTTAGCACATTAGCTAATGCTAACAACATTAGCTTCATTATGTGACAATGGCCTGTACAAATATGAATGAAAAGTCGGGATATTTTATAAATGTTTATTTACATATCTTAATTGTTAACAAACATTTGTTTGCCATTGTAAGTTAATAATTCTAACACAGGCACGTGTTAATGTGTTAGCACATTAGCTAATGCTAACGGCATTAGCTTCATTATGTGACAATGGCACGTACAAATATGAATGAAAAGTCGGGATATTTTACAAATGTTTATTTACATACCTTAATTGTTTCCAAACATTTGTTTGCCATTGTAAGTTAATAATTCTAACACAGGCACTTGTAGACGTGTTAGCACATTAGCTAATGCTAATGATGCTAGCTTCATTACGTGACATGGCACATACAAAGATGAATGAAAAGTCGGGATATTTTGCAAATGTTTATTTACATACCTTAATTGTATAAATATTATATATATATATATATATATATATATATATATATATATATATATATATATGTATATATATATATATATATATATATATATATATATATATATATATATATATATATATATATATATATAAATTTTTTTTAACCTTTCAGGCTCCTCTTAAGTTTGGTTCCTGTTTAAAAAAAGTTGTATATATATATATATATATATATATATATATATATATATATATATATATATATATATATATATATATATATATATATATATTTATATATATATATATATATATATTTATATATATATATATATATATATATATATATATATATATATATATATATATATATATATATATTTATATATATATATATATATATATTTATATATATATATATATATATATATATATATATATATATATATATATACATATATATATATATATATATACATATATATATATACATAATATTAATATAATGGATATATCATTAACATAATTGTATATTAAGAATATGGGAAAGTTTGACTCCTACCTTGTTTACTTCCGTGACCACCTTTAAGTTTTTTAATTAATGAGAAATATCAAGCAGCTAAAATGGGCCGAACATGGATTGGTGTGGAGAGAGTGTTTAGTATTTTTCCCAGCATGCTTTGCAATGGATTTAAATGAGAGAAAAAATCAGATTTTTTTTTTTTATGGTACATGGACCTTTTTATACTACAACCACAAATTGTGTTACACTGTGTTAAGTAGACAGATAGATAAATAGTATTTTATTGATTCCTACAGGAGAGTTCCCTCAGGAAAATTTAAAAGTGTGACAATGCCTGTTTTCATTTTGTGTTGGTCCGATTATTTTTTATTTTTTTTGCACCATGACTAGGGAAGGTTGTCAGCATTTTATTGTATTTTATTTTTTAATTTGTTTTGAAAATGCATATAAGTATGTGTGATGCATCATATAGCTGGCAGATTCCCATTTCTATTTACGACATGTCCGAAAGGGAGTAGGAAGAAGCAAGGCTTGCATCGGGTTGTATAAGTAAATGCTTTGCATTCAAACCATATACCTGAATTCCTCATGATTAGATTAGATTAGATTAGATTTATTGTTCCCCTTGGGGAAATTCATTGTCACTGCCGAACATTTAAACACTAGACATTACACATCACACACAAAAAAATAACAAAAAGACATCATGCATGACTAACACACATTTACAGGCTTGTCAGACAGGTCGGCCGGGCCTGCTGTTAAGGGCGGCTATAGCTGCAGGGATCAGGCTTTTCCTGATGATATTGACAAAATGTTGACATTGCAACACAAAGTCCTTATTATTATTGCACATGTCTCGCGGGCCGTAGTTTGGACACCCCCTGTCCTATACACCACTGCCATCTGATGTCTTGGAGTTGCAACTGCATGCAAAGTCTGCTGTAACGATACAAATGTGATTTATTTTAAACAATCAACATTAATTTTGAACAAAATCAACAACAACTGGTACCATGGAGTACTGGTACAAACCCCAGGTACCAGTAATTGGTATCAATCAATTCAAATGTAAAAGGTACCAATCTTGTTTATGATGCTTCACTCAGCCACTGCCATTGGGAGTCAATAATGAAAACAAACTACTTCAGGAGGTTGTCTACAGCCACAGCTTTTTATTTTTGTTTGCCCAGACCTAATTGGAGTGTTTGCTTTTGTACTCCAGCTCGCCCAGGCAGTCGCAGAAAAAACTCCTTGAAGTTTCTTTCCCTCCTCCTCTCCTCGCTCTCAGCGAGACTTCCCAGGATCTATTTCTTATTAGAATTCACCCCAGAAATCATGTCAGGCCGGCGTGCTCCCGCAGCTCCAGACTCCATTAAATGCCTCATTCAATTTTATCATTTAGTTGCTTTATTTGACATTAAGGACTTTACCAAAAGGAGAAAGGAAAAAAAAAAAAGAAAAAAAAGGCCTGTGGAAATGATTAGTTTAAAAAGAGAGCGAGTCAACCAGAGAGGCATGAATGTGAAATTAGACGTTTGAACATTAGGATCCAGAGTCTAACCTCTCCATCAACTCGCCACTTAGTTTTGTCTTCGCTTTTTTGCCCTTTTTTTGTGCTAATTCTTGTTCGAGACATTTTTTCTTTCAAGTGCACATTTATGCACATGTTGGTTTCTGACTTGTATGACCACACGGTTCAATATATTAAGGTGTGGTGAGAGAGAGCCCCCAACAGGCCTGGAGTGTTAGTTTCAACGAATGTTTATGTTACATGTGTCAGTGTTTTTCTGTTGTGCCGTTGGAGATTGTCTAATTTCACCTATTTGGGTTAAAAAATTTTTTTTTGCAAACCAGTGATTATAGTCTGCAAATGATGTGTTGTTGTTGAGTAACCGTGTAATACTCTTCCATATCAGTAGGTGGCAGACGATAGCTAATTGCTTTGTAGATGTTGTTTGATGTACTTTTAATGTTTGGTGTTATCCATGTATGTAATATATTTGTATTATTTGTGTTTCTTAAGACACATGATTGCAACAAGTGTTCCGTAAAGCACCGACTCCGCGTGTCTAAAGAAAAGAAAGCAAATGCGAGCAAAACCTAAGAGAGTTAAGGTTTTTAAGAAAGACAACAATCATAAAATACTCTTTCAGCACATACACAATGTTGACATCTATAGTTATATTTTGATAAACAATCATAAATTAATCTTTCCGCACATACACAATGTTGACATCTATAGTTATATTTTGATAAACAATCATACATTAATATTTCCGCACATACACAATGTTGACATCTATAGTTATATTTTGATAAACAATCGTAAATTAATCTTTCCGCACATACACAATGTTGACATTTATAGTTATATTTTGATAAACAATCATAAATGAACCTTTCCGCACATACACAATGTTGACATCTATAGTTATATTTTTGATAAACAATCATAAATGAATCTTTCAGCACATACACAATGTTGACATCTATAGTTATATTTTGATAAACAATCATTAATGAATCTTTCCGCACATACACAATGTTGACATATATAGCTATATTTTGATAAACAATCATAAATTAATCTTTCCGCACATACACAATGTTGACATCTATAGTTATATTTTGATAAACGATCATAAATGAATCTTTCAGCACGTACACAATGTTGACATATATTGTTATATTTTTGATAAACAATCATACATGAATGTTTCCGCACATACACGATGTTGAAATCTATAGTTCTATTTTGATAAACAATCATAAATTAATATTTCCGCACATACACAATGTTGACATCTATAGTTATATTTTGATAAACAATCGTAAATTAATCTTTCCGCACATACACAATGTTGACATTTATAGTTATATTTTGATAAACAATCATAAATGAATCTTTCCGCACATACACAATGGTGATATCTATGGTTATATTTTGAACAACAATCATAAATGAATCTTTCAGCACATACACAATGTTGACATATATTGTTATATTTTTGATAAACAATCATAAATGAACCTTTCCGCACATACACAATGTTGACATCTATAGTTACATTTTGATAAAGAATCATAAATGAATATTTCCGCACATACACAATGTTGACATCTATAGCTATATTTTGATAAACAATCATTAATGTATATTTCCGCACATACACAATGTTGACATTTATAGTTATATTTTGATAAACAATCATGCATGAATCGTTCAGCACATACACAATGTTGACATCTATAGTTATAGTTTGGTAAAAAATCATAAAGGAATCTTTCCGCACATACACGATGTTGACATCTATAGTTATATTTTGATAAACAATCATGAATTAATCTTTCAGCTTGTACACAATGTTCAAATCTTTAGGTATATTTTGATAAACAATCATAAATGAATTTTTCAGCACATACACAATGTTGACATCTATAGGTATATATTGAATAACAATCATAAATGAATATGTCCGCACATACACAATGTTGACATATATAGTTATATTTTGATAAACAATCATAAATGAATCTTTCCGCACATACACAATGTTGACATCTATAGTTATAATTTGATAAACAATCATAAATGAATCTTTCAGCACATACACAATGTTGACATCTATAGTTATATTTTGATAATTAATTATGAATGTATCTTTACGCACATACACAATGTTGACATCTATACTTATATTTTGATAAACAATCATAAATTAATATTTCAGCACATACACAATGTTGACATCTATAGTTATATTTTGATAAACGATCATAAATGAATCTTTCAGCACATACACAATGTTGACATATATTGTTATATATTTGATAAACAATAATACATGAACCTTTCTGCACATACACAATGTTGACATCTATAGTTATATTTTGATAAAAAATCATTTATTAATCTTTCCGCACATACACAATGTTGACATCTATAGGTATATTTTGATAAACAATCATAAATGTATCTTTCAGCACATACACAATGTTGACATCTATAGTTATATTTTGATAAACAATCATTAATGAATATTTCCGCACATACACAATGTTGACATCTATAGCTATATTTTGATAAACAATAATTAATGTATATTTCCGCACATACACAATGTTGACATTTATAGGTATATTTTGATAAACAATCATGCATGAATCTTTCAGCACATACACAATGTTGACATCTATAGTTATAGTTTGATAAAAAATCATAAATGAATATTTCCGCACATACACAATGTTGACATCTATAGTTATATTTTGATAAACAATCATAAATGAATCTTTCAGCACATACACAATGTTGACATCTATAGTTATAGTTTGATAAAAAAATCATAAATGAATCTTTCCGCACATACACAATGTTGACATATATAGGTATTTATTGATAAACAATCATGAATTAATCTTTCAGTACATACACAATGTTGACATCTATAGTTATATTTTGATAATTAATTATGAATTAATCTTTACGCACATACACAATGTTGACATCTATAGTTATATTTTGATAAACAATCATGAATGAATATTTCCGCACATACACAATGTTGACATCTATAGCTATATTTTGGTAAACAATCATTAACGTATATTTCCGCACATACACAATGTTGACATCTATAGTTAGATTTTGATAAACAATCATAAATGAATATTTCCGCACATACACAATGTTGACATCTATAGTTATATTTTGATAAACAATCATAAATGAATATTTCCGCACATACACAATGTTGACATCTATAGTTATATTTTGATAAACAATCATAAATGAATATTTCCGCACATACACAATGTTGACATCTATAGTTATATTTTGATAAACAATCATAAATGAATATTTCCGCACATACACAATGTTGACATCTATAGTTATATTTTGATAAACAATCATAAATGAATATTTCCGCACATACACAATGTTGACATCTATAGTTATATTTTGATAAACAATCATAAATGATTTTTTTAGCACTTACACAATGTTGACATCTATAGTTATATTTTGATAAACGATCATAAATGAATCTTTCAGCACATACACAATGTTGACATATATTGTTATATTTTTGATAAACAATCATACATGAACCTTTCCGCACATACACAATGTTGACATCTATAGTTATATTTTGATAATTATTATGAATTAATCTTTATGCACATACACAATGTTGACATCTATAGTTATAGTTTGATAAAAAATCATAAATGAATCTTTCCGCACATACACAATGTTGACATCTATTGTTATATTTTGATAAACAATCATAAATTAATCTTTCAGCACAAACACAATGTTGACATCTATAGCTATATTTTGATAAACAATCATTCATTAATGTATATTTCCGCACATACACAATGTTGACATCTATAGTTATATTTTGATAAATAATCATGAATTAATCTTTCAGCTTGTACACAATGTTGACATCTATAGTTTTTTTTTTTTTATAAACAATCATAAATTAATCTTTCAACACATACACAATGTTGACATTTATAGGTATATATTGAATAACAATCATAAATGAATATTTCCGCACGTACACAATGTTGACATATATAGGTATATATTGATAAACAATCATGAATGAATCTTCCAGTACATGCACAATGTTGACATCTATAGTTATAGTTTGATAAAAAATAATAAATGAATCTTTCCGCACATACACAATGTTGACATATATAGTTATATTTTGGTAAACAATCATGCATGAATCTTTCAGCACATACACAATGTTGACATCTATAGTTATAGTTTGATAAGCAATCATGAATTAATCTTTCAGCTTGTACACAATGTTGACATCTATAGGTATATTTTGATAAACAATCATAAATTAATCTTTCAGCACACACACAATGTTGAAATCTATAGGTATATATATTGAATAACAATCATAAATGAATATTTCCGCACATACACAATGTTGACATATAAAGGACAATCATGAATTAATCTTCCCGTACATACACAATCTATAGTTATATTTTGATAATTAATTATGAATGTATCTTTACGCACATACACAATGTTGACATCTATAGTTATATTTTGATAAACAATCATGAATGGATCTTTCCGCACATACACAATGTTGACATTTATAGTTATATTTTGATCAACAACTATGCATGAATCTTTCAGCACATACACAATGTTGACATCTATAGTTATATTTTGATAAACAATCATAAATGAATTGTTCAGCACATACACAATGTTGACATCTATAGTTATATTTTGATAAACAATCATAAATGAATCTTTCCGCACATACACAATGTTGACATCTATAGTTATAATTTGATAAACAATCATAAATGAATCTTTCAGCACATACACAATGTTGACATCTATAGTTATATTTTGATAATTAATTATGAATGTATCTTTACGCACATACACAATGTTGACATCTATACTTATATTTTGATAAACAATCATAAATTAATATTTCAGCACATACACAATGTTGACATCTATAGTTATATTTTGATAAACGATCATAAATGAATCTTTCAGCACATACACAATGTTGACATATATTGTTATATATTTGATAAACAATAATACATGAACCTTTCTGCACATACACAATGTTGACATCTATAGTTATATTTTGATAAAAAATCATTTATTAATCTTTCCGCACATACACAATGTTGACATCTATAGGTATATTTTGATAAACAATCATAAATGTATCTTTCAGCACATACACAATGTTGACATCTATAGTTATATTTTGATAAACAATCATTAATGAATATTTCCGCACATACACAATGTTGACATCTATAGCTATATTTTGATAAACAATAATTAATGTATATTTCCGCACATACACAATGTTGACATTTATAGGTATATTTTGATAAACAATCATGCATGAATCTTTCAGCACATACACAATGTTGACATCTATAGTTATAGTTTGATAAAAAATCATAAATGAATATTTCCGCACATACACAATGTTGACATCTATAGTTATATTTTGATAAACAATCATAAATGAATCTTTCAGCACATACACAATGTTGACATCTATAGTTATAGTTTGATAAAAAAATCATAAATGAATCTTTCCGCACATACACAATGTTGATATATATAGGTATTTATTGATAAACAATCATGAATTAATCTTTCAGTACATACACAATGTTGACATCTATAGTTATATTTTGATAATTAATTATGAATTAATCTTTACGCACATACACAATGTTGACATCTATAGTTATATTTTGATAAACAATCATGAATGAATATTTCCGCACATACACAATGTTGACATCTATAGCTATATTTTGGTAAACAATCATTAACGTATATTTCCGCACATACACAATGTTGACATCTATAGTTAGATTTTGATAAACAATCATAAATGAATATTTCCGCACATACACAATGTTGACATCTATAGTTATATTTTGATAAACAATCATAAATGAATATTTCCGCACATACACAATGTTGACATCTATAGTTATATTTTGATAAACAATCATAAATGAATATTTCCGCACATACACAATGTTGACATCTATAGTTATATTTTGATAAACAATCATAAATGAATATTTCCGCACATACACAATGTTGACATCTATAGTTATATTTTGATAAACAATCATAAATGAATATTTCCGCACATACACAATGTTGACATCTATAGTTATATTTTGATAAACAATCATAAATGATTTTTTTAGCACTTACACAATGTTGACATCTATAGTTATATTTTGATAAACGATCATAAATGAATCTTTCAGCACATACACAATGTTGACATATATTGTTATATTTTTGATAAACAATCATACATGAACCTTTCCGCACATACACAATGTTGACATCTATAGTTATATTTTGATAATTATTATGAATTAATCTTTATGCACATACACAATGTTGACATCTATAGTTATATTTTGATAAAAAATCATAAATGAATCTTTCCGCACATACACAATGTTGACATTTATAGTTACATTTTGATAAACAATCATAAATGTACCTTTCAGCACATACACAATGTTGACATCTATAGCTTTATTTTGATAAACAATCATTAACGTATATTTCAGCACATACACAATGTTGACATTTATAGTTATATTTTGATAAACAATCATGCATGAATCTTTCAGCACATACACAATGTCGACATCTATAGTTATATTTTGATAAAAAATCATAAATGAATCTTTCCGCACATACACAATGTTGACATCTATAGTATTTTGATAAACAATCAGTAATGAATATTTCCAAGAATACGCAATGTTGACATCTATAGTTATATTTTGATAAACAATCATAAATTAATCTTTCCGCACGTACACAATGTTGACATTTATAGTTATATTTTGATAAACAATCATGAATTAATCTTTCAGCTTGTACACAATGTTGACATCTATAGGTATATTTTGATAAACAATCATAAATGAATCGTTCAGCACATACACAATGTTGACATCTATAGGTATATATTGAATAACAATCATAAATGAATATTTCCGCACATACACAATGTTGACAAATATAGGTATATATTGATAAAAAATCATGCATGAATCTTCCAGTACATACACAATGTTGACATCTATAGTTATATTTTGATAATTAATTATGAATTAATCTTTACGCACATACACAATGTTGACATCTATAGTTATATTTTGATAAACAATCATAAAAGAATCTTTCCGCACATACACAATGTTGACATCTATAGTTAGTTTTGATAAACAATCATGAATGAATATTTCCGCACATACACAATGTTGACATCTATAGTTATATTTTGATAAACAATCATTAATGAATCGTTCCGCACATACACAATGTTGACATCTATAACTGTATTTGATAAACAATAATTAATGTATATTCCCGCGCACACACAATGTTGACATTTATAGTTATATTTTGATAAACAATCATGAATTAATCTTTCAGCTTGTACACAATGTTGACATCTATAGGTATATTTTGATAAACAATCATGCTCCCCTCACCTCCCAGGGGGTGATCAAGGGTGATGGGTCAAATGCAGAGAATAATTTCGCCACACCTAGTGTGTGTGTGACAATCATTGGTACTTTAACTTTTTAACTTTAAATGAATCGTTCAGCACATACACAATGTTGACATCTATAGTTACATTTTGATAAACAATCATGAATGAATATTTCCGCACATACACAATGTTGACATCTAGAGCTATATTTTGATAAACAATCATTAACGTATATTTCCGCACATACACAATGTTGACATTTATAGTTATATTTTGATAAACAATCATGCATGAATCGTTCAGCACATACACAATGTTGACATCTATAGTTATAGTTTGATAAAAAATCATAAATGAATCTTTCCGCACATACACAATGTTGACATCTATAGGTATATATTGATAAACAATCATGAATGAATCTTTCAGCTTGTACACAATGTTGACATCTTTAGGTATATTTTGATAAACAATCATAAATGAATCTTTCAGCACATACACAATGTTGACATCTATAGTTATATTTTGATAAACAATCATGAATTAATATTTCAGCTTGTACACAATGTTGACATCTATAGGTATATTTTGATAAACAATCATAAATAAATATTTCAGCACATACACAATGTTGATATCTATAGGTATACATCGAATAACAATCATGAATGAATATTTCCGCACATACACAATGTTGACATATATAGGTATATATTTATAAACAATCATGAATGGATCTTCCAGTACATACACAATGTTGACATTTATAGTTATATTTTGATAATTAATTATGAATTAATCTTTACGCACATACACAATGTTGACATCTATAGTTATATGTTGATAAACAATCATGAATGAATATTTCCGCACATACACAATGTTGACATCTATAGTTATATTTTGCTAAACAATCATAAATCAATCTTTCAGCACATACACAATGTTGACATCTATAGTTATATTTTGATAAACAATCATGAATGAATCTTCCAGTACATACACAATGTTGAAATCTATAGTTATATTTTGATAAACAATCATAAATGAATCTTTCCGGACATACACAATGTTGACATCTATAGTTATATTTTGATAAACAATCATAAATGAATCTTTCCGCACATACACAATGTTGACATCTATAGTTATATTTTGATAAACAATCATAAATTAATATTTCCGCACATACACAATGTTGACATCTATAGTTATATTTTGATAAAAAATCATAAATGAATCTTTCAGCACATACACAATGTTGACATATATAGGTATATATTAATAAACAATCATGAATGAATCTTCCAGTACATACACAATGTTGACATCTATAGTTATATTTTGATAATTAATTATGAATTAATCTTTACGCACATACACAATGTTGACATCTATAGTTATATTTTGATAAACAATCATGAATGAATATTTCCGCACATACACAATGTTGACATCTATAGCTATATTTTGATAAACAATCATTAACGTATGTTTCCGCACATACACAATGTTGACATTTATAAATATATTTTGATAAACAATCATGCATGAATCTTTCAGCACATACACAATGTTGACATTAATAGTTATATTTTGATTAACAATCATGAATTAATCTTTCAGCACATACACAATGTTGACATCTATAGTTATAGTTTGATAAAACATCATAAATGAATCTTTCCGCACATACAACATGTTGACATCTATAGTTAAATTTTGATAAACAATCATAAATGAATCTTTCAGCACATACACAATGTTGACATCCATAGTTATATTTTGATAAACAATCATAAATTAATCTTTCCGCACATACACAATGTTGACATCTATAGTTATATTTTGATAAACAATCATTAATGAATCTTTCTGCACATACACAGTGTTGACATATATAGCTATATTTTGATAAACAATCATTAATGTATATTTCCGCAAATACACAATGTTGACATTTATAGTTAGATTTTGATAAACAATCATGCATGAATCGTTCAGCACATACAAAATGTTGACATCTATAGTTATAGTTTGATAAACAATCATGAATGAATCTTTCCGCACATACACAATGTTGACATCTATAGGTATATTTTGATAAACAATCATAAATTAATCTTTCAGCACATACACAATGTTGACATATATAGGTATATTTTGATAATTAATTATGAATTAATCTTTCCGCACATACACAATGTTGACATCTATAGTTACATTTTGATAAACAATCATGAATAGATATTTCCGCACATACACAATGTTGACATCCATAGTTATTGTTTGATAAACAATCATAAATGAATCTTTCAGCACATACACAATGTTGACATATATTGTTATATTTTTGATAAACAATCATAAATGAAACTTCCCGCACATACACGATGTTGACATCTATAGTTACATGTTGATAAACAATCATAAATTAATCTTTCCGCACATACACAATGTTGACATCTATAGTTTTATTTTGATAAACAATCATTAATGAATTTATCCGCACATACACAATGTTGACATATATAGCTATATTTTGATAAACAATCATAAATGAATATTTCCGCACATACACAATGTTGAAATCCATACTTATATTTTGATAAACAATCATAAATTAATATTTCAGCACATACACAATGTTGACATCTATAGTTACATTTTGATAAACAATCATAAATTAATCTTTCAGCACATACACAATGTTGACATTTATAGCTTTATTTTGATAAACAATCATTAACGTATATTTCCGCACATACACAATGTTGACATTTATAGTTATATTTTGATAAACAATCATGCATGAATCTTTCAGCACATACACAATGTCGACATCTATAGTTATAGTTTGATAAAAAATCATAAATGAATCTTTCCGCACATACACAATGTTGACATCTATAGTTATATTTTGATAAACAATCATAAATTAATCTTTCAGCACATACACAATGTTGACATCTATAGTTATATTTTGATAAACAATCATGAATGAATCTTTCCGCACATACACAATGTTGACATCTATAGTTATATTTGATAAACAATCATAACTGAATATTTCCGCACATACACAATGTTGACATCCATAGTTATATTTTGATAAACAATCATAAATGAATATTTCCGCACATACACAATGTTGACATCTATAGTTATATTTTGATAAACAATCATTAATGAATATTTCCGCACATACACAATGTTGACATCTATAGCTATATTTTGATAAACAATAATTAATATATATTTCCGCACATACACAATGTTGACATTTATAGGTATATTTTGATAAACAATCATGCATGAATCTTTCAGCACATACACAATGTTGACATCTATAGTTATAGTTTGATAAAAAATCATAAATGAATATTTCCGCACATACACAATGTTGACATCTAAAGTTATATTTTGATAAACAATCATGAATTAATCTTTCAGCTTGTACACAATGTTGACATCTATGGGTATATTTTGATAAACAATCATCCATTAATCTTTCAGCACATACACAATGTTGACATCTATAGGTATATATCGAATAACAATCATAATTGAATATTTCCGCACATACACAATGTTGACATATATAGGTATATATTGATAAACAATCATGAATGAATCTTCCAGTACATACACAATGTTGACATATATAATAATATTTTGATAATTAATTATGAATGTATCTTTACGCACATACACAATGTTGACATCTATAGTTATATTTTGATAAACAATCATAAATGAATCTTTCAGCACATACACAATGTTGACATCTATAGCTATATTTTGATAAACAATCATAAATGAATATGTCCGCACATACACAATGTTGACATATATAGGTATATATTTATAAACAATCATGAATGAATCTTCCAGTACATACACAATGTTGACATTTATAGTTATATTTTGATAAACAATCATAAATGAATCTTTCCACACATACACAATGTTGACATCTATAGTTATATTTTGATAAACAATCATAAATGAATCTTTCCACAAATACACAATGTTGACATCTATAGTTATATTTTGATAAACAATCATAAATGAATCTTTCCGCACATACACAATGTTGACATCTATAGTTATATTTTGATAAACAATCATGAATGAATCTTTCAGCACATACACAATGTTGACATCTATAGTTATATTTTGATAAACAATCATACATTAATCTCTCAGCTTGTACACAATGTTGACATCTTTAGGTATATTTTGATAAACAATCATAAATGAATCTTTCAGCACAAACACAATGTTGACATCTATAGGTATATATTGAATAACAAACAAAAATGAATATTTCCGCACATACACAATGTTGACATATATAGGTATATATTGATAAACAATCATGAATGAATCTTCCAGTACATACACAATGTTGACATCTATAGTTATATTTTGATAATTAATTATGAATTAATCTTTACGCACATACACAATGTTGACATCTATAGTTATATTTCGATAAACAATCATAAATGAATCTTTCCGCACATACACAATGTTGACATCTATAGGTATATATTGAATAACAATCATAAATGAATATTTCCACACATACACAATGTTGACATATATAGCTATATTTTGATAAACAATCATAAATGAATCTTTCCGCACAAACACAATGTTGACATCTATAGTTATATTTTGATAAACAATCATAAATGAATCTTTTAGCACATACACAATGTTGATATCAATAGTTATATTTTGATAATTAATTATGAATGTATCTTTACGCACATACACAATGTTGACATCTATAGTTATATTTTGATAAACAATCATAAATGAATCTTTCAGCACATACACAATGTTGACATCTATAGGTATATATTGAATAACAATCATAAATGAATATTTCCGCACATACACAATGTTGACATATATAGGTATACATTGATAAACAATCATGAATGAATCTTCCAGTACATACACAATGTTGACATTTATAGTTATATTTTGATAATTAATTATGAATTAATCTTTACGCACATACACAATGTTGACATCTATAGCTATATTTTGATAAACAATAATTAATGTATATTTCCGCACATACACAATGTTGACATTTATAGGTATATTTTGATAAACAATCATGCATGAATCTTTCAGCACATACACAATGTTGACATGTATAGTTATAGTTTGATAAAAAAATCATTAATGAATCTTTCCGCACATACACAATGTTGACATCTATAGTTATATTTTGATAAACAATCATGAATTAATCTTTCAGCTTGTACACAATGTTGACATCTATAGTTATATTTTGATAAACAATCATGAATTAATCTTTCAGCTTGTACACATGTTGACATCTATAGGTATATTTTGATAAACAATCATAAATTAATCGTTCAGCACATACACAATGTTGACATCTATAGGTATATATTGAATAGCAATCATAAATGAATATTTCCGCACATACACAATGTTGACATCTATAGTTATATTTTGATAAACAATAATACATTAATCTTTCAGCTTGTACACAATGTTGACATCTTTAGGTATATTTTGATAAACAATCATAAATGAATCTTTCAGCACATACACAATGTTGACATCTATAGGTATATATTGAATAACAATCATAAATGAATATTTCCGCACATACACAATGTTGACATATATAGGTATATATTGATAAACAATCATGAATGAATCTTCCAGTACATACACAATGTTGACATTTATAGTTATATTTTGATAATTAATTATTAATTAATCTTTACGCACATACACAATGTTGACATATATAGTTATATATTGAATAACAATCATAAATGAATATTTCCGCACATACACAATGGTGACATCCAATGGTGACATCTATAGTTATATTTTGATAAAAAATCATGAATTAATCTTTCCGCACATACACAATGTTGACATCTATAGTTATAGTTTGATAAAAAATCATAAATGAATCTTTCCGCACATACACAATGTTGACATATATTGTTATATTTTTGATAAACAATCATACATGAACCTTTCCGCACAAACACGATGTTGACATCTATAGTTATATTTTGATAAACAATCATTAATGAATCTTTCCGCACATACACAGTGTTGACATTTATAGCTATATTTTGATAAACAATCATTAATGTATATTTCCGCACATACACAATTTTGACATTTATAGTTATATTTTGATAAACAATCATGCATGAATCTTTCAGCACATACACAATGTTGACATCTATAGTTATAGTTTGATAAAAAATCATAAATGAATCTTTCCGCACATACACAATGTTGACATCTATAGTTATATTTTGAAAAACAATCATGAATTAATCTTTCAGCTTGTACACAATGTTGACATTTATAGATATATTTTGATAAACAATCATAAATGTATCTGTCAGCACATACACAATGTTGACATCTATAGTTATATTTTGATAAACAATCATTAATGAATATTTCCGCACATACACGATGTTGACATCTATAGTTATATTTTGATGAACAATCATAAATGAATATTTCCGCACATACACAATGTTGACATCCTTAGCTATATTTTGATAAACAATCATAAAATAATCTTTCCACAAATACACAATGGTGACATCTATGGTTATATTTTTGATAAACAATCATCAATGAACCTTTCCGCACATACACAATGTTGACATCTATTGTTATATTTTGAACAACAATCATAAATGAATCTTTCAGCACATACACAATGTTGACATATATTGTTATATTTTTGATAAACAATCATAAATGAACCTTTCCGCACATACACAATGTTGACATTTATAGTTATATTTTGATAAACAATCATGCATGAATCTTTCAGCACATACACAATGTTGACATCTATAGTTATATTTTGATAAACAATCATAAATGAATCTTTCAGCACATACACAATGTTGACATCTATAGTTATATTTTGATAAACAATCATAAATGAATCTTTCCGCACATACACATTGTTGACATCTATAGTTATATTTTGATAAACAATCATAAATTAATCTTTCAGCACATACACAATGTTGACATCTATAGTTATATTTTGATAATTAATTATGAATGTATCTTTACGCACATACACAATGTTGACATCTATAGTTATATTTTGATAAACAATCATAAATGAATATTTCCGCACATACACAATGTTGAAATCCATACTTATATTTTGATAAACAATCATAAATTAATATTTCAGCACATACACAATGTTGACATCTATAGTTACATTTTGATAAACAATCATAAATTAATCTTTCAGCACATACACAATGTTGACATTTATAGCTTTATTTTGATAAACAATCATTAACGTATATTTCCGCACCCACACAATGTTGACATTTATAGTTATATTTTGATAAACAATCATGCATGAATCTTTCAGCACATACACAATGTCGACATCTATAGTTATAGTTTGATAAAAAATCATAAATGAATCTTTCCGCACATACACAATGTTGACATCTATAGTTATATTTTGATAAACAATCATAAATTAATCTTTCAGCACATACACAATGTTGACATCTATAGTTATATTTTGATAAACAATCATGAATGAATCTTTCCGCACATACACAATGTTGACATCTATAGTTATATTTGATAAACAATCATAACTGAATATTTCCGCACATACACAATGTTGACATCCATAGTTAGATTTTGATAAACAATCATAAATGAATATTTCCGCACATACACAATGTTGACATCTATAGTTATATTTTGATAAACAATCATTAATGAATATTTCCGCACATACACAATGTTGACATCTATAGCTATATTTTGATAAACAATAATTAATATATATTTCCGCACATACACAATGTTGACATTTATAGGTATATTTTGATAAACAATCATGCATGAATCTTTCAGCACATACACAATGTTGACATCTATAGTTATAGTTTGATAAAAAATCATAAATGAATATTTCCGCACATACACAATGTTGACATCTATAGTTATATTTTGATAAACAATCATGAATTAATCTTTCAGCTTGTACACAATGTTGACATCTATGAGTATATTTTGATAAACAATCATCCATTAATCTTTCAGCACATACACAATGTTGACATCTATAGGTATATATCGAATAACAATCATAATTGAATATTTCCGCACATACACAATGTTGACATATATAGGTATATATTGATAAACAATCATGAATGAATCTTCCAGTACATACACAATGTTGACATATATAATTATATTTTGATAATTAATTATGAATGTATCTTTACGCACATACACAATGTTGACATCTATAGTTATATTTTGATAAACAATCATAAATGAATCTTTCAGCACATAAACAATGTTGACATCTATAGCTATATTTTGATAAACAATCATAAATGAATATGTCCGCACATACACAATGTTGACATATATAGGTATATATTTATAAACAATCATGAATGAATCTTCCAGTACATACACAATGTTGACATTTATAGTTATATTTTGATAAACAATCATAAATGAATCTTTCCACAAATACACAATGTTGACATCTATAGTTATATTTTGATAAACAATCATAAATGAATCTTTCCGCACATACACAATGTTGACATCTATAGTTATATTTTGATAAACAATCATGAATGAATCTTTCAGCACATACACAATGTTGACATCTATAGTTATATTTTGATAAACAATCATACATTAATCTCTCAGCTTGTACACAATGTTGACATCTTTAGGTATATTTTGATAAACAATCATAAATGAATCTTTCAGCACAAACACAATGTTGACATCTATAGGTATATATTGAATAACAAACAAAAATGAATATTTCCGCACATACACAATGTTGACATATATAGGTATATATTGATAAACAATCATGAATGAATCTTCCAGTACATACACAATGTTGACATCTATAGTTATATTTTGATAATTAATTATGAATTAATCTTTACGCACATACACAATGTTGACATCTATAGTTATATTTCGATAAACAATCATAAATGAATCTTTCCGCACATACACAATGTTGACATCTATAGGTATATATTGAATAACAATCATAAATGAATATTTCCACACATACACAATGTTGACATATATAGCTATATTTTGATAAACAATCATAAATGAATCTTTCCGCACAAACACAATGTTGACATCTATAGTTATATTTTGATAAACAATCATAAATGAATCTTTTAGCACATACACAATGTTGATATCAATAGTTATATTTTGATAATTAATTATGAATGTATCTTTACGCACATACACAATGTTGACATCTATAGTTATATTTTGATAAACAATCATAAATGAATCTTTCAGCACATACACAATGTTGACATCTATAGGTATATATTGAATAACAATCATAAATGAATATTTCCGCACATACACAATGTTGACATATATAGGTATACATTGATAAACAATCATGAATGAATCTTCCAGTACATACACAATGTTGACATTTATAGTTATATTTTGATAATTAATTATGAATTAATCTTTACGCACATACACAATGTTGACATCTATAGCTATATTTTGATAAACAATAATTAATGTATATTTCCGCACATACACAATGTTGACATTTATAGGTATATTTTGATAAACAATCATGCATGAATCTTTCAGCACATACACAATGTTGACATGTATAGTTATAGTTTGATAAAAAAATCATAAATGAATCTTTCCGCACATACACAATGTTGACATCTATAGTTATATTTTGATAAACAATCATGAATTAATCTTTCAGCTTGTACACAATGTTGACATCTATAGTTATATTTTGATAAACAATCATGAATTAATCTTTCAGCTTGTACACATGTTGACATCTATAGGTATATTTTGATAAACAATCATAAATTAATCGTTCAGCACATACACAATGTTGACATCTATAGGTATATATTGAATAGCAATCATAAATGAATATTTCCGCACATACACAATGTTGACATCTATAGTTATATTTTGATAAACAATAATACATTAATCTTTCAGCTTGTACACAATGTTGACATCTTTAGGTATATTTTGATAAACAATCATACATGAATCTTTCAGCACATACACAATGTTGACATCTATAGGTATATATTGAATAACAATCATAAATGAATATTTCCGCACATACACAATGTTGACATATATAGGTATATATTGATAAACAATCATGAATGAATCTTCCAGTACATACACAATGTTGACATTTATAGTTATATTTTGATAATTAATTATTAATTAATCTTTACGCACATACACAATGTTGACATATATAGTTATATATTGAATAACAATCATAAATGAATATTTCCGCACATACACAATGGTGACATCCAATGGTGACATCTATAGTTATATTTTGATAAAAAATCATGAATTAATCTTTCCGCACATACACAATGTTGACATCTATAGTTATAGTTTGATAAAAAATCATAAATGAATCTTTCCGCACATACACAATGTTGACATATATTGTTATATTTTTGATAAACAATCATACATGAACCTTTCCGCACAAACACGATGTTGACATCTATAGTTATATTTTGATAAACAATCATTAATGAATCTTTCCGCACATACACAGTGTTGACATTTATAGCTATATTTTGATAAACAATCATTAATGTATATTTCCGCACATACACAATTTTGACATTTATAGTTATATTTTGATAAACAATCATGCATGAATCTTTCAGCACATACACAATGTTGACATCTATAGTTATAGTTTGATAAAAAATCATAAATGAATCTTTCCGCACATACACAATGTTGACATCTATAGTTATATTTTGAAAAACAATCATGAATTAATCTTTCAGCTTGTACACAATGTTGACATTTATAGATATATTTTGATAAACAATCATAAATGTATCTGTCAGCACATACACAATGTTGACATCTATAGTTATATTTTGATAAACAATCATTAATGAATATTTCCGCACATACACGATGTTGACATCTATAGTTATATTTTGATGAACAATCATAAATGAATGTTTCCGCACATACACAATGTTGACATCCTTAGCTATATTTTGATAAACAATCATAAAATAATCTTTCCACAAATACACAATGGTGACATCTATGGTTATATTTTTGATAAACAATCATAAATGAACCTTTCCGCACATACACAATGTTGACATCTATTGTTATATTTTGAACAACAATCATAAATGAATCTTTCAGCACATACACAATGTTGACATATATTGTTATATTTTTGATAAACAATCATAAATGAACCTTTCCGCACATACACAATGTTGACATTTATAGTTATATTTTGATAAACAATCATGCATGAATCTTTCAGCACATACACAATGTTGACATCTATAGTTATATTTTGATAAACAATCATAAATGAATCTTTCAGCACATACACAATGTTGACATCTATAGTTATATTTTGATAAACAATCATAAATGAATCTTTCCGCACATACACATTGTTGACATCTATAGTTATATTTTGATAAACAATCATAAATTAATCTTTCAGCACATACACAATGTTGACATCTATAGTTATATTTTGATAATTAATTATGAATGTATCTTTACGCACATACACAATGTTGACATCTATAGTTATATTTTGATAAACAATCATAAATGAATATTTCCGCACATACACAATGTTGAAATCCATACTTATATTTTGATAAACAATCATAAATTAATATTTCAGCACATACACAATGTTGACATCTATAGTTACATTTTGATAAACAATCATAAATTAATCTTTCAGCACATACACAATGTTGACATTTATAGCTTTATTTTGATAAACAATCATTAACGTATATTTCCGCACATACACAATGTTGACATTTATAGTTATATTTTGATAAACAATCATGCATGAATCTTTCAGCACATACACAATGTCGACATCTATAGTTATAGTTTGATAAAAAATCATAAATGAATCTTTCCGCACATACACAATGTTGACATCTATAGTTATATTTTGATAAACAATCATAAATTAATCTTTCAGCACATACACAATGTTGACATCTATAGTTATATTTTGATAAACAATCATGAATGAATCTTTCCGCACATACACAATGTTGACATCTATAGTTATATTTGATAAACAATCATAACTGAATATTTCCGCACATACACAATGTTGACATCCATAGTTATATTTTGATAAACAATCATAAATGAATATTTCCGCACATACACAATGTTGACATCTATAGTTATATTTTGATAAACAATCATTAATGAATATTTCCGCACATACACAATGTTGACATCTATAGCTATATTTTGATAAACAATAATTAATATATATTTCCGCACATACACAATGTTGACATTTATAGGTATATTTTGATAAACAATCATGCATGAATCTTTCAGCACATACACAATGTTGACATCTATAGTTATAGTTTGATAAAAAATCATAAATGAATATTTCCGCACATACACAATGTTGACATCTATAGTTATATTTTGATAAACAATCATGAATTAATCTTTCAGCTTGTACACAATGTTGACATCTATGGGTATATTTTGATAAACAATCATCCATTAATCTTTCAGCACATACACAATGTTGACATCTATAGGTATATATCGAATAACAATCATAATTGAATATTTCCGCACATACACAATGTTGACATATATAGGTATATATTGATAAACAATCATGAATGAATCTTCCAGTACATACACAATGTTGACATATATAATTATATTTTGATAATTAATTATGAATGTATCTTTACGCACATACACAATGTTGACATCTATAGTTATATTTTGATAAACAATCATAAATGAATCTTTCAGCACATACACAATGTTGACATCTATAGCTATATTTTGATAAACAATCATAAATGAATATGTCCGCACATACACAATGTTGACATATATAGGTATATATTTATAAACAATCATGAATGAATCTTCCAGTACATACACAATGTTGACATTTATAGTTATATTTTGATAAACAATCATAAATGAATCTTTCCACACATACACAATGTTGACATCTATAGTTATATTTTGATAAACAATCATAAATGAATCTTTCCACAAATACACAATGTTGACATCTATAGTTATATTTTGATAAACAATCATAAATGAATCTTTCCGCACATACACAATGTTGACATCTATAGTTATATTTTGATAAACAATCATGAATGAATCTTTCAGCACATACACAATGTTGACATCTATAGTTATATTTTGATAAACAATCATACATTAATCTCTCAGCTTGTACACAATGTTGACATCTTTAGGTATATTTTGATAAACAATCATAAATGAATCTTTCAGCACAAACACAATGTTGACATCTATAGGTATATATTGAATAACAAACAAAAATGAATATTTCCGCACATACACAATGTTGACATATATAGGTATATATTGATAAACAATCAGGAATGAATCTTCCAGTACATACACAATGTTGACATCTATAGTTATATTTTGATAATTAATTATGAATTAATCTTTACGCACATACACAATGTTGACATCTATAGTTATATTTCGATAAACAATCATAAATGAATCTTTCCGCACATACACAATGTTGACATCTATAGGTATATATTGAATAACAATCATAAATGAATATTTCCACACATACACAATGTTGACATATATAGCTATATTTTGATAAACAATCATAAATGAATCTTTCCGCACAAACACAATGTTGACATCTATAGTTATATTTTGATAAACAATCATAAATGAATCTTTTAGCACATACACAATGTTGATATCAATAGTTATATTTTGATAATTAATTATGAATGTATCTTTACGCACATACACAATGTTGACATCTATAGTTATATTTTGATAAACAATCATAAATGAATCTTTCAGCACATACACAATGTTGACATCTATAGGTATATATTGAATAACAATCATAAATGAATATTTCCGCACATACACAATGTTGACATATATAGGTATACATTGATAAACAATCATGAATGAATCTTCCAGTACATACACAATGTTGACATTTATAGTTATATTTTGATAATTAATTATGAATTAATCTTTACGCACATACACAATGTTGACATCTATAGCTATATTTTGATAAACAATAATTAATGTATATTTCCGCACATACACAATGTTGACATTTATAGGTATATTTTGATAAACAATCATGCATGAATCTTTCAGCACATACACAATGTTGACATGTATAGTTATAGTTTGATAAAAAAATCATTAATGAATCTTTCCGCACATACACAATGTTGACATCTATAGTTATATTTTGATAAACAATCATGAATTAATCTTTCAGCTTGTACACAATGTTGACATCTATAGTTATATTTTGATAAACAATCATGAATTAATCTTTCAGCTTGTACACATGTTGACATCTATAGGTATATTTTGATAAACAATCATAAATTAATCGTTCAGCACATACACAATGTTGACATCTATAGGTATATATTGAATAGCAATCATAAATGAATATTTCCGCACATACACAATGTTGACATCTATAGTTATATTTTGATAAACAATAATACATTAATCTTTCAGCTTGTACACAATGTTGACATCTTTAGGTATATTTTGATAAACAATCATAAATGAATCTTTCAGCACATACACAATGTTGACATCTATAGGTATATATTGAATAACAATCATAAATGAATATTTCCGCACATACACAATGTTGACATATATAGGTATATATTGATAAACAATCATGAATGAATCTTCCAGTACATACACAATGTTGACATTTATAGTTATATTTTGATAATTAATTATTAATTAATCTTTACGCACATACACAATGTTGACATATATAGTTATATATTGAATAACAATCATAAATGAATATTTCCGCACATACACAATGGTGACATCCAATGGTGACATCTATAGTTATATTTTGATAAAAAATCATGAATTAATCTTTCCGCACATACACAATGTTGACATCTATAGTTATAGTTTGATAAAAAATCATAAATGAATCTTTCCGCACATACACAATGTTGACATATATTGTTATATTTTTGATAAACAATCATACATGAACCTTTCCGCACAAACACGATGTTGACATCTATAGTTATATTTTGATAAACAATCATTAATGAATCTTTCCGCACATACACAGTGTTGACATTTATAGCTATATTTTGATAAACAATCATTAATGTATATTTCCGCACATACACAATTTTGACATTTATAGTTATATTTTGATAAACAATCATGCATGAATCTTTCAGCACATACACAATGTTGACATCTATAGTTATAGTTTGATAAAAAATCATAAATGAATCTTTCCGCACATACACAATGTTGACATCTATAGTTATATTTTGAAAAACAATCATGAATTAATCTTTCAGCTTGTACACAATGTTGACATTTATAGATATATTTTGATAAACAATCATAAATGTATCTGTCAGCACATACACAATGTTGACATCTATAGTTATATTTTGATAAACAATCATTAATGAATATTTCCGCACATACACGATGTTGACATCTATAGTTATATTTTGATGAACAATCATAAATGAATATTTCCGCACATACACAATGTTGACATCCTTAGCTATATTTTGATAAACAATCATAAAATAATCTTTCCACAAATACACAATGGTGACATCTATGGTTATATTTTTGATAAACAATCATAAATGAACCTTTCCGCACATACACAATGTTGACATCTATTGTTATATTTTGAACAACAATCATAAATGAATCTTTCAGCACATACACAATGTTGACATATATTGTTATATTTTTGATAAACAATCATAAATGAACCTTTCCGCACATACACAATGTTGACATTTATAGTTATATTTTGATAAACAATCATGCATGAATCTTTCAGCACATACACAATGTTGACATCTATAGTTATATTTTGATAAACAATCATAAATTAATCTTTCAGCACATACACAATGTTGACATCTATAGTTATATTTTGATAAACAATCATAAATGAATCTTTCCGCACATACACATTGTTGACATCTATAGTTATATTTTGATAAACAATCATAAATTAATCTTTCAGCACATACACAATGTTGACATCTATAGTTATATTTTGATAATTAATTATGAATGTATCTTTACGCACATACACAATGTTGACATCTATAGTTATATTTTGATAAACAATCATAAATGAATCTTTTAGCACATACACAATGTTGATATCAATAGTTATATTTTGATAATTAATTATGAATGTATCTTTACGCACATACACAATGTTGACATCTATAGTTATATTTTGATAAACAATCATAAATGAATCTTTCAGCACATACACAATGTTGACATCTATAGGTATATATTGAATAACAATCATAAATGAATATTTCCGCACATACACAATGTTGACATATATAGGTATACATTGATAAACAATCATGAATGAATCTTCCAGTACATACACAATGTTGACATTTATAGTTATATTTTGATAATTAATTATGAATTAATCTTTACGCACATACACAATGTTGACATCTATAGCTATATTTTGATAAACAATAATTAATGTATATTTCCGCACATACACAATGTTGACATTTATAGGTATATTTTGATAAACAATCATGCATGAATCTTTCAGCACATACACAATGTTGACATGTATAGTTATAGTTTGATAAAAAAATCATAAATGAATCTTTCCGCACATACACAATGTTGACATCTATAGTTATATTTTGATAAACAATCATGAATTAATCTTTCAGCTTGTACACAATGTTGACATCTATAGTTACATTTTGATAAACAATCATGAATTAATCTTTCAGCTTGTACACATGTTGACATCTATAGGTATATTTTGATAAACAATCATAAATTAATCGTTCAGCACATACACAATGTTGACATCTATAGGTATATATTGAATAGCAATCATAAATGAATATTTCCGCACATACACAATGTTGACATCTATAGTTATATTTTGATAAACAATAATACATTAATCTTTCAGCTTGTACACAATGTTGACATCTTTAGGTATATTTTGATAAACAATCATAAATGAATCTTTCAGCACATACACAATGTTGACATCTATAGGTATATATTGAATAACAATCATAAATGAATATTTCCGCACATACACAATGTTGACATATATAGGTATATATTGATAAACAATCATGAATGAATCTTCCAGTACATACACAATGTTGACATTTATAATTATATTTTGATAATTAATTATTAATTAATCTTTACGCACATACACAATGTTGACATATATAGTTATATATTGAATAACAATCATAAATGAATATTTCCGCACATACACAATGGTGACATCCAATGTTGACATCTATAGTTATATTTTGATAAAAAATCATGAATTAATCTTTCCGCACATACACAATGTTGACATCTATAGTTATAGTTTGATAAAAAATCATAAATGAATCTTTCCGCACATACACAATGTTGACATATATTGTTATATTTTTGATAAACAATCATACATGAACCTTTCCGCACAAACACGATGTTGACATCTATAGTTATATTTTGATAAACAATCATTAATGAATCTTTCCGCACATACACAGTGTTGACATTTATAGCTATATTTTGATAAACAATCATTAATGTATATTTCCGCACATACACAATTTTGACATTTATAGTTATATTTTGATAAACAATCATGCATGAATCTTTCAGCACATACACAATGTTGACATCTATAGTTATAGTTTGATAAAAAATCATAAATGAATCTTTCCGCACATACACAATGTTGACATCTATAGTTATATTTTGAAAAACAATCATGAATTAATCTTTCAGCTTGTACACAATGTTGACATTTATAGATATATTTTGATAAACAATCATAAATGTATCTGTCAGCACATACACAATGTTGACATCTATAGTTATATTTTGATAAACAATCATTAATGAATATTTCCGCACATACACGATGTTGACATCTATAGTTATATTTTGATGAACAATCATAAATGAATATTTCCGCACATACACAATGTTGACATCCTTAGCTATATTTTGATAAACAATCATAAAATAATCTTTCCACAAATACACAATGGTGACATCTATGGTTATATTTTTGATAAACAATCATAAATGAACCTTTCCGCACATACACAATGTTGACATCTATTGTTATATTTTGAACAACAATCATAAATGAATCTTTCAGCACATACACAATGTTGACATATATTGTTATATTTTTGATAAACAATCATAAATGAACCTTTCCGCACATACACAATGTTGACATTTATAGTTATATTTTGATAAACAATCATGCATGAATCTTTCAGCACATACACAATGTTGACATCTATAGTTATATTTTGATAAACAATCATAAATTAATCTTTCAGCACATACACAATGTTGACATCTATAGTTATATTTTGATAAACAATCATAAATGAATCTTTCCGCACATACACATTTTTGACATCTATAGTTATATTTTGATAAACAATCATAAATTAATCTTTCAGCACATACACAATGTTGACATCTATAGTTATATTTTGATAATTAATTATGAATGTATCTTTACGCACATACACAATGTTGACATCTATAGTTATATTTTGATAAACAATCATAAATGAATCTTTCCGCACATACACAATGTTGACATCTATAGTTATATTTTGATAAACAATCATGAATTAATCTTTCAGCTTGTACACAATGTTGACATCTATAGTTATATTTTGATAAACAATCATGAATTAATCTTTCAGCTTGTACACATGTTGACATCTATAGGTATATATTGAATAACAATCATAAATGAATATTTCCGCACATACACAATGTTGACATATATAGGACAATCATGAATGAATCTTCCCGTACATACACAATGTTGACATCTATAGTTATATTTTGATAATTAATTATGAATGTATCTTTACGCACATACACAATGTTGACATCTATAGTTATATTTGGATAAACAATTATAAATGAATCTTTCCGCACATACACAATGTTGACATATATAGCTATAGATAGGTAGAGACGGGGGAAAACAGTCTACTCGTAAACGGCAACAACAACAGACATGGCTATAGACGCCAAATTAAATCATGAATTGCAACCTTACCTGAGCAAAAACGAGGCATATTTATCCGAGAGAGTCTTGATACCAATGTCCTTGACCCAGACACACACAAATACGTTGTAGACCTCCATGCTTTTACAAGTTTTGTTGTCTAGAATGATGTCTGGAGCACTATAGCTCCATATGTTTTGGGACATGATTAGATTGCCATCTTAGCTTAATTGACCACCACCGGTGTTCACTTTGGGGAACAAATCACGTGACGGAACACAGTGTGTGAAATGCTATCGGAGGCTGCAGCGAGATCTTAAAGGCTGAGACTCGTGAGAAGACCAGAATCAGCTGCCAGGAGGAGATCGTTTGTGATTTTTACGAGTGCCGTATCAGTTCTGTGCAGGGGGGCGGGAACCGGACTGGAATTGTTCATTTCGGTTATTTAACGAACCAGTTTTTTCAAGGATTTTTGAAATGAATGGTAGATTTGAAACGGGATGAGGGTTATATCGATTATTTGGATCTGAGTCAGGTTTTTTTGGGCTGAGGGAACAAATCCAGTGGTGGGAGAAGAATGGGTGATAATAGCGATGAGGTGGATCAGTGAGGGGGAGGCGGACTTTAACCGACGCAGTTGGGAGGGGATCTAACAGACGGGTGGATGGCTTGGATCAACGGATCAGTGCAGTGATGTCCAACTGAGAAGGCTGTGGGAAAAAATAAAATAGAAACTGACGCAGGGAGGGTGCGGTGTGGGTGAGGGGAAGAAGAAGTAAGTAGCTGGTGATTTTGGAATTGAAAAATTGCGTAAGGGAACCGCAAAAAACAGATGAGATGCGAAGGAAGTCATTTTGGCAAGAATAGAAAATAGTGCTTGGGAGTTGCATCCTTCATTAGGACTGATTAAAGATGTTGTGTTGTTCAGGCAGTCTTTGTAATGTTGGATACTTGCGTACATGTCCTTGTGTAGAGTGAGTCCAGTTGTCTTATGTCAAGTTCCTTGGTTCTTAATTTGCATTGTGTGGGAGTATAAACCAGGGTGCAGAGTAGGTACAAGAGACTGTTCAGTATGCCAAGTGATTGTTGTTGAGACCAGTTGATCTGCCGTCTCTCTTTTTTGCTCATGCTCCTCTCTCTGGAGTGGAGAGGTTATCAGGTGGCCACAGATCAGTTTCCACGGACGGACGCACTAGTTGTTTCTAGTCGGGACCCAGGGTGTCCTTCATTAGGACTGATTAAAGATGTTGTGTTGTAGTCTTTGTAATGTTGGATACTTGCGTACATGTCCTTGTGTAGAGTGAGTCCAGTTGTCTTATGTCAAGTTCCTTGGTTTTTAATTTGCAGGGTGTGGGAGTATAAACCAGGGTGCAGAGTAGGTACAAGAGATTGTTCAGTATGCCAAGTGATTGTTGTCGAGACCAGTTGATCTGCCGTATATCTTTTTTGCTCATGCTCCTCTCTCTGGAGTGGAGAGGTTATCAGGTGGCCACAGATCAGTTTCCACGGACGGACGCGCTAGCTGTTTCTAGTCGGGACCCAGGGTGAACCACTCCTCGGTGCATCAGTTGGTGACGTCTCTAAGCTGCAGATTTGTCTACATTCAAGAGGAACCCTTGCTGACCTGTTGCTGGACTAGAATCTCACATTATGATGTCGGACTAGGGTTGGACAACTCGATGCTTCGACATGTCTACATGCAAGGGGATCCCCTGCTGACCTCCCTATGGACTGGACTGAACTCTCACTGTATCCACTCGGCATCCATTGCACCGGTCGCCCACATCTGCGGTTCCTTCCCAAGGTTTCTCATTGTTCCCATTAGGTTTGAGTTGTTTTTTTTGACCGGATATGCAATCAAGGATGTCGTTTGTCCATGCAACTTTTCATTAGGACTGATTAAAGATGTTGTGTTGTAGTCTTTGTAATGTTGGATACTTGCGTACATGTCCTTGTGTAGAGTGAGTCCAGTTGTCTTATGTCAAGTTGCTTGGTTTTTAATTTGCAGGGTGTGGGAGTATAAACCAGGGTGCAGAGTAGGTACAAGAGACTGTTCAGTATGCCAAGTGATTGTTGTCGAGACCAGTTGATCTGCCGTCTCTCTTTTTTGCTCATGCTCCTCTCTCTGGAGTGGAGAGGTTATCAGGTGGCCACAGATCAGTTTCTAGTCGGGACCCATGGTGAACCACTCCTCTGTGCATCAGTTGGTGACGTCTCTGAGCTGCAGACTTGTCTACATTCAAGAGGAACCCTTGCTGACCTCTTGCTGGACTAGAATCTCACATTATGACGTCGGACTAGGGTTGGACAACTCGATGCTTCGACATGTCTCCATGCAAGGGGATCCCCTGCTGACCTCCCTATGGACTGGACTGAACTCTCACTGTATCCACTCGGCATCCATTGCACCGGTCGCCCACATCTGCGGTTCCTTCCCAAGGTTTCTCATTGTTCCCATTAGGTTTGAGGGTTTTTTTTTTTGACCGGATATGCAATCAAGGATGTCGTTTGTGCAGCCCTTTGAGGCATTTGTGATTAAAGGCTGTATAAATAAGCATTGATTGAGTATTCGATTGATTGTAGTAGGTGACTAGTTCATTGGGAGAGGCAAGAAACAAAATGGCATGAAACATATAAACAACAAAAATATTGAAACCGTTTATGGACAAATAGATCTGAAGTTTATGTAAAGATTAAAGTGTAAAAAAAATAAAAATAAAAATAAAATAAATAAATAAAAAAACTTTTTTTTTAACCTTTCAGGCTCCTCTTAAGTTTGGTTCCTGTTTAAAAAAAAGTTGTATATATATATATATATATATATATATATATATATATATATATATATATATATAAAACCTTTCATGCTCCTCTTAAGTTTGGTTCCTGTTTAAAAAAAAGTTGTACATATATATATATATATATATATATATATATATATATATATATATATATATATATATATATATATATATATATATGTATATATGTATATATATATATATATATATATATATATATATATATATATATATATATATATACACACATATATATATATATATAGTTATATTTTGATAAACAATCATAAATTTATCTTTCAGCACATACACAATGGTGACATCTATGGCTATATTTTGAACAACAATCATAAATGAATCTTTCAGCACATACACGATGTTGACATCTATAGTTATATTTTGATAAAAAATCATAAATTAATCTTTCCGCACATACACAATGTTGACATCTATAGTTATATTTTGATAAACAATCATAAATGAATCTTTCAGCACATACACAATGTTGACATCTATAGTTATATTGTGATAAACAATTTATAATGAATCTTTCCGCACATACACAATGTTGACATCTACAGCTATATTTTGATAAACAATCATTAATGTATATTTCCGCACATACACGATGTTGACATTTATAGTTATATTTTGATAAACAATCATGCATGAATCTTTCAGCACATACACAATGTTGACATTTATAGTTATAGTTTGATAAAAAATCATAAATGAATCTTTCCGCACATACACAATGTTGACATCTATAGTTATATTTTGATAAACAATCATGAATTAAGAATGGTGTATGTATATATATATATATGGTATGGTATATTTATATATATATATATATATATGGTATGGTATGGTGTATATATATATATATATATATATATATATATATATATATATATATATATATATATATATATATATATATATATATATATACCATTCTTTTTAAACAGATACCTGGAACCAAACTTAAGAGGAGCCTGTAAGGTTAATAAAAATGGATAAACTGTATTGGTTTTGAAAACATTTCAGTGTGTGGCCTTCAGTGGAATAAGTTTGGACACCTTTGTGTTAAAAACAAAACAAAGTTAAGTTGGTGATTTCTATAACTGTATAGATTATTATTGAGATTATTGTTACTGATGTAATGTTTAACAGTAGATGTTAAATTAAAGTATACAAACCCCAGTTTGTGGTATGAAGCAAATATTAAATTATTTCAGGAAACAATGAGAAGACTGGAAGTTGATGATAATGATAATGACAGTAATAATGATGTTCAAATTATGATATAGCTTCATCAAATTTCTATGTATCAAATAGGCTGACAATGTATTTGTATTTGGTTCATGCAGTTCAAACACTGCTTTATATTACTTTATTTTAAATTTGATAGTTGAATTAAATGTAATATACAATTAATACATTTATAATGTAAAAAAAAATCATAAATCATAAATAAATAAAATAGTGTTTAAAAAAATAGGTTAGAGAAATTCTTCATCAAAAATCCCATGCCACAGTTTACAGATTTTTAAAAGCCGATTTTACATATTTTTGGCCTGGTTGGAGTATGAAATGAAGTGTTTTTAATGTTTTACATGTAATAGTACTGTATCGTACAATATTTGTCAATTTTTACTATTAGTATGTTAAGGTGATCACAATAGATACAGCATTTGTATATAGAGAGATTTTTATGAAGTTTCCAGGTTAAAGACAACCTCCATTTCCATGTCGATTATGTCATTTTTTACATGTGTTTTCATATGTTAATTTGAGGAGTAAAACTGTTGATGTTTGACTACTGCCTTTGACGTGGGTGAGGTCCAATAACATGGCTTACAATATGGCTAATGTTGGCATCATCTTCGACGCGGCGATCACGTTGGCTAACTTTTGGCAGTTCTGGCTTTTAGGAATTACCCAGGATGTGATGAAGTATTTTCACCAAGTGGTCATGAAGCCTCGACGACGGCAGATCAACGACGCTTGAAGGACCCTCCGCTACGAGTGAGTAGAACACAGTTAAGGCTACTTTATTTTATTGAATGTAAAGGTGACTATATGGGGGTTATTTCATCCTCTAATAGTTGATTTAGAAGGTCTAAAGAAGGTTTTTTAATGCTCTATTTATGAACGTATGATGTAAAGTTCATTGTTACCCAAAGTTGGAAGAATAACTCAACCCGGAAGGAAAGCTGTGCAGTCAAGAGGAGCCGACGATCTCCTTTGATGGCGGAGAGCCCAGATGGTAGAAAGTTAACGACTGCAGCCGGAAAAGTTAGAGGAAGAGCTGTAACGTGGCCGAATGGAATTCCATTCAGATTTTACAAGAATTGTGAGAGGCGGAGGAGTTGTCTTGAGAGGCAACTTAAGGTAGTGTGGAGGAAGAAACATCTGCCAAAGAGTTTTCTTACTGCCGGGGGCTGCTTCATTCCCGAGCAGAAGGACTCTTGCAGCTTGACAGATTTTCACACAGTCTCACTGTTGAATGTGGATGTGGAAGGGGTTTTTTTTGGAATCTCGGCAAAGAGGCTGACCCAGTTCTCGATCAACAATAAGTACATTGACACCGTGGTACAGGAAGGCATAGTACTAGTTGTTCCTGGTTGTATTGAAGACAACAGTGCCATCGCCAAGATCATTGAGGGTGCCAAGTGTAACCAAGGAGATCAAGCCGTTCTTTGGCTTGGTTTGACTTAGTTAGTTGACCACACACTCAAAGCCATTCCCTAGAAGGTACAGCTGCTCCTCCAGAACTGCTTTGGGCACTTCAAGATGTGCTTCACGTCTGGCGACTTCAACCCTTAACTGGCAGAGACTGGATATCAGAATCATGACCCGATGTACAATCTCTGTGATTGAATGTGAATTGTGATGAACCTCCTTATTAAGTCATTGGAGAGGCCCATACGGGGAGCTGTGCCGGCAAATGCCAGATGGATACTAATAACAGCAGCTTGGATGGAGTTCAACCCCTCATATTCAAAAAGCACAGTCCTGAGGCAGGGCCGTGTCCAGGACCACTTTCGGTTTAAGATTGGTGAAGACACAATCTCAACAGTCACAAAGAAACCGGTAAAGAGCTTAGGGATGTTGTGCAGGGAGTAGTGGTGCACCTGACTGACAAAACAAGGGTGACAGAGATGCTCAACCAAGCAGAAGAAAGACTGAATGCCCTGGAGATAAATGGGGCTCAAGTTATTGCCATTGAGGCATCTTTCCAAGGCTCCTCTGTGTATGAGGTCCCCCTTGACAACAGTAGAGGCTTTTGAAAGAAAAATCAACAACTTCCTCAGGAGGTGGCTGTCTGTCCCAAAAGTCTTATATCAGGCTAAACAGTTCTGGGAGCAAACTGAAATTGCTATTTACATCAGTCGTGGAGGAGTTTAACAGAGCTAAAGTCCCGTTGGCCATGATGTTGCGCGACTGTGATGAAGCAAAGATCGTGGTGAAGGCGGGACGGAAGTGGAAGACCAGCTGAGATCATAGGGAAGCAAAGGTGTGCTTACATGTGCAGACATCATGGGGGAAAAATGACCCAAGGGAGGCTGGGCCCGGGAGTCCTCAAACGAGCAAGCGGAAGGAGGCAAGGGCAACGGACCGGAAAGGGATGGTGCAGAAGGTGATTCAGGCTGCGGAGGAAGAGAGCCAGTAGCTAAGAAAGAGCCAGGCATCTGCACCCAATGGGAAAGTGTCTGAGGAAGATCTCTCAGTTGGAAGGATATCTGGAACATTAAGGGCCATCAGATAAAGTTCCTCTTCAGCTCTGTGTACGCATTTCCAACACCAACAAACTTCCAAAGATGGAGAATGACAAAAGATCCCTTCTGTGTGCAAACCAGGAGCAAATTCTGCGGTCCTGTCGGGCTGGCCTGACCGAGGGGAGGCTCAGTTGGCGCCATGATCAGGTGTTGCCACAACTGGCCAATGGACTGGAAGAGAACTAACGTGGGGACGGCAGGAGGCTCTAATGGAGCTGACACTATCCTGGGAGGAAAGGACTGAGGGGCACATGAACAAAAGCTGGGTAAATATCAGCCCCTCATCTCGGAGAGCCAGCAGAGGGGTGAGAGACTGGAATCTACCGGTAGAGGTGGGTTTCAGGGGGTTCCCTGGACAGTCACTTTGGAGATCGTTGGGGATGCTTGGAGTTAAAGGGGGAATAACTTGGTGAACAATATGTCAAACCAGGCAGAGACAGCATTAGAAGAGTGAGCGGTGACTAAACCGGACTTGCTGAGGGAGCAGTTCCAAGACGCTGGTTCTGTTGTCAGGCTCCATTGAGGTGTCGCTCGCATCGATATCATTCATTCAGATTATCCACGACATTGTTGTTCATACTTTATTTTGTGATGTACGAATTAAACGCCCAAATACAACGACTGATGCGACATCATTGCTACGTAAGTCAGCATTAAAAATAATTCAATGCATAGTTTGTATGAAAAGTAAATAGTAGAAGCAGTGCTCAAAACTAGCGATCTAGTGTCATTTCCATCCATCCATCCATCCATCTTCTTCCGCTTATCCGAGGTCGGGTCGCGGGGGCGGCAGCTTAAGCAGGGAAGCCCAGACTTCCCTCTCCCCAGCCACTTCGTCCAGCTCCTCCCGGGGGATCCCGAGGCGTTCCCAGGCCAGCCCGGAGAGATAGTCTTCCCAGCGTGTCCTGGGTCTTCCCCGTGGCCGAAACACCTTCCTAGGGAGGCGTTCGGGTGGCATCCTGACCAGATGCCCGAACCACCTCATCTGGCTCCTCTCGATGTGGAGGAGCAGCGGCTTTACTTTGAGCTCCCCCCGAATGACAGAGCTTCTCACCCTATCTCTAAGGGAGAGCCCCGCCACTCGGCGGAGGAAACTCATTTCGGCCGCTTGTACCCGTGATCTTGTCCTTTCGGTCATGACCCAAAGCTCATGACCATAGGTGAGGATGGGAACGTAGATCGACCGGTAAATCGAGAGCTTTGCCTTCCGGCTCAGCTCCTTCTTCACCACAACGGATCGATACAGCGTCCGCATTACTGAAGACGCCGCACCGATCCGCCTGTCGATCTCACGATCCACTCTTCCCCCACTCGTGAACAAGACTCCGAGGTACTTGAACTCCTCCACTTGGGGCAAGATCTCCTCCCCAACCCGGAGATGGCACTCCACCCTTTTCCGGGAGAGAACCATGGAGTGTCATTTCAACACATTAAAACAACCAACAACACCAGATAGCAGTGGGAAGTTGTGGTTATCGCTGAAATCCGGAGCTTGAAAGTTACTAGCGCTTTTTTATTAGCATGTAGCATTCGCTCATCTACTGTACCGTATTTTTCAAACTAATTACGGTTACTTTTTTCCTACGCTTTGAATCCCGCGGCTTCAAATTTATGGAAATTTCTTTGCCAACGTCCATCATGTTTTGTATCCAACAAATAGTTTTCAACACCAACAGAGACGCTGAAAAGGTGTGTTATTGTTTGTGCTCTGGCACCTTCTTTCACCGTTTCGTGCCTTAAACCGGAATTTGAAGTGACATGTTGTCTTCTTTTTTTACTCTGAAGGATTTTTCATTCATCACTCCAAGCAGGGAGTAGGTTTTACAATATAACTAAAACAATTCTTACTTACTAAACCGTCCCATGTGCGATGTCTGTAGGAGTGTTTTCATGCATATTTGCACGTGCTATCGTAATGTAATATAGCTAGCATCGTCAGCATTTGCTCATATGCTAACACACTTGCAAGTGTCTCTGTTAGCATTATTAACTTACAATGGCATTATTTTTGTAGTGTTTCAGTTTCACACATTCCTCATTAAAAACTTCCAAAACATCACCGTGGCGTTATTGAGTCTGTTTAGCTGATTGGAGATAGTGGGTCCATGACAATGACTTCTGTTTTGTCTGATCAGCCGTTTTACTGCCGCTTCACAGACACCATTTGGAAACAATTAAGGTACATAAATAAACATTTATAAAATATTTCTGTGTAAATACCTTATTTCACAACGTTTATATCTGTGATTTATAGTCCGGTGTGGCTAATATGTGGAAAATATTTATTTTTTTCGAAAATGTAGTAGTAGTTTTGCTTGATCAGCCGTTTTACTGCCTTGTGACTGGAACTGTTTGGAAAAAATGTAAGGAATGTAAAAAAAAAAACACTTACCAAATATTTTGTACCAATATATATATCTGGGGCTAATATATGTACAAATATGTATTTATTCTAAAATTTGGTGGGTCCAGCCTAAATATTGGTGCGCTGTATAGCCTAGAATCTATGGTATTTGCATTCCCATTCGGCCCCACTGTCAGACACAGCGCAGGAGCTAAGGTTTCAACAAGGTTTTAATGATAATGTTTCAACAACAGTTTTTCTCTACGGTAGAACGTGACCTTTCAGTCACGTCCGTATCCTCTCTCTCCTCCTGCTCCCGGCCGCTTACTGTTAAAGACAACAGATGATTAGATTACCACGTACCAACCTGTGGAATCTAATCACCTGCCAGCTGTATCTCGCCGTCAGCACTGCCCCGCCCCCCGTCTGATGGTGCTCTGTCCTCAGCACCAAGGACAGAGGCGGTGACCTTTGTTCATGCGGGCGGCGCTGGCGACACCTCCATCCACAGAGATAAAGTATGCAAACTAGATAGCTGTGAAAATAGAAGAAACCAAAATATTTGGGAAATCAGACTAAAATTAGTGCATGGAAATGTACTGACTGAAGTCTTCAGGTCTGAACAATGCATATGTTTAAAGGAGCAACTCTTTGCTAGCCACCCCACATCGGGGGCAGGGTGCGACATACCCGATTGTTTAAAAAGGCACAGGAACTAATTCCATTTATAAATAATAATGCCAATTTTGCAGAAATCCATTTATCTGGATCAAGCCCAAAAAAAACGTCATTAATTAATGCATTTCAGGCAACACTGCTTACTTCCTGGAAATTCAAATTGTACTTACTTCCTGGAATTTTTTTTTTTTTTTGGAAGGTAGAACGCGCCAAAATCTGGAGAAGAAGACTAAATAGATGCATTTTGGTGCAGAAAACCATATGTGTGAATTATTTGGAGCATTCACACAATTACCCAAAAAAACGTCATTAATTAAAAGATTTTAGGCAACACTGCTTACTTCCTGGAAATTCACATTTTACTTATTTCTGGAAATTTAAATTTTTTTTGGAAGGTAGATCACGTCAAAATCTGGAGAGGAAGAATACGTAGTTGAATTTTGTTGTAGAAAACCTTGTGTGAATTTTTTGAAGCATTCACACAAACACCCAACAAAACGTCATTAATTAATGCATTTTAGGCAACACTGCTTACTTCCTGGAAATTAAAATTTTACTTACGTCCTGGAATTTTTTTTTTTTTTGGAAGGTAGATCACGTCAAAATCTGGAGAGGAAGAATAAATAGATGAAATTTGTTGTAGAAAACCTGATGTGTGAATTATTTGAAGCATTCACACAAACACCCAACAAAACGTCATTAATTAATGCATTTTAGGCAATACTGCTTATTTCCTGGAAATTCAAATTTTACTTACTTCCTGGAAATTCAATTTTTTTTGGAAGGTAGAACGCGCCAAAATCTGGAGAAGAAGACTAAATAGATGCATTTTGGTGCAGAAAACCATATGTGTGAATTATTAGGAGCATTCACACAATTACCCAAAAAAACGTCATTAATTAATGGATTTTAGGCAACACTGCTTACTTCCTGGAAATTCAAATTTTACTTACTTCCTGGAAATGTAATTATTTTTTGGAAGGTAGAATGCGGCAAAATCTGGAGAAGAAGAATAAATAGATGCATTTTGGTGTAGAAAACCATATGGGTGAGTTATTTGGAGCTTTCACGCATTACCCCAAAAAACATAATTCATTAATGCATTTTAGGCAACACTGCTTCCTTCCTGGAAAATCAAATTTTACTTACTTCCTGGAAATTTAAATTTTTTTGGAAGGTAGAACACGTCAAATTCTGGAGAGGAAGAATAAATAGATGAATTTTGTTGTAGAAAACCTTATGTGTGAATTATTTGAAGCATTCACACAAACACCCAACAAAATGTCTTTAATTAAAGCATTTTAGGCAATACTGCTTATTTCCTGGAAATTCAATTTTTACTTACTTCCTGGAAATTCAATTTTTTTTTGGAAGGTAGAACGCGCCAAAATCTGGAGAAGAAGAATAAATAGATGAATTTTGGTGCAGAAAACCCTATGTGTGAGTTATTTGGAGCATTCACACAATTACCCCAAAAAACATAATTGATTAATGGATTTTAGGCAACACTGCTTACTTCCTGGAAATTCAAATTTTACTTACTTCCTGGAAATTTAATTTTTTTTTGGAAGGTAGATCACGTCAAAATCTGGAGAGGAAGAATAAATAGATGAATTTTGTTGTAGAAAACCTTATGTGTGAATTATTTGAAGCATTCACACAAACACCCAACAAAACGTCATTAATTAATGCATTTTTAGCAATACTGCTTATTTCCTGGAAATTCAAATTTCACTTACTTCTTGGAAATTCAATTTTTTTTTGGAAGGTAGAACGCGTCAACATCTGGAGAAGAAGACTAAATAGATGCATTTTAGTGCAGAAAACCATATGTGTGAATTATTTGGAGCATTCACACAATTACCTCAAAAAACGTCATTAATTAATGGATTTTAGGCAACACTGCTTACTTCCTGGAAATTCAAATTTTACATACTTCCTGGAAATTTAATTATTTTTTGGAAGGTAGAATGCGCCAAAATCTGGAGAAGAAGAATAAATAGATGCATTTTGGTGTAGAAAACCATATGTGTGAGTTATTTGGAGCTTTCACGCAATTACCCCAAAAAACATGATTAATTAATGCATTTTAGGCAACACTGCTTACTTCCTGGAAATTAAAATTTTACTCACTTCCTGGAAATTAATTTTTTTTTTGGAAGGTAGAATGCGGCAACATCTAGAGAAGAAGACTAAATAGATGCATTTTGGTGCAGAAAACCATATGTGTGAATTATTTGGAGCATTCACACAATTACCCAAAAAAACGTCATTAATTAATGGATTTTAGGCAACACTGCTTACTTCCTGGAAATTAAAATTTTACTCACTTCCTGGAAATTAAATTTTTTTTTGGAAGGTAGATCACATCAAAATCTGGAGAAGAAGACTAAATAGATGCATGTTGGTGCAGAAAACCATATGTGTGAATTATTTGGAGCATTCACACAATTACCCCAAAAAATGTCATTAATTAATGGATTTTAGGCAACACTGCTTACTTCCTGGACATTAAAATTTTACTCACTTCCTGGAAATTAATTTTTTTTTGGAAGGTAGAACGCGCCAAAATCTGGAGAGGAAGACTAAATAGATGCATTTTGGTGCAGAAAACCATATGTGTGAATTATTTGGAGCATTCACACAATTACCCAAAAA
Organism: Nerophis lumbriciformis; assembly: GCF_033978685.3. NCBI lineage: Eukaryota > Metazoa > Chordata > Actinopteri > Syngnathiformes > Syngnathidae > Nerophis > Nerophis lumbriciformis. Next base: position 5,771,501 of record NC_084553.2, read on the forward strand.
AATGTCATTAATTAATGGATTTTAGGCAACACTGCTTACTTCCTGGAAATTCAAATTTTACTCACTTCCTGGAAATTCAATTTTTTTTTGGAAGGTAGAACGCGCCAAAATCTGGAGAAGAGGAATAAATAGATGCATTTTGGTGCAGAAAACCATATGTGTGAATTATTTGGAGCATTCACACAATTACCCAAAAAAACTTTATTAATTAATGGATTTTAGGCAACACTGCTTACTTCCTGGAAAATCAAATTTTACTTACTTCCTGGAAATTTACATTTTTTTGGAAGGTAGAACACGTCAAAATCTGGAGAGGAAGAATAAATAGATTAATTGTGTTGTAGAAAACCTTATGTGTGAATTATTTGAAGCATTCACACAAACACCCAACAAAACGTCATTAATTAATGCATTTTAGGCAATACTGTTTATTTCCTTGAAATTAAAATTTTACTTACTTCCTGGAAATTCAATTTTTTTTTGGAAGGTAGAACGCGCCAAAATCTGGAGAAGAAGACTAAATAGATGCATTTTGGTGCAGAAAACCATATGTGTGAATTGTTTGGAGCATTCACACAATTACCCAAAAAAATTTCATTAATTAATGGGTTTTAGGCAACACTGCTTACTTCCTGGAAAATCAAATTTTACTTACTTCCTGGAAATTTACATTTTTTTGGAAGGTAGAAGACGTCAAAATCTGGAGAGGAAGAATAAATAGATGAATTTTGTTGTAGAAAACCATATGTGTGAATTTTTTGAAGCATTCACACAAACACCCAACAAAACGTCATTAATTAATGCATTTTAGGCAATACTGCTTATTTCCTTGAAATTAAATTTTTACTTACTTCCTGGAAATTCAATTTTTTTTGGAAGGTAGAATGCGCCAAAATCTGGAGAAGAAGAATAAATAGATGCATTTTGGTGTAGAAAACCCTATGTGTGAGTTATTTGGAGCATTCACACAATTACCCAAAAAAAACATCATGAATTAATGCATTTTAGGCAACACTGCTTACTTCCTGGAAATTCTAATTTGACTTACTTCCTGGAATTTTTTTTTTTTTTGGAAGGTAGTTTATGTCAAATTTTGGAGAGGAAGAATAAATAGATGAATTTTGTTGTAGAAAACCTTGTGTGTGAATTATTTGAAGCATTCACACAAACACCCAACAAAACGTCATTAATTAATGCATTTTAGGCAATACTGCTTATTTCCTGGAAATTCAAATTTTACTTACTTCCTGGAAATTCTTTTTTTTTTTTGGAAGGTAGAACACGCCAAAATCTGGAGAAGAAGACTAAATAGATGCATTTTGGTGCAGAAAACCTTATGTGTGAATTATTTGAAGCATTCACACAAACACCCAACAAAACGTCATTAATTAATGCATTTTAGGCAATACTGCTTATTTCCTGGAAATTCAAATTTTACTTACTTCCTGGAAATTCTTTTTTTTTTTTGGAAGGTAGAACACGCCAAAATCTGGAGATGAAGACTAAATAGATGCATTTTGGTGCAGAAAACCATATGTGTGAATTATTTGGAGCATTCACACAATTACCCCAAAAAATGTCATTAATTAATGGATTTTAGGCAACACTGCTTACTTCCTGGAAATTCAAATTTTACTTACTTCCTGGAAATTTAAATTTTTTTTGGAAGGTAGATCACGTCAAAATCTGGAGAGGAAGAATAAATAGATGAATTTTGTTGTAGAAAACCTTATGTGTGAATTATTTGAAGCATTCACACAATCACCCAACAAAACGTCATTAATTAATGCATTTTAGGCAATACTGCTTATTTCCTGGAAATTCAAATTTTACTTACTTCCTGGAAATTCTTTTTTTTTTGGAAGGTAGAACGCGCCAACATCTGGAGAGGAAGACTAAATAGATGCATTTTGGTGCAGAAAACCATATGTGTGAATTATTTGGAGCATTCACACAATTACCCCAAAAAACGTCATTAATTAATGGATTTTAGGCAACACTGCTTACTTCCTGGAAATTCAAATTTTACTTACTTCCTGGAAATTTAATTTTTTTTTGGAAGGTAGATCACGTCAAAATCTGGAGAGGAAGAATAAATAGATTAATTTTGTTGTAGAAAACCTTATGTGTGAATTATTTGAAGCATTCACACAAACACCCAACAAAACGTCATTAATTAATGCATTTTAGGCAGAACTGCTTATTTCCTGGAAATTCAATTTTTACTTACTTCCTGGAAATTCAATTTTTTTTTTGGAAGGTAGAACGCGCCAAAATCTGGAGAAGAAGACTAAATAGATGCATTTTGGTGCAGAAAACCATATGTGTGAATTATTTGGAGCATTCACACAATTACCCCAAAAAACGTCATTAATCAATGGATTTTAGGCAACACTGCTTACTTCCTGGAAATTCAAATTTTACTCACTTCCTGGAAATTCAAATTTTTTTTGGAAGGTAGAATGCGCCAAAATCTGGAGAACAAGAATAAATAGATGAATTTTGGTGCAGAAAACCATATGTGTGAATTATTTGGAGCATTCACACAATTACCCAAAAAAACATAATTGATTAATGGATTTTAGGCAACACTGCTTACTTCCTGGAAATTCAAATTTTACTTACTTCCTGGACATTAAAATTTTTTTTGGAAGATAGATCATGTCAAAATCTGGAGAGGAAGAATAAATAGATTAATTTTGTTGTAGAAAACCTTATGTGTGAATTTTTTGAAGCATTCACACAAACACCCAGCAAAACGTCATTAATTAATGCATTTTAGGCAATACTACTTATTTCCTTGAAATTAAATTTTTACTTACTTCTTGGAAATTCAATTTTTTTTTGGAAGGTAGAACGTGCCAAAATCTAGAGAGGAAGACTACATATATGCATTTTTGTGCAGAAAACCATATGTGTGAGTTATTTGGAGCATACACACAATTACCCAAAAAAACGTCATTAATTAATGGATTTTAGGCAACACTGCTTACTTCCTGGAAATTCAAATTTTACTTACTTCCTGGAAATTTAATTTTTTTTTGGAAGGTAGATCACGTCAAAATCTGGAGAGGAAGAATACATAGATGAATTTTGTTGTAGAAAACATTATGTGTGAATTATTTGAAGCATTCACACAAACACCCAACAAAACGTCATTAATTAATGTATTTTAGGCAATACTACTTATTTCCTTGAAATTAAATTTTTACTTACTTCTTGGAAATTCAATTTTTTTTTGGAAGGTAGAACGCGCCAAAATCTAGAGAGGGAGACTACATATATGCATTTTTGTGCAGAAAACCATATGTGTGAGTTATTTGGAGCATTCACACAATTACCCAAAAAAACGTCATTAATTAATGGATTTTAGGCAACACTGCTTAATTCCTGGAAATTCAAATTTTACTTACTTCCTGGAAATTTAATTTTTTTTTGGAAGGTAGATCACGTCAAAATCTGGAGAGGAAGAATACATAGATGAATTTTGTTGTAGAAAACCTTATGTGTGAATTATTTGAAGCATTCACACAAACACCCAACGAAACGTCATTAATTAATGCATTTTAGGCAATACTGCTTATTTCCTGAAAATTCAATTTTTACTTACTTCCTGGAAATTCAATTTTTTTTTGGAAGGTAGAACGCGCCAAAATCTGGAGAGGAAGACTAAATAGATGCATTCTGGTGCAGAAAACCATATGTGTGAATTATTTGGAACATTCACACAATTACCCAAAAAAACATAATTGATTAATGGATTTTAGGCAACACTGCTTACTTCCTGGAAATTCAAATTTTACTTACTTCCTGGAAATTTAATTATTTTTTGGAAGGTAGAATGCGCCAAAATCTGGAGAAGAAGACTAAATAGATGCATTTTGGTGCAGAAAACCATATGTGTGAATTATTTGGAGCATTCACACAATTACCCAAAAAAACTTTATTAATTAATGGATTTTAGGCAACACTGCTTACTTCCTGGAAAATCAAATTTTACTTACTTCCTGGAAATTTACATTTTTTTGGAAGGTAGAACACGTCAAAATCTGGAGAGGAAGAATAAATAGATGAATTTTGTTGTAGAAAACCTTATGTGTGAATTATTTGAAGCATTCACACAAACACCCAACAAAACGTCATTAATTAATGCATTTTAGGCAATACTGTTTATTTCCTTGAAATTAAAATTTTACTTACTTCCTGGAAATTCAATTTTTTTTTGGAAGGTAGAACGCGCCAAAATCTGGAGAAGAAGACTAAATAGATGCATTTTGGTGCAGAAAACCATATGTGTGAATTGTTTGGAGCATTCACACAATTACCCCAAAAAATGTCATTAATTAATGGGTTTTAGGCAACACTGCTTACTTCCTGGAAAATCAAATTTTACTTACTTCCTGGAAATTTACATTTTTTTGGAAGGTAGAAGACGTCAAAATCTGGAGAGGAAGAATAAATAGATGAATTTTGTTGTAGAAAACCATATGTGTGAATTTTTTGAAGCATTCACACAAACACCCAACAAAACGTCATTAATTAATGCATTTTAGGCAATACTGCTTATTTCCTTGAAATTAAATTTTTACTTACTTCCTGGAAATTCAATTTTTTTTGGAAGGTAGAATGCGCCAAAATCTGGAGAAGAAGAATAAATAGATGCATTTTGGTGTAGAAAACCCTATGTGTGAGTTATTTGGAGCATTCACACAATTACCCAAAAAAAACATCATTAATTAATGCATTTTAGGCAATACTGCTTATTTCAGGAAATTCAATTTTTACTTCCTTCCTGGAAATTAAATTTTTTTTTGGAAGGTAGAAAGCGCCAAAATCTGGAGAAGAAGACTAAATAGATGCATTTTGGTGCAGAAAACCATATGTGTGAATTATTTGGAGCATTCACACAATTACCCCAAAAAACGTCATTAATTAATGGATTTTAGGCAACACTGCTTACTTCCTGGACATTAAAATTTTACTCACTTCCTGGAAATTAATTTTTTTTTGGAAGGTAGAACGCGCCAAAATCTGGAGAGGAAGACTAAATAGATGCATTTTGGTGCAGAAAACCATATGTGTGAATTATTTGGAGCATTCACACAATCACCCAAAACAATGTCATTAATTATTGCATTTTAGGCAATACTGCTTATTTCCTGGAAATTCAAATTTTACTTACTTCCTGGAAATAAAAATTTTTTTTGGAAGGTAGAACGCGCCAAAATCTGGAGAATAAGACTAAATAGATGCATTTTGGTGCAGAAAACCAGATGTGTGAATTATTTGGAGCATTCACACAATTACCCAAAAAACGTCATTAATTAATGGATTTTAGGCAACACTGCTTACTTCCTGGAAATTCAAATTTTACTTACTTCCTGGAAATTAAATTTTTTTTTGGAAGGTAGAACACGTCAAAATCTGGAGAGGAAGAATAAATAGATGAATTTTGTTGTAGAAAACCATATGTGTGAATTTTTTGAAGCATTCACAAAAACACCCAACAAAACGTCATTAATTAATGCATTTTAGGCAATACTGCTTATTTCCTTGAAATTAAATTTTTACTTACTTCCTGGAAATTCAATTTTTTTTGGAAGGTAGAATGCGCCAAAATCTGGAGAAGAAGAATAAATAGATGCATTTTGGTGTAGAAAACCCTATGTGTGAGTTATTTGGAGCATTCACACAATTACCCAAAAAAACCATCATTAATTAATGCATTTTAGGCAACACTGCTTACTTCCTGGAAATTCAAATTTTACTTACTTCCTGGAAATTTAATTATTTTTTGGAAGGTAGAATGCGCCAAAATCTGGAGAAGAAGACTAAATAGATGCATTTTGGTGCAGAAAACCATATGTGTGAATTATTTGAAGCATTCACACAAACATCCAACAAAACGTCATTAATTAATGCATTTTAGGCAATACTGCTTATTTCCTGGAAATTCAATTTTTACTTCCTTCCTGGAAATTCAATTTTTTTTTTGGAAGGTAGAACGCGGCAACATCTGGAGAAGAAGACTAAATAGATGCATTTTGGTGCAGAAAACCATATGTGTGAATTATTTGGAACATTCACACAATTACCCAAAAAAATGTCATTAATTAATGGATTTTAGGCAATACTGCTTATTTCCTTGAAATTAAATTTTTACTTACTTCCTGGAAATTCAATTTTTTTTTGGAAGGTAGAACGCGCCAAAATCTGGAGAGGAAGACTAAACAGATGCATTTTGGTGCAGAAAACCATATGTGTGAATTATTTGGAGCATTCACACAATTACCCAAAAAAACATCATTGATTCATGGATTTTAGGCAACACTGCTTACTTCCTGGAAATTAAAATTTTACTTACTTCCTGGAAATTTAATTATTTTTTGGAAGGTAGAATGCGCCAAAATCTGGAGAAGAAGAATAAATAGATGCATTTTGGTGTAGAAAACCATATGGGTGAGTTATTTGGAGCTTTCACGCATTACCCAAAAAAACATCATTAATTAATGCATTTTAGGCAACACTGCTTACTTCCTGGAAATTAAAATGCTACCTACTTCCTGGAAATTTAATTTTTTTTTGGAAGGTAGAACGCGCCAAAATCTGGAGAGGAAGACTAAATAGATGCATTTTGGTGCAGAAAACCATATGTGTGAATTATTTGGAGCATTCACACAATTACCCAAAAAACGTCATTAATTAATGGATTTTAGGCAACACTGCTTACTTCCTGGAAATTCAAATTTTACTTACTTCCTGGAAATTTAATTTTTTTTTGGAAGGTAGATCACATCAAAATCTGGAGAGGAAGAATAAATAGATGCATTTTGTTGTAGAAAACCTTATGTGTGAATTATTTGAAGCATTCACACAAACACCCAACAAAACGTCATTAATTAATGCATTTTAGGAAATACTGCTTATTTCCTGGAAATTCAAATTTTACTTACTTCCTGGAAATTCAGTTTTTTTTTGGAATGTAGAACGCGCCAAAATCCGGAGAGGAAGACTAAATAGATGCATTTTGGTGCAGAAAACCATATGTGTGAATTATTTGGAGCATTCACACAATTACCCAAAAAAACATAATTGATTAATGGATTTTAGGCAACACTGCTTACTTCCTGGAAATTCAAATTTTACTTACTTCCTGGAAATTCAATTTTTTTTTTGGAAGGTAGATCACGTCAAAATCTGGAGAGGAAGAATAAATAGATGAATTTTGTTGTAAAAAACCTTTTGTGTGAATTATTTGAAGCATTCACACAAACACCCAACAAAACGTCATTAATTAATGCATTTTAGGCAATACTGCTTATTTCCTGGAAATTCAATTTTTCCTTCCTTCCTGGAAATTCAATTTTTTTTTGGAAGGTAGAACGCACCAAAATCTGGAGAAGAAGACTACATAGATGCATTTTGGTGCAGAAAACAATATGTGTGAATTATTTGGAACATTCACACAATTACCCAAAAAAATGTCATTAATTAATGGTTTTAGGCAACACTGCTTACTTCCTGGAAATTCAAATTTTACTTACTTCCTGGAATTTTTTTTTTTTTTTGGAAGGTAGATCACGTCAAATTTTGGAGAGGAAGAATACATAGATGAATTTTGTTGTAGAAAACCTTATGTGTGAATTATTTGAAGCATTCACACAAACACCCAACAAAACGTCATTACTTAATGCATTTTAGGCAATACTGCTTATTTCCTGGAAATTAAATTTTTACTTACTTCCTGGAAATTCACTTTTTTTTTTGGAAGGTAGAACGCGCCAAAATCTGGAGAGGAAGACTAAATAGATGCATTTTGGTGCAGAAAACCATATGTGTGAATTATTTGGAGCATTCACATAATTACCCAAAAAAAAACATCATTAATTAATGCATTCAAGGCAAAACTGCTTACTTCCTGGAAATTCAAAGTTAACTTACTTCCTGGAAAATATTTTTTTTTTTTGGAAGGTAGAATGCGCCAAAATCTGGATAAGAAGACTAAATAGATGCATTTTAGTGCAGAAAACCATATGTGTGAATTATTTGGAGCATTCACACAATTACCCAAAAAAACTTTATTAATTAATTGATTTTAGGCAACACTGCTTACTTCCTGGAAATTAAAATTTTACTCACTTCCTGGAAATTTAATTTTTTTTTCGAAGGTAGATCACATCAAAATCTGGAGAAGAAGACTAAATAGATGCATGTTGGTGCTGAAAACCATATGTGTGAATTATTTGGAGCATTCACACAATTACCCCAAAAAATGTCATTAATTAATGGATTTTAGGCAACACTGCTTACTTCCTGGAAATTAAAATTTTACTTACTTCCTGGAAATTAAATTTTTTTTTTTTGGAAGGTAGAACGCGCCAAAATCTGGATAAGAAGACTAAATAGATGCATTTTAGTGCAGAAAACCATATGTGTGAATTATTTGGAGCATTCACACAATTACCCAAAAAAAACATCATTAATTAATGGATTTTAGGCAATACTGCTTACTTCCTGGAAATTCAAATTTTACTCACTTCCTGGAAATTCAAATTTTTTTTGGAAGGTAGATCACGTCAAAATCTGGAGAGGAAGAATAAATAGATGAATTTTGTTGTAGAAAACCTTATGTGTGAATTATTTGAAGCATTCACACAAACACCCAACGAAACGTCATTAATTAATGCATTTTAGGCAATACTGCTTATTTCCTGGAAATTCAAATTTTACTTACTTCTTGGAAATTCAATTTTTTTTTGGAAGGTAGAACGCGCCAAAATCTGAAAAAGAAGACTAAATAGATGCATTTTAGTGCAGAAAACAATATGTGTGAATTATTTGGAGCATTCACACAATTACCCCAAAAAATGTCATTAATTAATGGGTTTTAGGCAACACTGCTTACTTCCTGGAAATTCAAATTTTACTTACTTCCTGGAAATTAAATTTTTTTTTGGAATGTAGAACGCGCCAAAATCTGGAGAACAAGAATAAATAGATGAATTTTGGTGCAGAAAACCATATGTGTGAGTTATTTGGAGCATTCACAAAATTACCCAAAAAAACGTAATTAATTAATGGATTTTAGGCAACACTGCTTACATCCTGAAAATTAAAATTTTACTCACTTCCTGGCAATTACATTTTTTTTGGAAGGTAGAACACGTCAAAATCTGGAGAGGAAGAATAAATAGATGAATTTTGTTGTAGAAAACCTTATGTGTGAATTATTTGAAGCATTCACACAAACACCCAACGAAACGTCATTAATTATTGCATTTTAGGAAATACTGCTTAATTACTGGAAATTCAAATTTTACTTACTTCCTGGAAATTCAATTTTTTTTGGAAGGTAGAACGCGCCAAAATCTGGAGAAGAAGACTAAATAGATGCATTTTGATGCAGAAAACCATATGTGTGAATTATTTGGAGCATTCACACAATTACCCAAAAAAACGTCATTAATTAATGGATTTTAGGCAACACTGCTTACTTCCTGGAAATTCAAATTTTACTTACTTCCTGGAAATTTAATTATTTTTTGGAAGGTAGAATGCGCCAAAATCTGGAGAAGAAGAATAAATAGATGCATTTTGGTGGAGAAAACCATATGGGTGAGTTATTTGGAGCTTTCACGCATTACCCCAAAAAACATCATTAATTAATGCATTTCAACACTGCTTACTTCCTGGAAAAACAAATGTTACTTACTTCCTGGAAATTGAAATTTTTTTGGAAGGTAGATCACGTCAAATTCTGGAGAGGAAGAATAAATAGATGCATTTTGGTGTAGAAAACCATATGTGTGAGTTATTTGGAGCTTTCACACAATCACCCCAAAAAACTTCATTAATTAATGCATTTTAGGCCACACTACTTACTTCCTGGAAATTCAAATTTTAATTACTTCCTGGAAATTTAAAATTTTTTGGAAGGTAGAACACTTTAAAATCTGGAGAGGAAGAATAAATAGATGAATTTTGTTGTAGAAAACCTTATGTGTGAATTATTTGAAGCATTCACACAAACACCCAACAAAACGTCATTAATTAATGCATTTTAGGAAATACTGCTTATTTCCTGGAAATTCAATTTTTACTTACTTCCTGGAAATTCAGTTTTTTTTTGGAATGTAGAACGCGCCAAAATCCGGAGAGTAAGGCTAAATAGATGCATTTTGGTGCAGAAAACCATATGTGTGAATTATTTGGAGCTTTCACACAATTACCCCAAAAAACATCATTAATTAATGCATTTTAGGCAACACTGCTTACTTCCTGGAAAATCAAATTTTACTTACGTCCTGGAATTTTTTTTTTTTTTGGAAGGTAGATCACGTCAAAATCTGGAGAGGAAGAATAAATAGATGAATTATGTTGTAGAAAACCTTATGTGTGAATTATTTGAAGCATTCAAACAAACACCCAACAAAACGTCATTAATTAATGCATTTTAGGCAATACTGCTTATTTCCTGGAAATTCAATTTTTACTTTCTTCCTGGAAATTAAATTTTTTTTTGGAAGGTAGATCACGTCAAAATCTGGAAAGGAAGAATAAATAGATGAATTTTGCTGTAGAAAACCTTATGTGTGAATTATTTGAAGCATTCACACAAACACCCAACAAAACGTCATTAATTAATGCATTTTTGGCAATACTGTTTATTTCCTGGAAATTCAAATTTTACTTACTTCTTGGAAATTAAAATTTTTTTTGGAAGGTAGAACGTGCCAAAATCTGGAGAAGAAGACTAAATAGATGCATTTTAGTGCAGAAAACCATATGTGTGAATTATTTGGAGCATTCACACAATTACCCAAAAAAACGTTATTAATTAATGGATTTTAGGCAGCACTGCTTACTTCCTGGAAATTAAAATTTTACTCACTTCCTGGAAATTCAAATTTTTTTTGGAAGGTAGAACGCGCCAAAATCTGGAGAACAAGAATAAATAGATGCATTTTGGTGCAGAAAACCATATGTGTGAATTATTTGTAGCATTCACACAATCACCCAAAAAAACATCATTGATTAATGGATTTTAGGCAACACTGCTTACTTCCTGGAAATTCAAATTTGACTTACTTCCTGGACATTACATTTTTTTTTGGAAGGTAGATCATGGCAAAATCTGGAGAGGAAGAATACATAGATTAATTTTGTTGTAGAAAACCTTATGTGTGAATTTTTTGAAGCATTCACACAAACACCCAACAAAACGTCATTAATTAATGCATTTTAGGCAATACTGCTTATTTCCTTGAAATTAAATTTTTACTTACTTCCTGGAAATTCAATTTTTTTTTGGAAGGTAGAACGCGCCAAAATCTGGAGAAGAAGACTAAATAGATGCATATTGGTGCAGAAAACCATATGTGTGAATTATTTGGAGCATTCACACAATTACCCAAAATAATGTCATTAATTAATGGATTTTAGGCAATACTGTTTATTTCCTGGAAATTCAAATTTTACTTACTTCATGGAAATTTAATTTTTTTTTGGAAGGTAGAATGCGCCAAAATCTGGAGAAGAAGAATAAATAGATGCATTTTGGTGTAGAAAACCATATGTGTGAGTTATTTGGAGCTTTCACACAATTACCCCAAAAAACTTCATTAATTAATGCATTTTAGGCAACACTGCTTTCTTCCTGGAAATTAAAATGTTACCTACTTCCTGGAAATTTAATTTTTTTTTGGAAGGTAGATCGCGCCAAAATCTGGAGAGGAAGAATAAATAGATGAATTTTGTTGTAGAAAACCTTATGTGTGAATTATTTGAAGCATTCACACAAACACCCAACAAAACGTCATTAATTAATGCATTTTAGGCAATACTGCTTATTTCCTTGAAATTAAATTTTTACTTACTTCCTGGAAATTAAATTTTTTTTTGGAAGGTAGAACGCGGCAACATCTGCAAAAGAAGACTAAATAGATGCATTTTGGTGCAGAAAACCATATGTGTGAATTATTTGGAGCATTCACACAATTACCCCAAAAAACGTTATTAATAATGGATTTTAGGCAACACTGCTTACTTCCTGGAAATTAAAATTTTACTCACTTCCTGGAAATTAAATTTTTTTTTGTAAGGTAGAACGCGCCAAAATCTGGAGAACAAGAATAACAAGATGCTTTTTGGTGGAGAAAACCATATGTGTGAATTATTTGGAGCATTCACACAATTACCCCAAAAAACGTTATTAATAATGGATTTTAGGCAACACTGCTTACTTCCTGGAAATTAAAATTTTACTCACTTCCTGGAAATTAAATTTTTTTTTGTAAGGTAGAACGCGCCAAAATCTGGAGAACAAGAATAACAAGATGCTTTTTGGTGGAGAAAACCATATGTGTGAATTATTTGGAGCATTCACACAATTACCCCAAAAAACGTTATTAATAATGGATTTTAGGCAACACTGCTTACTTCCTGGAAATTAAAATTTTACTCACTTCCTGGAAATTAAATTTTTTTTTGTAAGGTAGAACGCGCCAAAATCTGGAGAAGAAGAATAACAAGATGCTTTTTGGTGGAGAAAACCATATGTGTGAATTATTTGGAGCATGGATAGCTGGGTAGCTATGATAATACAGAACCAATGACATCAACGCCATTAACACGGGATTAAATCACACATACATTAACGTTGTGGAATGACCTTATTACCCAATTCTGAGTGGGCCTTTGAATTGAAAGAAATACCAGCAGTGATGCAAAATCCTCAGCAAGCACAACAATCCAGCATCATTTAAGCGTGTGTCTGCTGGGTTTTAACGTTGACAGGAAGTAACCTCACAGGGTATGTCTGTGAAATCATCTCCAGATGCGAGATAATTAAATATCGCTCCTCGACATTCAACAGGTTGGCATGTTTTGCACCGGCACAGCTTGGAAGAACAACAAGGCCAGAGGCGCCATGTGGTCCTCCTTTTTTAATTTTTATTTTATTTTTATTTGGCTTTTTAAGTGCTGCAGGCGACTTAAACGTTGTTGTTGTTGTTCTTTATGCCACGACTCATCTCTGGTTTGGATTATTTGGAATATGTCACAAAAACTCATTTAAAATACATTTTAGAAGCTTTTTTGGTAAATATAAGATGTCACATATAGCAAAATATGAACATAATCTACTGTGGAAGACTTGCCCTTCCGGGTTCTTCAGACCACCAATTACGGACATGTCCGCCTTGTTCGTCTTTGCTGCAGGACCGCAGGCCACGCCCCCCCCCACACCTACATATACAACACAGCAGATGGCATTTTTGTTTGGATTATTTGAGTTATGTCATGTAATACGTCCCGAAAACTAATTTGAAGTATATTTTAGAAGCTTTTGGGTAAATATTAGATGGCAAATATAGCAGAATATACAAATAACCTACGTATTATTGAACCAAGCATTTTGGTTGAGATTCATTTGACATAAGTCACAAGATATTTCACAAAATCTGCTCTTTAAAAATATACTTTAGATGCTTTTGGTGGGCTGGAAGATGGTAAAAATAGCAAAATATAAACATAACCTAACAGTTGGCATTGTGTTTTTGAATTATTAGATTTAGGCATACTTGCCAACCTTGAGACCTCCGATTTCAAGAGGTGGGGGGCGGGGGGGCGTGGTTAAGAGGGGAGGAGTATATTTACAGCTAGAATTCACCAAGTCAAGTATTTCATATATATACATATATATATAAGAAATACTTGACGAAATACTAAGTCAAGTATTTCATATATATATATAAGAAATACTTGACGAAATACTAAGTCAAGTATTTCCTATATATATATATATATATATATATATATATATATATATATATATATATATATATATATATATATATATACATATATATATATATATATATATATATATATATATATATATATATATATATATATATATATATATATATATATATATATATATATATATATGAAATACTTGACAAAATACTAAGTCAAGTATTTCATATATATATATATAAGAAATACTTGACGAAATACTAAGTCAAGTATTTCATATATATATATATATATGTATATATATATATATATATATATATATATATATATATATATATATATATATATATATATATATATAGGAAATACTTGACAAAATACTAAGTCAAGTATTTCATATACATATATAAGAAATACTTGACGAAATACTAAGTCAAGTATTTCATATATATATATATATATATATATATATATATATATATATATATATATATATATATATATATATATATAAGAAATATTTGACTTTCAGTGAATTCTAGCAATAAATAAATATGTATTTTATCATGTATATATATATATATATATAAGAAATATTTGACTTTCAGTGAATTCTAGCAATAAATAAATATTTATTTTATTATATATATATATATATATATATATAAGAAATATTTGACTTTCAGTGAATTCTAGCAATAAATAAATATGTATTTTATTATATATATATATATAAATATATATATATATATATATATATATATATATATATATATATATATATATAAGAAATATTTGACTTTCAGTGAATTCTAGCAATAAATAAATATTTATTTTATTATATATATATATATATATATATATATATATATATATATATATATATATATATATATATATATATATATATATATATATATATAATAGATACTTGAATTTCAGTGTTCATTTATTTACACATATACACACATAACACTCATCTACTCATTGTTGAGTTAAGGGTTGATTTGTCCATCCTTGTTCTATTCTCTGTCACTATTTTTCGAACCATGCTGAACACCCTCTCTGATGATGCATTGATGTGTGGCACGCACAAAAGTGCTTTCATCAAATGCACTAGATGGCAGTATTGTCCTGTTTAAGAGTGTCACAACATTGCTGTTTACGGCAGACAAACTTCTTTAAGGTAGACAAAAATGTGACTGCTGTTGTTGTGTGTTGTTGCTGCGCTGGGAGGACGTTAATGAAACTGCCTAACAATAAACCCACATAAGAAACCAAGAACTCGTCCTCGATCATTCTACAGTTATAACGTGATTGGGCAGGTACGCTGTTTATATTGTGGGTTAGCGGACTCAGGTCCGCATGGACTTGAGTCCGCCTGAATTTCGGGAGATTTTCGGGAGAAAATTTGTCCCGGGAGATTTTCGGGAGATGCGCTGAATTTCGGGAGTCTCCCGGAAAATCCGGGAGGGTTGGCAAGTATGGATTTAGGACACACCATATCTTAGAAAAAAACGACTCTTTAAAGGCGTACATTAGATGCTTTTGGTGAATCTAACATTGTATATATAGCACAATGTGAAAATAACAGTGTGTTGTCTACAGTATATTTAAGGAGAATGGGCAGTAATAGCTAATATGCTATGTAAATAAACTATTATACACCCACACATTTTGCTTTAAAATATTTGAGCTGGTCACAAAAGCTGTTTTTAAAAATATATATTTTAGAAGCTTTTGGTAAAATCTAAATTTGCTGTATTTAAAATTGAGTGTTAAAAATATTCAGTCTGTACAAATTCAGTGTATGAAAAAATGTTGTAAAAAAAAAGAAAAAGGAATGTATAAAAATGATGTGTAATAAATGTAGTGTTTGACAATTTGGTGTATAAAAAATTTATGTCAAAAAATTAAATGTATAAAAATTCAGTGTGTAAAAATGCAATGTACACAAATTCAGTTTATAAAAACTCAATGTAAAAAAATCAGTGTATAAAAATTCAGTGTATAACAATTCAGTGTAAAAAAAAATCACTGTATAAAACTTCAGTGTATAAAAATTAAGCATAACAAATTAAATGTGCAAAAATTCAGTTTATAAAACTTAATTGTAAAAAAAATAATGTATAAAAATTCAGTGTGAATAAATTTACTGTATGACAATTTGATGTAAAAAAAAATGGCTTAAAAATATTTAGTGTAAAAATATTCAGTGTATACAAATTCAGTGTAAAAAAATGTGTGGAAAATTTGCTACTTCAAAAAGCAAGACTTCCAATAAATGTTCAACTGAATCCCTCGATCCTGTCAGAACCAGAACCAGCCAATGAGGTGTCAAGTTTAAAGTCACATGACACGGCTCTTATAAAACAGCAATATATATATATATATATATATATATATATATATATATATATATATATATATATATATATATATATATATATATATATATATATATATATATATAATATGCTGGTTAGCGCCTTGCATGGCAGCTCCCGCCATCAGTGTGTGAATGTGTGTGTGAATGGGTGAATGTGGAAATACTGTCAAAGCGCTTTGAGTACCTTGAAGGTAGAAAAGTAGAAAAGAATAACCTATTCATCATTTATATATACATATATATATATATATATATATATATATATATGTATGTGTGGGAAAAAAATCACAAGACTATTTCATCTCTACAGGCCTGTTTCATGAGGGGGTTCCCTCAATCATCAGGAGATTGAGGCAACCCCCCTCATGAAACAGGCCTGTAGAGATGAAATAGTCTTGTGATTTTTTTCCCACACATACATATATTGCGCTCTACTACGGTATCGAGCACTATTTTTTGGATAACCTTATTAAGACAAATATATATATATATATATATATATATATATATATATATATATATATATATATATATATATATTGCTATAAATATATATATATATATATTGCTATAAATATATATATATATATATATATATATATATATATATATATATATATATATATATATATATATACAGAGAGAGAGAGAGATGGAGAGATCATTGTTGTAGATAATGCAAAGTGTGTTGTAGATAATGTAAAATGTCTTGTAGATAATGTAAAGTGTATGTTGTAGATAATGTAAAGTGTGTGTTGTAGATAATGTCAAGTGTGTGTTGTAGACAATGTAAAGTGTGTTGTAGATAATGTAAAATGTCTTGTAGGTAATGTAAAGTGTGTGTTGTAGATAATGTAAAGTGTGTTGTAGATAATATAAAGTATGTGTTGTAGATAATGTAAAGTGTGTTGTAGATAATGTAAAGTATGTGTTGTAGATAATGCAAAGTGTGTGTTGTAGATAATGTAAAGTGTGTTGTAGATAGTGTAAAGTGTGTGTTGTAGATAATGTAAAGCGTGTTGTAGATAATGTAAAGTGTGTGTTGTAGATAATTTAAAGTGTGTGTTGTAGATAGTGTAAAGTGTGTTGTAGATAATGCAAAGTGTGTGTTGTAGATAATGTAAAGTGTGTTGTAGATAATGTAAAGTGTGTTTTGTAGATAATGTAAAGTGTGTTTTGTAGACAATGTCAAGTGTGTGTTGTAGATGATGCAAAGTGTGTGTTGTAGATAATGTAAAGTGTGTGTTGTAGATAATGTCAAGTGGGTGTTGTAGATAATGTCAAGTGTGTTTTGTAGACAATGTCAAGTGTGTGTTGTAGATGATGCAAAGTGTGTGTTGTAGATAATGTCAAGTGTGTGTTGTAGATAATGTCAAGTGTGTGTTGTAGATAATGTAAAGTGTGTTGTAGATGATGCAAAGTGTGTGTTGTAGATAATGTCAAGTGTGTGTTGTAGATAATGTCAAGTGTGTGTTGTAGATAATGTCAAGTGTGTGTTGTAGATAATGTCAAGTGTGTGTTGTAGATAATGTCAAGTGTGTGTTGTAGATAATGTCAAGTGTGTGTTGTAGATCATGTCAAGTGTGTGTTGTAGATAATGTCAAGTGAGTGTTGTAGATAATGTCAAGTGTGTGTTGTAGATAATGTCAAGTGTGTGTTGTAGATCATGTCAAGTGTGTGTTGTAGATAATGTCAAGTGAGTGTTGTAGATGATGTCAAGTGTGTGTTGTAGATAATGTCAAGTGTGCGTCCTTCTTTGCAAGACTTAATGAGACATCAGGCATGATTATAAAACATGGCCAGAAGAGCAAATGGAAATGTCTAGAAGGCTGCGACTCATTCGCGGCGCTCTTTAGGGGGACCAGCTTTGATTAGATTGTTGGTTCCTCGCAGGCAGATCCGGTCCAACACAGAGGCTGATTTCACGCGCTGATATCGCCACGCTGATACAGATGACTGTTCTCTGCCGCTGCTGCTCTTCAACGTAGAACACGATAACGTGCGCACAAAACAAAGAGATTATTAGAAGGAAAAGACGAGCGATATCAAACAGTCTCTGATGTTCTTTGACACCAAACGTAAAAGTCAGAAAAGACTAGCATGGAGCAGCATATCATGCACTGTCTTTGATAAAGATTGTTGTTCTGTGAGGGAAACAGCTTTACATACAATTATATCTACGTTTAGGACAAGTGTATCTTCTTTTATTTCTTATTTTCCATGATGGCGTCACTAAGTGGCTGCTGGTGGAAGAAGCTCTGAGCTCTTGTGTCATCCTTTTGTGTTCCTGATGTTTCCCTCTTGTTTTCATGTGGTTTTTATTTTTGCCTCTTTGTTGGGGGACCCTTTGGGACTGTGTGTCAAGGGGTGGCCCTTTCGTGACTTCTTTTTTTATCAACTTCTGGATCTGCCTCTATGGAGCCTTTTGGCCTTTATTTTATTTTATTATTATTATTATTATTTAAAATTAAAAAAAAAAAAAAAAAAATTTTTTAATTTTTTTAAATTTTAAAATTTTAAAATTTTTAATTTTTAATTTTTAATTTTTAATTTTTAATTTTTTTTTTTTTTTAATTTTTAATTTTTTTTTAATTTTTTTAATTTATATTTGTTTTGTTTTTTTTATTATTATTTTTTTTTTAATATATATATTGTTCTATTTTATCTGTTTCTATGTTTTATCTAGTGTTTTTCATGTTTTTATTTCTATTTTAATTTTCTATTATATATTCCAACTTTTTGTTTTTATTTTATTTTATTATTTTTTATTTTTTATTTTTTTTTTTAATTTCTAATTTAAAAAAAAATATATATATATTTTTTAATTTTTAATTTTTTTAATTTTTTAATTTTTTTTAATTTTTTTTAATTTTTTTAATTTTTTTTATTTTTTAAATTTTTTTTATTTTTATTTGTTAATTTTTTTATTTTTTTTATTTTTTTTTTAATATATATATTGTTGTTCTATTTTATCTGTTTCTATGTTTTATCTAGTGTTTTTCATGTTTTTATTTCTATTTTATTTTTCTAGTATATATTCCAACTTTTTGTTTTTATTTTTTACCTTTTTTTTTTTAATACTTTGTCGCACTTTGAGATTTTAACAAATGTAAAGTGCAAGTCAATATTATTATTATTATTATGGAGACCAGCTGCTGGGTCTCTGCCACACCAGAGTCCATTTGGAGAGACTGGAGGAGATGCGGATGAAGAGACAGGTGTTATGTACAGGAGGAGAGTCGACGGTACAGACCACAAGAGGGCGCAGTTAAGCTCAATGGTTTATTATATTTATAAAAACGAAACAATAATACTATAAACTAGAGAATGAAGTGTGACTAAATCCAAAGGGGTGTGTTGTAGATAATGTATATGGTGATGTCATCAGGTGCGGGCCTGAAGAGAAAGAGTGGCGCACGTTAAGTTTCAGTTTCAATTCACGCCGATGCGGAGCAACCCGGTCGGACCAAAAGCCGTTGTCGGCTCATTCCTGGTATTTTTTATTGTGTCGAAAACATTTTTTTTTTACTTCCGTTCTAGTCACTTTTCGTCAGATGCGGACAGCCTCAGAACTAAATCTGGAAGGACTCTGCCCTCCTAAAAGGGAGAATCCCACTAAGTATCTTAGTTTTTTTTTTGTATTGAAAACATTGTACCTGCCATCCCTGCATCCTGGGATCCAAACCAACAAAACCCACTCTAAAACTCAAACTGTCAGGTTCAAACACTGATGACATCTATAAAACAAGACAAGAGGCAAAGAATTAAACAGAGACAGAATTCAATTTGGACTCAATATTGTCGTCTGTACACTGTACCCTTGTACAGTATCTCAGCACGCTTTGCCAAAAGATTACACGCCTCCTTCTTTTATTTTGGACCCTCCCCGACCAAAGGACTAAGGTCGCAAAAGGTTCACAGAAAAGGTCGTAAACAATTTACAGAAAAGGTCAGTTCAAAAAGAGTTCGTAAAATAGTGCAAAAAGAAGTCCATGAAATAGTCCAAAAAGAGTTTGTAAAATACTTCAAAAAGAGGTCGTCTGGAAATTGGGCAGATCCTGTCTTCCCTCCGCTTTGAAGTCCTTTGTCATGACTTGGTCCCGGGGTTTAGTTTTTTCTAGAAGGCAACGGAAAGTTGGCTCGGGCGAGACGGGAATGTGAGAACATATTTATTTAATTTTATCAACAAAAAAAAAGTACAAACGAAAAGCGCGCACAGTGGCGGAGAAACAACTTGGCTATGAAAACAAATACTTGCACAAAGGCAGAAACTATGAACAACAAAAAAAACACACTAACTGTGGCATTAATAAACAAAAACTTACTTGGCATGGACAAAAGGAGCAGAGTGAACGATGGACATGAAAAAAGTGTCAGAAATGTGCAGAGCATAAATGTGGGATGTCACCAGACAGACTAACTGAAAACAATGAACTTAAATCGTACAGACATGATTAACGAAAACAGGTGCGTGACTCAAAACGTGAAACGGGTGCGTGACGTGACAGGTGAAAACTAATGGGTTGCTATGGTAACAAACAAGAGTGCACAATGAGTCCAAACGTGGAACAGGTGAAACTAATGGGGTAATCATGGAAACAAGACAAGGGAGTGAAAAGCCAGCAACTAAAGAGTCCAATAACTAAACAAAACAAAACATGATTACACAGACATGACATCCTTGGGTTAGAACAATATATTTCTGTTGATTACCATACATGAGAGAAAACAGGAACACCGCCATCTTGCTTTCCTTCTACGCGGTGGAGTTTTACGAGCCTTACTCTTGGTAGGTTTCAAAGACAGCTGTTGTCTTCTCAGCAGACCCTCAATGTAACACAAAGTTGTTGTGATAACTTAGAAACAATTATTCTAACACAAACTGTTAAACTTTGTAGCAGTTTTGCTATGGTGTGGTAGATAATGTCAAGTGTGTGTTGTAGATAATGTCAAGTGTGTGTTGTAGATAATGTCAAGTGTGTTGTAGATAATGTAAAGTGTGTGTTGTAGATAATGTGAAGTGTGTGTTGTAGATAATGTCAAGTGTGTGTTTTAGATAATGTCAAGTGTGTGTTGTAGATAATGTCAAGTGTGTGTTGTAGACAATGTCAAGTGTGTGTTGTAGATAATGTAAAGTGTATTGTATATAATGTCAAGTGTGTGTTGTAGATATTGTAAAGTGTGTGTTGTAGATAATGTCAAGTGTGTGTTGTAGACAATGTAAAGTGTGTTGTAGATAATGTAAAATGTCTTGTAGATAATGTAAAGTGTGTGTTGTAGATAATGTAAAGTGTGTTGTAGATGATATAAAGTGTGTGTTGTAGATACTGTAAAGTGTGTTGTAGATAATGTAAAGTGTGTTGTAGATAATGTAAAGTATGTGTTGTAGATAATATAAAGAGTGTTGTAGATCATGTAAAGTGTGTGTTGTAGATAATGTAAAGTGTGTGTTGTAGATAGTGTAAAGTGTGTTGTAGATAATGCAAAGTGTGTGTTGTGGATAATGTAAAGTGTGTTGTAGATAATGTAAAGTGTGTGTTGTAGATAGTGTAAAATGTGTTTTGTAGACAATGTGTTGTAGATAATGCAAAGTGTGTGTTGTAGATAATGTAAAGTGTGTTGTAGATAATGTAAAGTGTGTTGTAGATAATGTAAAGTGTGTGTTGTAGATAGTGTAAAATGTGTTTTGTAGACAATGTCCAGTGTGTGTTGTAGATGATGTAAAGTGTGTATTGTAGATAATGTAAAGTGTGTGTTGTAGATAATGTAAAGTGTATTGTAGATAATGTAAAGTGTGTGTTGTAGATAATGTAAAGTGTGTGTTGTAGATAATGTTAAGTGTGTGTTGTAGATAATGTCAAGTGTGTGTTGTAGATAATGTCAAGTGTGTTGTAGATCATGTAAAATCTGTTGTAGATAATGTAAAGTGTGTGTTGTAGATAATGTAAAGTGTGTTGTAGATGATATAAAGTGTGTGTTGTAGATAATGTAAAGTGTGTTGTAGATAATGTAAAGTGTGTTGTAGATAATGTAAAGTGTGTTGTAGATGATGTAAAATGTCTTGTAGATAATGTAAAGTGTGTGTTATAGATAATGTAAAGTGTGTGTTGTAGTTAATGTCAAGTGCGTGTTGTAGATAATGTCAAGTGTGTGTTGTAGTTAATGTCAAGTGCGTGTTGTAGATAATGTCAAGTGTGTGTTGTAGATAATGTCAAGTGTGTGTTGTAGATAATTTCAAGTGTGTGTTGTAGATAATGTCAAGTGTATGTTGTAGATAATGTCAAGTGTGTGTTGTAGATTATGTAAAGTGTGTTGTAGATCATGTAAAGTGTGTGTTGTAGATAATGTAAAGTGTGTGTTGTAGATAGTGTAAAGTGTGTTGTAGATAATGCAAAGTGTGTGTTGTAGATAATGTAAAGTGTGTTGTAGATGATATAAAATGTGTGTTGTAGATAATGTAAAGTGTGTGTTGTAGATAATGTAAAGTGTGTTGTAGATAATGTAAAGTATGTGTTGTAGATAATGTAAAGTGTGTCGTAGATCATGTAGTGTGTGTTGTAGATAATGTCAAGTGTGTGTTTTAGATAGTGTAAAGTGTGTTGTAGATAATGCAAAGTGTGTGTCGTAGATAATGTAAAGTGTGTGTTGTAGATAGTGTAAAGTGTGTTTTGTAGACAATGTCCAGTGTGTGTTGTAGATGATGTAAAGTGTGTGTTGTAGATAATGTAAAGTGTGTTGTAGATAATGTAACAAACAAGAGGTGAAACTAATGGGGTAATCGTGGAAACAAGACAAGGGAGTGAAAAGCCAGAAACTAAAGAGTCCAATAACTAAACAAAACAAAACATGATTACACAGACATGACATCCTTGGGTTAGAACAATATCTTTCTGTTGATTACCATACATGAGAGAAAACAGGAACACCTTCATCTTGCTTTCCTTCTACGCGGTGGAGTTTTACGAGCCTTACTCTTGGTAGGTTTTAAAGACAGCTTTTGTCTTCTCACATTTGCTATGGTGTGGTGTACCTAATGCAGTGGCCAGTTTCCAGGAACCTCTCCTGGAAGATCCCACGCTCATTGACATTTTTTCCTGCACAAATCAACGCAGACGAAGCCGAGAGAGACGCACACACGACCAAACAATGGCACAATTACGGCAGGCAGCTGTTTTGACACTTAGAATTAACATATATAACGCCATAATTAAGGAGGCGACGCATGCAAAGCCGGCCAAAGATTAATAGCTCAGGGAGTCATGTCAAGTGTGTGTTGTAGATAATGTCAAGTGTGTTCTAGATAATGTAAAGTGTGTGTTGTAGATAATGTAAAGTGTGTTGTAGATAATGTAAAGTGTGTGTTGTAGATAATGTAAAGTGCATGTTGTAGATCATGTAAAGTGTGTGTTGTAGATAATGTAAAGTGTGTTGTAGATTATGTAAAGTGTGTTGTAGATAATGTAAATTATGTGTTGTAGATAATGTAAAGTGTGTTGTAGATCATGTAAAGTGTGTGTTGTAGATAATGTAAAGTGTGTGTTGTAGATAGTATAAAGTGTGTTGTAGATAATGCAAAGTGTGTGTTGTAGATAATGTAAAGTGTGTTGTAGATAATGTAAAGTGTGTGTTGTAGATAGCGTAAAGTGTGTTTTGTAAACAATGTCCAGTGTGTGTTGTAGATAATGTCAAGTGTGTGTTGTAGATAATGTAAAGTGTGTGTTGTAGATAGTGTAAAGTGCGGTGTAGATAATGCAAAGTGTGTGTTGTAGATAATGTAAAGTGTGTTGTAGATAATGTAAAGTGTGTGTTGTAGATAATGTCAAGTGTGTGTTGTAGATAATGTCAAGTGTGTGTTGTAGATAATGTCAAGTGTGTGTTGTAGACAATGTCAAGTGTGTGTTGTAGACAATGTAAAGTGTGTTGTAGATAGTGTAAAATGTCTTGTAGATAACGTAAAGTGTGTGTTGTAGATAATGTAAAGTGTGTTGTAGATGATATAAAGTGTGTGTTGTAGATAATGTAAAGTGTGTTGTAGATAATGTAAAGTGTGTTGTAGATGATATAAAGTGTGTGTTGTAGATAATGTAAAGTGTGTTGTAGATAATGTAAAGTGTGTTGTAGATAATGTAAAGTATGTGTTGTAGATAATGTAAAGTGTGTTGTAGATCATGTAAAGTGTGTGTTGTAGATAATGTAAAGTATGTGTTGTAGATAATGTAAAGTGTGTGTTGTAGTTAATGTCAAGTGCGTGTTGTAGATAATGTCAAGTGTGTGTTGTAGATAATGTCAAGTGTGTGTTGTAGATAATTTCAAGTGTGTGTTGTAGATAATGTCAAGTGTATGTTGTAGATAATGTCAAGTGTGTGTTGTAGATTATGTAAAGTGTGTTGTAGATCATGTAAAGTGTGTGTTGTAGATAATGTAAAGTGTGTGTTGTAGATAGTGTAAAGTGTGTTGTAGATAATGCAAAGTGTGTGTTGTAGATAATGTAAAGTGTGTTGTAGATGATATAAAATGTGTGTTGTAGATAATGTAAAGTGTGTGTTGTAGATAATGTAAAGTGTGTCGTAGATCATGTAGTGTGTGTTGTAGATAATGTCAAGTGTGTGTTTTAGATAGTGTAAAGTGTGTGTTGTAGATAGTGTAAAGTGTGTTTTGTAGACAATGTCCAGTGTGTGTTGTAGATCATGTAAAGTGTGTGTTGTAGATAATGTAAAGTATGTGTTGTAGATAATGTAAAGTGTGTCGTAGATCATGTAGTGTGTGTTGTAGATAATGTCAAGTGTGTGTTTTAGATAGTGTAAAGTGTGTTGTAGATAATGTCAAGTGTGTGTTGTAGATAGTGTAAAGTGTGTTTTGTAGACAATGTCCAGTGTGTGTTGTAGATAATGTCAAGTGTGTGTTGTAGATAATGTAACAAACAAGAGTGCACAATGAGTCCAAACGTGGAACAGGTGAAACTAATGGGGTAATCATGGAAACAAGACAAGGGAGTGAAAAGCCAGAAACTAAAGAGTCCAATAACTAAACAAAACAAAACATGATTACACAGACATGACATCCTTGGGTTAGAACAATATCTTTCTGTTGATTACCATACATGAGAGAAAACAGGAACACCTTCATCTTGCTTTCCTTCTACGCGGTGGAGTTTTACGAGCCTTACTCTTGGTAGGTTTTAAAGACAGCTTTTGTCTTCTCACATTTGCTATGGTGTGGTGTACCTAATGCAGTGGCCAGTTTCCAGGAACCTCTCCTGGAAGATCCCACGCTCATTGACATTTTTTCCTGCACAAATCAACGCAGACGAAGCCGAGAGAGACGCACACACGACCAAACAATGGCGCAATTACGGCAGGCAGCTGTTTTGACACTTAGAATTAACATATATAACGCCATAATTAAGGAGGCGACGGATGCAAAGCCGGCCAAAGATTAATAGCTCAGGGAGTCATGTCAAGTGTGTGTTGTAGATAATGTCAAGTGTGTGTTGTAGATAATGTCAAGTGTGTTCTAGATAATGTCAAGTGTGTGTTGTAGATAATGTCAAGTGTGTGTTGTAGATAATGTAAAGTGTGTTGTAGATAATGTAAAGTGTGTTGTAGATAATGTAAAGTGTGTGTTGTAGATAATGTCAAGTGTGTGTTGTAGATAATGTCAAGTGTGTTGTAGATCATGTAAAGTGTGTGTTGTAGATAATGTAAAGTGTGTGTTGTAGATAGTGTAAAGTGTGTTGTAGATAATGTAAAGTGTGTTGTAGATAATGTAAAGTATGTGTTGTAGATATTATAAAGTGTGTTGTAGATCATGTAAAGCGTGTGTTGTAGATAATGTAAAGTGTGTGTTGTAGATAATGTAAAGTGTGTTGTAGATAATGTAAAGTATGTGTTGTAGATATTGTAAAGTGTGTTGTAGATAATGTCAAGTGTGTGTTGTAGATAATGTAAAGTGTGTTGTAGATAATGTAAAGTGTGTGTTGTAGATAATGTAAAGTGTGTTGTAGATAATGTCAAGTGTGTGTTGTAGATAATGTAGTGTGTGTTGTAGATAATGTAGTGTGTGTTGTAGATAATGTCAAGTGTATTGTAGATAATGTAAAGTGTGTGTTGTAGATAATGTAAAGTGTGTTGTAGATATTGTCAAGTGTGTGTTGTAGATAATGTCAGGTGTGTGTTGTAGATAATGTAAAGTGTGTGTTGTAGATAATGTCAAGTGTGTGTTGTAGATAATGTCAAGTGTGTGTTGTAGATAATGTAAAGTGCATGTTGTAGATCATGTAAAGTGTGTGTTGTAGATAATGCAAAGTGTGTTGTAGATAATGTCAAGTGTGTGTTGTAGATAATGTCAGGTGTGTGTTGTAGATAATGTCAAGTGTGTTGTAGATAATGTAAAGTGTGTTGTAGATAATGTAAAGTGTGTGTTGTAGATAGTGTAAAGTGTGTTTTGTAGACAATGTCCAGTGTGTGTTGTAGATGATGTAAAGTGTGTGTTGTAGATAATGTCAAGTGTGTGTTGTAGATAATGTCAAGTGTGTTCTAGATCATGTAAAGTGTGTGTTGTAGATAATGTAAAGTGTGTTGTAGATAATGTAAAGTGTGTGTTGTAGATAATGTCAAGTGTGTGTTGTAGATAATGTCAAGTGTGTTGTAGATAATGTAAAGTATGTGTTGTAGATTATGTAAAGTGTGTTATAGATCATGTAAAGTGTGTGTTGTAGATAATGTAAAGTGTGTGTTGTAGATAGTGTAAAGTGTGCTGTAGATAATGCAAAGTGTGTGTTGTAGATAATGTAAAGTGTGTTGTAGATTATATAAAATGTGTGTTGTAGATCATGTAAAGTGTGTGTTGTTGATACTGCCAAGTGTGTGTTGTAGATAATGTCAAGTGTGTGTTGTAGATGATGTAAAGTGTGTGTTGTAGATAATGCCAAGTGTGTGTTGTAGATAATGTCAAGTGTGTGTTGTAGATGATGTAAAGTGTGTGTTGTAGATAATGTCAAGTGTGTGTTGTAGATAATGTCAAGTGTGTGTTGTAGATAATGTCAAGTGTGTTGTAGATAATGTAAAATGTCTTGTAGATAATGTAAAGTGTGTGTTGTAGATAATGTAAAGTGAGTTGTAGATAATATAAAGTATGTGTTGTAGATAATGTAAAGTGTGTTGTAGACATTGTAAAGTGTGTGTTATAGATCATGTAAAGTGTGTTGTAGATAATGTCAAGTGTGTGTTGTAGATAATGTCAAGTGTGTGTTGTACATAATTTCAAGTGTGTGTTGTAGATAATGTCAAGTGTGTGTTGTAGATAATGTCAAGTGTGTGTTGTAGATTATGTAAAGTGTGTTGTAGATCATGTAAAGTGTGTGTTGTAGATAATGTAAAGTGTGTGTTGTAGATAGTGTAAAGTGTGTTGTAGATAATGCAAAGTGTGTGTTGTAGATAATGTAAAGTGTGTTGTAGATGATATAAAATGTGTGTTGTAGATAATGTAAAGTGTGTGTTGTAGATAATGTAAAGTGTGTTGTAGATGATATAAAATGTGTGTTGTAGATAATGTAAAGTGTGTGTTGTAGATAATGTAAAGTGTGTTGTAGATAATGTAAAGTATGTGTTGTAGATAATGTAAAGTGTGTCGTAGATCATGTAGTGTGTGTTGTAGATCATGTAAAGTGTGTGTTGTAGATAATGTAAAGTGTGTGTTGTAGATAGTGTAAAGTGTGTTGTAGATAATGCAAAGTGTGTGTTGTAGATAATGTAAAGTGTGTTGTAGATTATATAAAATGTGTGTTGTAGATCATGTAAAGTGTGTGTTGTTGATACTGCCAAGTGTGTGTTGTAGATAATGTCAAGTGTGTGTTGTAGATGATGTAAAGTGTGTGTTGTAGATAATGCCAAGTGTGTGTTGTAGATAATGTCAAGTGTGTGTTGTAGATGATGTAAAGTGTGTGTTGTAGATAATGTCAAGTGTGTGTTGTAGATAATGTCAAGTGTGTGTTGTAGATAATGTCAAGTGTGTTGTAGATAATGTAAAATGTCTTGTAGATAATGTAAAGTGTGTGTTGTAGATAATGTAAAGTGTGTTGTAGATAATATAAAGTATGTGTTGTAGATAATGTAAAGTGTGTTGTAGACATTGTAAAGTGTGTGTTATAGATCATGTAAAGTGTGTTGTAGATAATGTCAAGTGTGTGTTGTAGATAATGTCAAGTGTGTGTTGTAGATAATGTCAAGTGTGTGTTGTAGATTATGTAAAGTGTGTTGTAGATCATGTAAAGTGTGTGTTGTAGATAATGTAAAGTGTGTGTTGTAGATAGTGTAAAGTGTGTTGTAGATAATGCAAAGTGTGTGTTGTAGATAATGTAAAGTGTGTTGTAGATGATATAAAATGTGTGTTGTAGATAATTTAAAGCGTGTGTTGTAGATAATGTAAAGTGTGTTGTAGATGATATAAAATGTGTGTTGTAGATAATGTAAAGTGTGTGTTGTAGATAATGTAAAGTGTGTTGTAGATAATGTAAAGTATGTGTTGTAGATAATGTAAAGTGTGTCGTAGATCATGTAGTGTGTGTTGTAGATAATGTCAAGTGTGTGTTTTAGATAGTGTAAAGTGTGTTGTAGATAATGCAAAGTGTGTGTCGTAGATAATGTAAAGTGTGTGTTGTAGATAGTGTAAAGTGTGTTTTGTAGACAATGTCCAGTGTGTGTTGTAGATGATGTAAAGTGTGTGTTGTAGATAATGTAAAGTGTGTTGTAGATAATGTAACAAACAAGAGGTGAAACTAATGGGGTAATCGTGGAAACAAGACAAGGGAGTGAAAAGCCAGAAACTAAAGAGTCCAATAACTAAACAAAACAAAACATGATTACACAGACATGACATCCTTGGGTTAGAACAATATCTTTCTGTTGATTACCATACATGAGAGAAAACAGGAACACCTTCATCTTGCTTTCCTTCTACAAAGTGGAGTTTTACGAGCCTTACTCTTGGTAGGTTTCAAAGACAGCTTTTGTCTTCTCACATTTGCTATGGTGTGGTGTACCTAATGCAGTGGCCAGTTTCCAGGAACCTCTCCTGGAAGATCCCACGCTCATTGACATTTTTTCCTGCACAAATCAACGCAGACGAAGCCGAGAGAGACGCACACACGACCAAACAATGGCACAATTACGGCAGGCAGCTGTTTTGACACTTAAAATTAACATATATAACGCCATAATTAAGGAGGCGACGGATGCAAAGCCGGCCAAAGATTAATAGCTCAGGGAGTCATGTCAAGTGTGTGTTGTAGATAATGTCAAGTGTGTGTTGTAGATAATGTAAAGTGTGTGTTGTAGATAATGTCAAGTGTGTTCTAGATAATGTCAAGTGTGTGTTGTAGATAATGTAAAGTGTGTGTTGTAGATAATGTAAAGTGTGTGTTGTAGATAATGTAAAGTGCATGTTGTAGATCATGTAAAGTGTGTGTTGTAGATAATGTCAAGTGTGTTGTAGATAATGTAAAGTATGTGTTGTAGATTATGTAAAGTGTGTTATAGATCATGTAAAGTGTGTGTTGTAGATAATGTAAAGTGTGTGTTGTAGATAGTGTAAAGTGTGTTGTAGATAATGCAAAGTGTGTGTTGTAGATAATGTAAAGTGTGTTGTAGATTATATAAAATGTGTGTTGTAGATCATGTAAAGTGTGTGTTGTTGATAATGTAATGTGTGTTGTAGATAATGCCAAGTGTGTGTTGTAGATAATGTCAAGTGTGTGTTGTAGATGATGTAAAGTGTGTGTTGTAGATAATGTCAAGTGTGTGTTGTAGATAATGTCAAGTGTGTGTTGTAGATAATGTCAAGTGTGTTGTAGATAATGTAAAATGTCTTGTAGATAATGTAAAGTGTGTGTTGTAGATAATGTAAAGTGTGTTGTAGATAATATAAAGTATGTGTTGTAGATAATGTAAAGTGTGTTGTAGACATTGTAAAGTGTGTGTTATAGATCATGTAAAGTGTGTTGTAGATAATGTCAAGTGTTTGTTGTAGATAATGTCAAGTGTGTGTTGTAGATAATGTCAAGTGTGTGTTGTAGATAATTTCAAGTGTGTGTTGTAGATAATGTCAAGTGTGTGTTGTAGATAATGTCAAGTGTGTATTGTAGATAATGTCAAGTGTGTGTTGTAGATAATGTAAAGTGTGTTGTAGATTATATAAAGTGTGTGTTGTAGATAATGTAAAGTGTGTTGTAGATAATGTAAAGTATGTGTTGTAGATAATGTAAAGTGTGTTGTAGATCATGTAAAGTGTGTGTTGTAGATAATGTAAAGTGTGTGTTGTAGATAGTGTAAAGTGTGTTGTAGATAATGCAAAGTGTGTGTTGTATATAATGTAAAGTGTGTTGTAGATAATGTAAAGTGTGTGTTGTAGATAGTGTACAGTGTGTTTTGTAGACAATGTCCAGTGTGTTGTAGATAATGCAAAGTGTGTTTTGTAGATAATGTAAAGTGTGTTGTAGATTATATAAAGTGTGTGTTGTAGATAATGTAAAGTGTGTTGTAGATAATGTAAAGTGTGTTGTAGATAATGTAAAGTATGTGTTGTAGATAATGTAAAGTGTGTTGTAGATCATGTAAAGTGTGTGTTGTAAATAGTGTGAAGTGTGTTGTAGATAATGCAAAGTGTGTGTTGTAGATAATGTAAAGTGTGTTGTAGATAATGTAAAGTGTGTGTTGTAGATAATGTAAAGTGTGTGTTGTAGATAATGTCAAGTGTTTGTTGTAGATAATTTCAAGTGTGTGTTGTAGACATTGTAAAGTGTGTGTTATAGATCATGTAAAGTGTGTTGTAGATAATGTAAAGTGTGTTGTAGATAATGTAAAGTGTGTTGTAGATAATGTAAAATGTCTTGTAGATAATGTAAAGTGTGTGTTGTAGATAATGTAAAGTGTGTTGTAGATTATATAAAGTGTGTGTTGTAGATAATGTAAGGTGTGTTGTAGATAATGTAAAGTGTGTTGTAGATAATGTAAAGTATGTGTTGTAGATAATGTAAAGTGTGTTGTAGATCATGTAAAGTGCATGTTGTAGATCATGTAAAGTGTGTGTTGTAGATAATGTAAAGTGTGTTGTAGATATTGTCAAGTGTGTGTTGTAGATAATGTCAGGTGTGTGTTGTAGATAATGTCAAGTGTGTGTTGTAGATAATTTCAAGTGTGTGTTGTAGATAATGTCAAGTGTGTGTTGTAGATAATGTCAAGTGTGTGTTGTAGATTATGTAAAGTGTGTTGTAGATCATGTAAAGTGTGTGTTGTAGATAATGTAAAGTGTGTGTTGTAGATAGTGTAAAGTGTGTTGTAGATAATGCAAAGTGTGTGTTGTAGATAATGTAAAGTGTGTTGTAGATGATATAAAATGTGTGTTGTAGATAATGTAAAGTGTGTGTTGTAGATAATGTAAAGTGTGTCGTAGATCATGTAAAGTGTGTGTTGTAGATAATGTCAAGTGTGTGTTTTAGATAGTGTAAAGTGTGTTGTAGATAATGCAAAGCTTGTGTCGTAGATAATGTAAAGTGTGTGTTGTAGATAGTGTAAAGTGTGTTTTGTAGACAATGTCCAGTGTGTGTTGTAGATGATGTAAAGTGTGTGTTGTAGATAATGTCAAGTGTGTGTTTTAGATAGTGTAATGTGTGTTGTAGATAATGCAAAGTGTTTGTCGTAGATAATGTAAAGTGTGTGTTGTAGATAGTGTAAAGTGTGTTTTGTAGACAATGTCCAGTGTGTGTTGTAGATGATGTAAAGTGTGTGTTGTAGATAATGTAAAGTGTGTGTTGTAGATAATGCAAAGTGTCTGTTGTAGATAATGTAAAGTGTGTTGTAGATAATGTAAAGTGTGTGTTGTAGATAGTGTAAAGTGTGTTTTGTAGACAATGTCCAGTGTGTGTTGTAGATGATGTAAAGTGTGTGTTGTAGATAATGTAAAGTGTGTTGTAGATAGTGTAAAGTGCGGTGTAGATAATGCAAAGTGTGTGTTGTAGATAATGTAAAGTGTGTTGTAGATAATGTAAAGTGTGTGTTGTAGATAATGTCAAGTGTGTGTTGTAGATAATGTCAAGTGTGTGTTGTAGATAATGTCAAGTGTGTGTTGTAGATAATGTCAAGTGTGTGTTGTAGACAATGTAAAGTGTGTTGTAGATAGGGTAAAATGTCTTGTAGATAACGTAAAGTGTGTGTTGTAGATAATGTAAAGTGTGTTGTAGATAATGTAAAGTGTGTTGTAGATGATATAAAGTGTGTGTTGTAGATAATGTAAAGTGTGTTGTAGATAATGTAAAGTGTGTTGTAGATAATGTAAAGTATGTGTTGTAGATAATGTAAAGTGTGTTGTAGATCATGTAAAGTGTGTGTTGTAGATAATGTAAAGTATGTGTTGTAGATAATGTAAAGTGTGTTGTAGGTAATGTAAAGAATGTGTTGTAGATAATGTAAAATGTCTTGTAGATAATGTAAAGTGTGTGTTGTAGATAATGTAAAGCGTGTTGTAGATAATGTAAAGTGTGTTGTAGATAATGTAAAGTATGTGTTGTAGATAATGTAAAGTGTGTTGTAGATCATGTAAACTGTGTGTTGTAGATAATTTCAAGTGTGTGTTGTAGACATTGTAAAGTGTGTGTTATAGATCATGTAAAGTGTGTTGTAGATAATGTAAAGTGTGTGTTGTAGATAGTGTAAAGTGTGTTTTGTAGACAATGTCCAGTGTGTGTTGTAGATGATGTAAAGTGTGTGTTGTAGATAATGTCAAGTGTGTGTTGTAGATACTGTAACAAACAAGAGTGCACAATGAGTCCAAACGTGGAACAGGTGAAACTAATGGGATAATCTTGGAAACAAGACAAGGGAGTGAAAAGCCAGAAACTAAAGAGTCCAATAACTAAACAAAACATGACTAAAACAAAACATGATTACACAGACATGACATCCTTGGGTTAGAACAATATCTTTCTGTTGATTACCATACATGAAAGTAAACAGGAACACCTTCATCTTGCTTTCCTTCTACAAAGTGGAGTTTTACGAGCCTTACTCTTGGTAGGTTTTAAAGACAGCTTTTGTCTTCTCACATTTGCTATGGTGTGGTGTACCTAATGCAGTGGCCAGTTTCCAGGAACCTCTCCTGGAAGATCCCACGCTCGTTGACATTTTTTCCTGCACAAATCAACGCAGACGAAGCCGAGAGAGAGACGCACACACGACCAAACAATGGCGCAATTACGGCAGGCAGCTGTTTTGACACTTAGAATTAACATATATAACGCCGTAATTAAGGAGGCGACGCATGCAAAGCCGGCCAAAGATTAAAATGTCAAGTGTGTGTTGTAGATAATGTCAAGTGTGTTCTAGATAATGTAAAGTGTGTGTTGTAGATAATGTAAAGTGTGTTGTAGATAATGTAAAGTGTGTTATAGATAATGTCAAGTGTGTGTTGTAGATAATGTAAAGTGTGTTGTAGATAATGTAAAGTGTGTGTTGTAGATAATGTCAAGTGTGTGTTGTAGATAATGTCAAGTGTGTTGTAGATCATGTAAAGTGTGTGTTGTAGATAATGTCAAGTGTGTGTTGTAGATAGTGTCAAGTGTGTTGTAGATAATGTAAAGTGTGTTGTAGATAATGTAAAGTATGTGTTGTAGATATTATAAAGTGTGTTGTAGATCATGTAAAGCGTGTGTTGTAGATAATGTAAAGTGTGTGTTGTAGATAATGTAAAGTGTGTTGTAGATAATGTAAAGTATGTGTTGTAGATATTGTAAAGTGTGTTGTAGATCATGTTAAGTGTGTGTTGTAGATAATGTCAAGTGTGTGTTGTAGATAATGTAAAGTGTGTTGTAGATAATGTAAAGTGTGTGTTGTAGATAATGTAAAGTGTGTTGTAGATAATGTCAAGTGTGTGTTGTAGATAATGTAGTGTGTGTTGTAGATAATCTCAAGTGTATTGTAGATAATGTAAAGTGTGTGTTGTAGATAATGTCAAGTGTGTGTTGTAGATAGTGTCAAGTGTGTGTTGTAGATAATGTCAAGTGCATGTTGTAGATAATGTAAAGTGTGTGTTGTAGATATTGTCAAGTGTGTGTTGTAGACAATGTCAAGTATGTGTTGTAGATAATGTAAAGTGTGTGTTGTAGATAATGTAAAGTGTGTGTTGTAGATATTGTCAAGTGTGTGTTGTAGATAATGTCAAGTGTGTGTTGTAGATAATGTAAAGTGTGTGTTGTAGATAATGTCAAGTGTGTGTTGTAGATAATGTCAAGTATGTGTTGTAGATAATGCAAAGTGTGTGTTGTAGATAATTTCAAGTGTGTGTTGTAGACATTGTAAAGTGTGTGTTATAGATCATGTAAAGTGTGTTGTAGATAATGTCAAGTGTGTGTTGTAGATAATGTAAAGTGTGTGTTGTAGATAATGTCAAGTGTGTGTTGTAGATAATGTCAAGTATGTGTTGTAGATAATGCAAAGTGTGTGTTGTAGATAATTTCAAGTGTGTGTTGTAGACATTGTAAAGTGTGTGTTATAGATCATGTAAAGTGTGTTCTAGATAATGTCAAGTGTGTGTTGTAGATAATGTCAAGTGTGTTCTAGATAATGTAAAGTGTGTGTTGTAGATAATGTAAAGTGTGTTGTAGATAATATAAAGTGTGTGTTGTAGATAATGTAAAGTGCATGTTGTAGATCATGTAAAGTGTGTGTTGTAGATAATGTCAAGTGTGTTGTAGATAATGTAAAGTATGTGTTGTAGATTATGTAAAGTGTGTTGTAGATCATGTAAAGTGTGTGTTGTAGATAATGTAAAGTGTGTGTTGTAGATAGTGTAAAGTGTGTTGTAGATAATGCAAAGTGTGTGTTGTAGATAATGTAAAGTGTGTTGTAGATGATATAAAATCTGTGTTGTAGATCATGTAAAGTGTGTGTTGTTGATAATGTAAAGTGTGTTGTAGATAATGCCAAGTGTGTGTTGTAGATAATGTCAAGTGTGTGTTGTAGATGATGTAAAGTATGTGTTGTAGATAATGTCAAGTGTGTGTTGTAGATAATGTCAAGTGTGTGTTGTAGATGATGTAAAGTATGTGTTGTAGATAATGTCAAGTGTGTGTTGTAGATAATGTCAAGTGTGTGTTGTAGATAATGTCAAGTGTGTTGTAGATAATATAAAGTATGTGTTGTAGATAATGTAAAGTGTGTTGTAGACATTGTAAAGTGTGTGTTATAGATCATGTAAAGTGTGTTGTAGATAATGTCAAGTGTTTGTTGTAGATAATGTCAAGTGTGTGTTGTAGATAATGTCAAGTGTGTGTTGTAGATAATTTCAAGTGTGTGTTGTAGATAATGTCAAGTGTGTGTTGTAGATAATGTCAAGTGTGTGTTGTAGATAATGTAAAGTGTGTTGTAGATCATGTAAAGTGTGTGTTGTAGATAATGTAAAGTGTGTGTTGTAGATAGTGTAAAGTGTGTTGTAGATAATGCAAAGTGTGTGTTGTAGATAATGTAAAGTGTGTTGTAGATGATATAAAGTGTGTGTTGTAGATAATGTAAAGTGTGTTGTAGATAATGTAAAGTGTGTTGTAGATGATATAAAGTGTGTGTTGTAGATAATGTAAAGTGTGTTGTAGATAATGTAAAGTGTGTTGTAGATAATGTAAAGTATGTGTTGTAGATAATGTAAAGTGTGTGTTGTAGATCATGTAAAGTGTGTGTTGTAGATAATGTAAAGTATGTGTTGTAGATAATGTAAAGTGTGTTGTAGGTAATGTAAAGAATGTGTTGTAGATAATGTAAAATGTCTTGTAGATAATGTAAAGTGTGTGTTGTAGATAATGTAAAGCGTGTTGTAGATAATGTAAAGTGTGTTGTAGATAATGTAAAGTATGTGTTGTAGATAATGTAAAGTGTGTTGTAGATCATGTAAACTGTGTGTTGTAGATAATTTCAAGTGTGTGTTGTAGACATTGTAAAGTGTGTGTTATAGATCATGTAAAGTGTGTTGTAGATAATGTAAAGTGTGTTGTAGATAATGTAAAGTGTGTGTTGTAGATAGTGTAAAGTGTGTTTTGTAGACAATGTCCAGTGTGTGTTGTAGATGATGTAAAGTGTGTGTTGTAGATAATGTCAAGTGTGTGTTGTAGATAATGTAACAAACAAGAGTGCACAATGAGTCCAAACGTGGAACAGGTGAAACTAATGGGGCAATCATGGAAACAAGACAAGGGAGTGAAAAGCCAGAAACTAAAGAGTCCAATAACTAAACAAAACAAAACATGATTACACAGACATGACATCCTTGGGTTAGAACAATATCTTTCTGTTGATTACCATACATGAAAGAAAACAGGAACACCTTCATCTTGCTTTCCTTCCACAAAGTAGAGTTTTACGAGCCTTACTCTTGGTAGGTTTCAAAGACAGCTGTTGTCTTCTCACATTTGCTATGGTGTGGTGTACCTAATGCAGTGGCCAATTTCCAGGAACCTCTCCTGGAAGATCCCACGCTCATTGACATTTTTTCCTGCACAAATCAACGCAGACGAAGCCGAGAGAGACGCACACCCGACCAAACAATGGCGCAATTACGGCAGGCAGCTGTTTTGACACTTAGAATTAACATATATAACGCCGTAATTAAGGAGGCGACGGATGCAAAGCCGGCCAAAGATTAATAGCTCGGGGAGTCTTGAGGCCGTATATGAATCAACACTCGCCGCTGCAATTACTTTGCGATTGTCAAGCCATGACACGTCGAGGGCTTGCGAAGGAAAGTACGAGCGGAGAAGAAATGCATTCCTTCCCCGCGGGCAAAGTCTTTGTCAAGACAGAAAGCTTCCAGTAGGTTCTATACGTCTACAAAAAAAGTAGCCATTGTTGAGGGGGAAACTGCCTTAACTGAATAGAAAATGATCGGTAACTAGAATTTGCAATTCCGGTAGGAACATGGAGAGGTTTGTATATTGCCCATTCATTTCAATTGGGAGAAAATCCTGGTAATTCCAGGTAATTAGGGATTTTTAGGAACCGGGGAACATGCTGGCTTGAATGTCCAGGGTGAGTGGGGTTGTATAATGCTTGTTCATTGTCAACATTACCGGAAATTCAGAGATAAACGGGAATTTGGGGAAAGGGAAAACATGTTACGAGGGAGGTGCTGGACATTGAGTCCGAGTGGACCATGTTCCGCACCTTGGAGGTACCTTGGAAGTCCACATCTCTAATGACTTCTCCTGGACAGTCAACACCACATCAATCATCAAGAAGGCTCAGCAGCGGCTACACTTCCTTAGAGTCCTCGGGAAGTACAACCTGAAGCCTGACCTGCTGCTGACCTTCTACCGCTCGTCCATCGAGAGCTACTGTATTACGGTATGGTACGGCAGCTGCACTGCAGCAGACAGGGAGAGGCTGCGAAGAGTGGTCAAGACGGCTCAGAAGATCATCGGCCGCCCTCTCCCCTCTCTGACGGACATCTACACCTCCCGCTGCCTCAACAGAGCCAGTGCCATCATCAAGGACAGCACCCACCCTGGCTCTGACCTGTTCCACCTGCTGCCCTCTGGGAAGCGCTACAGGTGCATTAAAACCAAAACAAACAGGCTAAAGAACAGCTTCTTCCCCAGGGCCATAACCATCCTGAACGGACTGCCCCATTGTCCCTCATAACTGCCTTCTCTTCGGTGCAATAACCCATTCCACCAACCACCCTGTTTTTTTTTTGTTTTTTTTCATGTACATATTCATTTCACACCATATTCATTGTACTTCTACATTTTTTATATTTTTATATATTTCGTTACCTTGCGTAATGACAATAAAGCTGATTCTGATTCTGATTCTGATTCTATTGTCGAGGCGGCTGATTGGAGCTGTGGCCGCAAGGTGGTTGGTGCCTGTCGTGGCGGTAATCCTAGAACCCGTTGGTGGACGCCGGCGGTGAGGGATGCCGTCAAGCTGAAGAAGGAGTCCTATCGGGTTCTTTTGGCTCATGGGACTCCTGAGGCAGCGGACAGGTACCGACAGGCCAAGCGGTGTGCGGCTTCAGCGGTCGCGGAGGCAAAAACTCGGACGTGGGAGGAGTTCGGGGAAGCCATGGAAAATGACTTCCGGACGGCTTCGAAGCGATTCTGGACCACCATCCGCCGCCTCAGGAAGGGGAAGCAGTGCACTACCAACACCGTGTATGGTGCGGATGGTGTTCTGTTGACCTCGACTGCGGAAGTTGTGGATCGGTGGAGGGAATACTTCGAAGACCTCCTCAATTCCACCAACACGTCTTCCTATGAGGAAGCAGTGCCTGGGGAATTCTGTGGTGGGCTCTCCTATTTCTGGGGCTGAGGTTGCTGAGGTAGTTAAAAAGCTCCTCGGTGGCATCGGTGAGATCCGCCCGGAGTTCCTTAAGGCTCTGGATGCTGTGGGGCTGTCTTGGTTGACAAGACTCTGCGGCATCGCGTGGACATCGGGGGCAGTACCTTTTGATTGGCAGACCGGGGTGGTGGTTCCTCTCTTTAAAAAGGGGAACCGGAGGGTGTGTTCTAACTATCGTGGGATCACACTCCTCAGCCTTCCCGGTAAGGTCTATTCAGGTGTACTGGAGAGGAGGCTACGCCGGATAGTCCAACCTCGGATTCAGGAGGAACAGTGTGGTTTTTGTCCTGGTCGTGGAACTGTGGACCAACTCAATACTCTCGGCAGGGTCCTTGAGGGTGCATGGGAGTTTGCCCAACCAGTCTACATGTGCTTTGTGGACTTGGAGAAGGCAATCGACCGTGTCCCTCGGGAAGTCCTGTGGGGAGTGCTCAGAGAGTATGGGGTTTCGGACTGTCTGATTGTGGCGGTCCGCTCCCTGTGTGATCAGTGTCAGAGCTTAGTTCGCATTGCCGGCAGTAAGTCGGACACGTTTCCGGTGAGGGTTGGACTCCGCCAAGGCTGCCCTTTGTCACCCATTCTGTTCATAACCTTTATGGACAGAATTTCTAGGCGCAGTCAAGGCGTTGAGGGGATCTGGTTTGGTGGATGCAGGATTAGGTCTCTGCTTTTTGCAGATGATGTGGTCCTGATGGCTTCATCTGGCCAGGATCTTCAGCTCTCACTGGACCGGTTCGCAGCTGAGTGTGAAGCGACTGGGATGAGAATTAGCACCTCCAAGTCTGAGTCCATGGTTCTCGCCCGGAAAAGGGTGGAGTGCCATCTCCGGGTTGGGGAGGAGATCTTGCCCCAAGTGGAGGAGTTCAAGTACCTCGGAGTTTTGTTCACGAGCGAGGGAAGAGTGGATCGTGAGATCGACAGGCGGATCGGTGCGGCGTCTTCAGTAATGCGGACGCTGTATCGATCCGTTGTGGTGAAGAAGGAGCTGAGCCGGAAGGCAAAGCTCTCAATTTACCGGTCGATCTACGTTCCCATCCTCACCTATGGTCACGAGCTTTGGGTTATGACCGAAAGGACAAGATCACGGGTACAAGCGGCCGAAATTAGTTTCCTCCGCCGGGTGGCGGGGCTCTCCCTTAGAGATAGGGTGAGAAGCTCTCTCATCCGGGGGGAGCTCAAAGTAAAGCCGCTGCTCCTCCACATCGAGAGGAGCCAGATGAGGTGGTTCGAGCATCTGGTCAGGATGCCACCCGAACGCCTCCCTAGGGAGGTGTTTCGGGCACGTCCGACCGATAGGAGGCCACGGGGAAGACCCAGGACACGTTGGGAAGACTATGTCTCCCGGCTGGCCTGGGAACGCCTTGGGATCCCCCGGGAGGAGCTGGACGAAGTGGCTGGGGAGAGGGAAGTCTGGGCTTCCCTGCTTAGGCTGCTGCCCCCGCGACCCGACCTCGGATAAGCGGAAAAAGATGGATGGATGGATGGATGGATGGAAAACATGTTCGATATATCGAAATAGTAGAGTGTGTAGATGGTTGAGAGGTCGGAACGGGGTTTAAAAATGGCGCAACATTTTGAGAATTTAGGGGAATGTAGAACAATGAATACGTCTATTCGTTTGAATGGGAATTTCCTGGAAATGTTACGGAAAAAACGGGAATTTTTCTAAATCTTGATACTAGCACAATTGTCCGAAATGATATGAATGGGTTGGTGCTGGGATTTTTGGAATCGGTGGAACAATGTTGACGTAGTAACAGTTTGAATTAAGAATGGCTATTTCGGAATTCCTGGAAATACGGGAAAAACTGGGATTTGTACAAAAAAAAGGGTCCTTTTTGTTTTGAAGGTGCAATGGTCAAAAATGTTTGAAAATGTGGACTGTGAAAACGTTCCATCAAGGGGGGGAAATAGGGCTTTGGAAAACCAGGAATTCTGGGAATCCCTGGAATTTTTTAAACTGGGAAAATGATAGTTTAATTTTCGGAAGAGCAGCATGTGTGGATGGTTGAGAGGTCGAAACAGGGTTTACAAATGGCGCTAAGTTTTGAAAATGTAAGGAATTGTAGAACTATGAATATGTTAATTCATTTGAATGGGAATTTCCTGGAAATTTGGGGAAAACCAGGAATTTTAAAAAAATATTGATACTAGCACAATTGTCCGAAATGATATGAGTGGGTTGGTGCTGGGATTTTTGGAATCGGTGGAACAATGTTGACGTAGTAACAGTTTGAATTAAGAATGGCTAGGAACAGGGTTTAAAAATGGCGCAAAATTTTGAGAATTAAGGGGAATGTAGAACTATGAATACGTCTATTCGTTTGAATGGGAATTTCCTGGAAATGTTACGGAAAAAACGGGAATTTTTCTAAATCTTGATACTAGCACAATTGTCCGAAATGATATGAGTGGGTTGGTGCTGGGATTTTTGGAATCGGTGGAACAATGTTGACGTAGTAACAGTTTGAATTAAGAATGGCTATTTCGGAATTCCTGGAAATTCGGGAAAATCTGGGATTTGTACAAAAAAAGGGTCCTTTTTGTTTTGAAGATGCAATGGTCAAAAATAGTTGAACATGTGGACCGTGAAAACGTTCCACAAGGGGGGGATATAGGGCTTTGGAAAACCAGGAATTCTGGGAATCCCTGGAATTGTTTAAACTGGGAAAATTATAGTTTGATTTTTGGAAGAGCAGCATGTGTGGATGGTTGAGAGGTCGAAACAGGGTTTACAAATGGCGCTAAGTTTTGAAAATGTAGGGAATTGTAGAACTATGAATATGTTAATTCATTTGAATGGGAATTTCCTGGAAATTTTGGGGAAAACCAGGAATTTTTGAAAATCTTGATACTAGCACAATTTTCCGAAATTATATGAATGGGTTGGTGTTGGAATTTTTGGAATCGGTTGAAAAATGTTGACAGAGTTTGAATTGAGAATGGGCATTTCAAAATTCCTGGAATTTCGGGAAAAAAACGGGAATCTGTAAGGAAAAAAAAAGAAGAAAAAAAGAACATTGGTTGTCCCAACTAAGAGTAATGTTTTGAAGGTGGAATGGTCAAAAACAGTTCCCTGTGAAAACTTTCCAGGAAGGGGTGAAAATAGGACTTTGGAAAACCGGGAATTTTGGGAATCTCTGGGAATATTTTAAATGGGAAAATTGTAGTTTGATTGTCCAAGGTGAGATGAGTGTGTGGATGGTGGAATGGTTCGAATCGGTTGAGAAATGTGGGATATGGAGAGGTTTGTGTATTGCCCATTCATTTTCAAATGGGGGGAAATTCCTGGTAATTTCGGAGCCGGGAAACATGCTGACTTGAATGTCCAGGGTGAGTGGAGTGTGGGGATGTTGGAACGGTTTGAATCAAATGAGAAATGTGGGGTATGCAGTAAATTGTATAATGCTTGTTCATTGTCAATGGGGAGAACATTACTGGAAATTCAGAGAATACCGGGAATTTGGGAAAGGGAAAACATGTTTATGTTCGATACATCAAAAGAGTAGTGTGTGTGGATGGTTGAGAGGTCGGGATGGGATTTTAAAATGGTGGCAAGTTTTGGGAATTTAGGGAATTGTAGAATTATGAATATGTCCATTTCCTGGAAATTTGGGTAAAACCGGAAATTTTTGAAAATCTTGATACTAGCACAATTGTCCTAGATGATATGAATGGGTTGGTGTTGGAATTTTTGGAATCGGTTAAAAAATGTTGACGTAGTAACAGTTTGAATTAAGAATGGGTATTTCGAAATTCCTTGATTTTCAGGAAAAACTGGGATTTGTACGGAAAAAAAAAACTTTCTTGTCACACCTAAGAAGAATGTTTTGAAGGTGGAATTGTCAAAAATGGTTAAAAATGTGGACTGTGAAAAGTTTCCATTAATGGGTGAAATAGGGCTTTGTAAAACCGGGAATTCTGGGGATTCCTGGAATTGTTTCAACTGGGAAAATGGTAGTTTGATTGTCCAAGGTGAGGAGTGTGTAGATGGTGGAACGGTTCCAATCGGGTGAGAAATGTGGGGTATGGAGAGGTTTGTGTATTGCCCAGTCAATTACATTTGGGGGAAATACCTGGTAATTCCGGGTAATCATGAAATGTTGGGAAAATAAAAACATGTTTTGCATTTAATATGTTGGAAGAGTAGTAGGTGTGGATAATTGAAAGGTCAGAATCGGGTTTAAAAATGGCGCAACATTTTGAGAATTTAGGGAAATGTAGAACTATAAATACGTCCATTCATTTAAATGGGAATTTCCTGGAAATTTGGGGATTTTGGAAAAACCGGGAACCTGTAAAAAATATTGATACTAGCACAATTGTCCTAGGTGATATGGTTGGGTTGGTGTTGGAATTTTTGGAATCGGTTGAAAAATGTTGAAGTAGTAACAGTTTGAATTGAAAATGGGTATTTCGGAATTCCTTGATTTTCAGGAAAAACTGGGATTTGTACGGAAAGAAAAAAATTAAAAATTCTTGTCACACCTAAGAAGAATGTTTTGAAGGTGGAATTGTCAAAAATGGTTAAAAATGTGGACTGTGAAAACTTTCCATTAATGGGTGAAAATAGGTCTTTGTAAAACCGGGAATTATGGGGATTCCTGGAATTTTTTCAACTGGGAAAATGGTAGTTTGATTGTCCAAGGTGAGGAGTGTGTAGATGGTGGAACGGTTCCAATCGGGTGAGAAACGTGGGGTATGGAGAGGTTTGTGTATTGCCCAGTCAATTACATTTGGGGGAAATACCTGGTAATTCCGGGTAAT
Source organism: Nerophis lumbriciformis (assembly GCF_033978685.3). Classification (NCBI taxonomy): domain Eukaryota; kingdom Metazoa; phylum Chordata; class Actinopteri; order Syngnathiformes; family Syngnathidae; genus Nerophis; species Nerophis lumbriciformis. The sequence continues at coordinate 5,814,791 of NC_084553.2, forward strand.
CATGAAATGTTGGGAAAAGAAAAACATGTTTTGCATTTAATATGTTGGAAGAGTAGTAGGTGTGGATAATTGAAATGTCAGAATCGGGTTTAAAAATGGCGCAACATTTTGAGAATTTAGGGAAATGTAGAACTTTAAATACGTCCATTCATTTAAATGGGAATTTCCTGGAAATTTGGGGATTTTGTAAAAACCGGGAACCTTTAAAAATATTGATACTAGCACAATTGTCCTAGGTGATATGGTTGGGTTGGTGTTGGAATTTTTGGAATCGGTTGAAAAATGTTGAAGTAGTAACAGTTTGAATTGAAAATGTTTTTTTTGGAATTCCTGGAATTTCAGAAAAACCTGGAAATTTTCACGAAAAACAAATAAATAATAACGCATTTGCTGTCCCACCTAAATGGAATGCTTTGAAGGCGGAATTGTCAAAAACGATTGAAAACAAATTTTCAGGAAGGGGTGAAAAACGGGAAATATGTGGATTCCTGGAAAAAATAAATTTTCCAACTTGGAAGTTTGTAGTTTGATTTTCCAAGGGGAGTGGATGGTGCTACGGTTCCAATCGGGTGAGAAATGTGGGGTATGGAGAGGTTTGTGTATTGCCCAGTCAATTACATTTGGGGGAAATACCTGGTAATTCCGGGTAATCATGAAATGTTGGGAAAAGAAAAACATGTTTTGCATTTAACATGTTGGAAGAGTAGTAGGTGTGGATAATTGAAAGGTCAGAATCGGGTTTAAAAATGTCGCAACATTTTGAGAATTTAGGGAAATGTAGAACTATAAATACGTCCATTCATTTAAATGGGAATTTCCTGGAAATTTGGGGATTTTGGAAAAACCGGGAACCTTTAAAAATATTGATACTAGCACAATTGTCCTAGATGATATGGTGGGGTTGGTGTTGGAATTTTTGGAATCGGTTGAAAAATGTTGAAGTAGTAACAGTTTGAATTGAAAATGGTTTTTTTGGAATTCCTGGAATTTCAGAAAAACCTGGAAATTTTCACGAAAAATAAATAAATAACAAAGCATTTGCTGTCCCACCTAAATAGAATGCTTTGAAGGCGGAATTGTCAAAAACGATTGAAAAAAAAATTTCAGGATGGGGTGAAAACCGGGAAATATGTGGATTCCTGGAAAAAATACATTTTCCAACTTGGAAGATTGTAGTTTGATTTTCCAAGGTGAGTGGATGGTGGTACGGTTCCAATCTGGTGAGAAATGTGGGGTATGGAGAGGTTTGTGTATTGCCCAGTCAATTACATTTGGGGGAAATACCTGGTAATTCCGGGTAATCATGAAATGTTGGGAAAAGAAAAACAAGTTTTGCATTTAATATGTTGGAAGAGTAGTAGGTGTGGATAATTGAAAGGTCAGAATCGGGTTTAAAAATGGCGCAACATTTTGAGAATTTAGGGAAATGTAGAACTATAAATACGTCCATTCATTTAAATGGGAATTTCCTGGAAATTTGGGGATTTTGGAAAAAAACGGGAACCTTTAAAAATATTGATACTAGCACAATTGTCCTAGATGATATGGTTGGGTTGGTGTTGGAATTTTTGGAATCGGTTGAAAAATGTTGAAGTAGTAACAGTTTGAATTGAAAATGGGTATTTCGGAATTCCTGGAATTTCAGAAAAACCTGGAAATTTTCACGAAAAATAAATAAATAACAAAGCATTTGCTGTCCCACCTAAATGGAATGCTTTGAAGGCGGAATTGTCAAAAATGATTGAAAAAAAAAATTCAGAAAGGGGTGAAAACCGGTGAATATGTGGATTCCTGGAAAAAATACATTTTCCAACTTGGAAGATTGTAGTTTGATTTTCCAAGGTGAGTGGATGGTGGTACGGTTCCAATCTGGTGAGAAATGTGGGGTATGGAGAGGTTTGTGTATTGCCCAGTCAATTACATTTGGGGGAAATACCTGGTAATTCCGGGTAATCATGAAATGTTGCGAAAAGAAAAACATGTTTTGCATTTAACATGTTGGAAGAGTAGTAGGTGTGGATAATTGAAAGGTCAGAATCGGGTTTAAAAATGTCGCAACATTTTGAGAATTTAGGGAAATTTAAATGGGAATTTCCTGGAAATTTGGGGATTTTGGAAAAACCGGGAACCTTTAAAAATATTGATACTAGCACAATTGTCCTAGATGATATGGTTGGGTTGGTGTTGGAATTTTTGGAATCGGTTGAAAAATGTTGACGTAGTAACAGTTTGAATTGAAAATAGGTATTTCGGAATTCCTGGAATTTTGGAAAAATCTGGAAATTTTCACGGAAAAATAAATAAAAATAAAGCATTTGTTGTCCCAACTAAATGGAACGCTTTGAAGGTGGAATTGTCAAAAACGATTGACAAATGTGGACTGCGAAAACTTTTCAGGACGGGGTGAAAACCAGGAATTCTGTTGGATTCCTGGAATTTTATTTTTTTTCAACTTGGAGGATTGTAGTTTGATTGAACAAGGTGAGTGGATGCTGGTACAGTTCCAATCTGGTGAGAAATGTGGGAGTTTGTGCATCTTTAAAAATGGTCCCATTCATTTTCTATGGGAAAAATTTCCTGAAAAACCGGGAATTCTGGGTAATCTGAATATATATATATATATATATATATATATATATATATATATATATACATAAATGAATTTAGGGAAATGTACAACTATGAATACGTCCATTCATTTGAATGGAAATTTCCTGGAAATTTGGGGATTTTGGGAAAACCGGGAACCTTTAAAAATATTCATACTAGCACAATGTTCCTAGATTATATGATTGTGTTGGTGTTGGAATTTTTGGAATCGGTTGAAAAATGTTGACGTAGTAACAGTTTGAATTGAAAATAGGTATTTCGGAATTCCTGGAATTTTGGAAAAATCTGGAAATTTTCACGGAAAAATAAATAAAAATAAAGCATTTGTTGTCCCAACTAATTGGAACGCTTTGAAGGTGGAATTGTCAAAAACGATTGACAAATGTGGACTGCGAAAACTTTTCAGGACGGGGTGAAAACCAGGAATTCTGTTGGATTCCTGGAATTATTATTTTTTTCAACTTGGAGGATTGTAGTTTGATTGTACAAGGTGAGTGGATGCTGGTACAGTTCCAATCTGGTGAGAAATGTGGGAGTTTGTGCATCTTTAAAAATTGTCCCATTCATTTTCAATGGGAACAATTTCCCGGAAAACCGGGAATTCTGGGTAATCTGAATTTATTTATATATATATATATATATATATATATATATATATATATATATATATATATATATATATATACATAAATGAATTTAGGGAAATGTACAACTATGAATACGTCCATTCATTTGAATGAAAATTCCCTGGAAAACCGGGAATTCTGGGTTATCTGAATTTATATATATATATACATGACATTTCCTGGAAATTTGGGGATTTTGGAAAAACCGGGAAATTTTTAAAATATTCATACTAGCACAATTTTCCTAGATTATATGATTGTGTTGGTGTTGGAATTTTTGGAATCGGTTGAAAAATGTTGAAGTAGTAACAGTTTGAATTGAAAATGGGTATTTCGGAATTCCTGGAAATTCAGAAAAACCTGGAAATTTTCACGAAAAATAAATAAATAACAAAGCATTTGCTGTCCCACCTAAATGGAATGATTTGAAGGCGGAATTGTCAAAAACGATTGAAAAAAAAATTTCAGGATGGGGTGAAAACCGGGAAATATGTGGATTCCTGGAAAAATACATTTTCCAACTTGGAAGATTGTAGTTTGATTTTCCAAGGTGAGTGGATGGTGGAACGGTTCCAATCGGGTGAGAAATGTGGGGTATGGGGAGGTTTGTGTATTGCCCAGTCAATTACATTTGGGGGAAATACCTGGTAATTTCGGGTAATCATGAAATGTTGGGAAAAGAAAAACATGTTTTGCATTTAATATGTTGGAAGAGTAGTAGGTGTGGATAATTTAAAGATTAGAATCGGGTTTAAAAATGACGCAACATTTTGAGAATTTAGGGAAATGTAGAACTATAAATACGTCCATTCATTTAAATGGGAATTTCCTGGAAATTTGGGGATTTTGGAAAAACCGGGAACCTTGAAAAATATTGATACTAGCACAATTGTCCTAGGTGATATGGTTGGGTTGGTGTTGGAATTTTTGGAATCGGTTGAAAAATGTTGAAGTAGTAACAGTTTGAACTGAAAATGGGTATTTCGGAATTCCTGGAATTTCAGAAAAACCTGGAAATTTTCACGAAAAATAAATAAATAACAAAGCATTTGCTGTCCCACCTAAATGGAATGATTTGAAGGCGGAATTGTCAAAAACGATTGAAAAAAAATTTTCAGGATGGGGTGAAAACCGGGAAATATGTGGATTCCGGGAAAAAATACATTTTCCAACTTGGAAGATTGTAGTTTGATTTTCCAAGGTGAGTGGATGGTTTTACGGTTCCAATCTGGTGAGAAATGTGGGGTATGGAGAGGTTTGTGTATTGCCCAGTCAATTACATTTGGGGGAAATAACTGGTAATTCCGGGTAATCATGAAATGTTGGGAAAAGAAAAACATGTTTTGCATTTAATATGTTGGAAGAGTAGTAGGTGTGGATAATTGAAAGGTCAGAATCGGGTTTAAAAATGGCGCAACATTTTGAGAATTTAGGAAAATGTAGAACTATAAATACGTCCATTCCTGGAAATTTGGGGATTTTGGAAAAACCGGGAACCTTGAAAAATATTGATACTAGCACAATTGTCCTAGATGATATGGTTGGGTTGCTGTTGGAATTTTTGGAATCGGTTGAAAAATGTTGAAGTAGTAACAGTTTGAATTGAAAATTTTGGAATTCCTGGAATTTCAGAAAAACCTGGAAATTTTCACGAAAAATAAATAAATAATAAAGCATTTGCTGTCCCACCTAAATGGAATGATTTGAAGACGGAATTGTCGAAAACGATTGAAAAAAAAAATTCAGGATGGGTTGAAAACCGGGAAATATGTGGATTCCTGGAAAAAATACATTTCCCAACTTGGAAGATTGTAGTTTGATTTTCCAAGGTGAGTGGATGGTGGTACGGTTCCAATCGGGTGAGAAACGTGGGGTATGGAGAGGTTTGTGTATTGCCCAGTCAATTACATTTGGGGGAAATACCTGGTAATTCCGGGTAATCATGAAATTTTGGGAAAAGAAAAACATGTTTTGCATTTAATATGTTGGAAGAGTAGTAGGTGTGGATAATTGAAAGGTCAGAATCGGGTTTAAAAATGGCGCAACATTTTGAGAATTTAGGGAAATGTAGAACTATAAATACGTCCATTCATTTAAATGGGAATTTCCTGGAAATTTGGGGATTTTGGAAAAACCGGGAACCTTTAAAAATATTGATACTAGCACAATTGTCCTAGATGATATGGTGGGGTTCGTGTTGGAATTTTTGGAATCGGTTGAAAAATGTTGAAGTAGTAACAGTTTGAATTGAAAATGGTTTTTTTGGAATTCCTGGAATTTCAGAAAAACCTGGAAATTTTCATGAAAAATAAATAAATAACAAAGCATTTGCTGTCCCACCTAAATGGAATGATTTGAAGGCGGAATTGTCAAAAACGATTGAAAAAAATTTTTCAGGATGGGGTGAAAACCGGGAAATATGTGGATTCCTGGAAAAAATACATTTTCCAACTTGGAAGATTGTCGTTTGATTTTCCAAGGTGAGTGGATGGTGGTACGGTTCCAATCGGGTGAGAAATGTGGGGTATGGAGAGGTTTGTGTATTGCCCAGTCAATTACATTTGGGGGAAATACCTGGTAATTCCGGGTAATCATGAAATGTTGGGAAAAGAAAAACATGTTTTGCATTTAATATGTTGGAAGAGTAGTAGGTGTGGATAATTGAAAGGTCAGAATCGGGTTTAAGAATGGCGCAACATTTTGAGAATTTAGGGAAATGTAGAACTATAAATACGTCCATTCATTTAAATGGGAATTTCCTGGAAATTTGGGGATTTTGGGAAAACCGGGAACCTTTAAAAATATTCATACTAGCACAATGTTCCTAGATTACATGATTGGGTTGGTGTTGGAATTTTTGGAATCGGTTGAAAAATGTTGAAGTAGTAACAGTTTGAATTGAAAATAGGTATTTCGGAATTCCTGGAATTTCAGAAAAACCTGGACATTTTCACGGAAAATAAATAAATAATAAAGCATTTGCTGTCCTACCTAAATGGAACGCTTTGAAGGTGGAATTGTCAAAAATGATTTACAAATGCGGACTGCGAAAACTTTTCAGGACGGGGTGAAAACCAGGAATTCTGTGGATTCCTGGAATTTTATTTTTTTTTCAACTTGGAGGATTGTAGTTTGATTGTACAAGGCGAGTGGATGCTGGTACAGTTCCAATCTGGTGAGAAATGTGGGAGTTTGTGCATCTTTAAAAATTGTCCCATTCATTTTCAATGGGAACAATTTCCCGGAAAACTGGAAATTCTGGGTAATCTGAATATATATATATATATATATATATATATATATATATATATATATATATATATATATATATATATATATATATATATATATATATATATATATATATATATATATATATTTACATAAATGAATTTAGGGAAATGTACAACTATGAATACGTCCATTCATTTGAATGGAAATTTCCTGGAAATTTGGGGATTTGGGGAAAACCGGGAACCTTTAAAAATATTGATACTAGCACAATTTTCCTAGATTATATGATTGGGTTGGTGTTGGAATTTTTGGAATCGGTTGAAAAATGTTGACGTAGTAACAGTTTGAATTGAAAATAGGTATTTCGGAATTCCTGGAATTTTGGAAAAATCTGGACATTTTCACGGAAAAATAAATAAAAATAAAGCATTTGTTGTCCCAACTAATTGGAACGCTTTGAAGGTGGAATTGTCAGAAACGATTGACAAATGTGGACTGTGAAAACTTTTCAGGACGGGGTGAAAACCAGGAATTCTGTTGGATTCCTGGAATTTTATTTTTTTTCAACTTGGAGGATTGTAGTTTGATTGTACAAGGTGAGTGGATGCTGGTACAGTTCCAATCTGGTGAGAAATGTGGGAGTTTGTGCATCTTTAAAAATTGTCCCATTCATTTTCAATGGGAAAAATTTCCTGAAAAACCGGGAATTCTGGGTAATCTGAATGTATATATATATATATATATATATATATATATATATATATATATATATATATATATATATATATATATATATATATATATATATATATATATATATATATATATATATATATACATAAATGAATTTAGGGAAATGTACAACTATGAATACGTCCATTCATTTGAATGGACATTTCCTGGAAATTTGGGGATTTTGGGAAAACCGGGAACTTTTAAAAATATCCATACTAGCACAATGTTCCTAGATTACATGATTGGGTTGGTGTTGGAATTTTTGGAATCGGTTGAAAAATGTTGACGTAGTAACAGTTTGAATTGAAAATAGGTATTTCGGAATTCCTGGAATTTTGGAAAAATCTGGAAATTTTCACAGAAAAATAAATAAAAATAAAGCATTTGTTGTCCCAACTAAATGGAACGCTTTGAAGGTGGAATTGTCAAAAACGATTGACAAATGTGGACTGCGAAAACTTTTCAGGACGGGGTGAAAACCAGGAATTCTGTGGATTCCTGGAATTTTATTTTTTTTCAACTTGGAGGATTGTAGTTTGATTGTCCAAGGTGAGTGGATGCTGGTACAGTTCCAATCTGGTGAGAAATGTGGGAGTTTGTGCATCTTTAAAAATTGTCCCATTCATTTTCAATGGGAACAATTTCCCGGAAAACCGGGAATTCTGGGTATTCTGAATTTATTTATATATATATATATATATATATATATATATATATATATATATATATATATATATATATATATATATATATATATATATATATACATAAATGAATTTAGGGAAATGTACAACTATGAATACGTCCATTCATTTGAATGAAAATTTCCTGGAAAACCGGGAATTCTGGGTTATCTGAATTTATATATATATATATATATACATGACATTTCCTGGAAATTTGGGGATTTTGGAAAAACCGGGAAATTTTTAAAATATTCATACTAGCACAATTTTCCTAGATTATATGATTGTGTTGGTGTTGGAATTTCTGGAATCGGTTGAAAAATGTTGAAGTAGTAACAGTTTGAATTGAAAATGGGTATTTCGGAATTCCTGGAAATTCAGAAAAACCTGGAAATTTTCACGAAAAACAAATAAATAATGACGCATTTGCTGTCCCACCCAAATGGAATGCTTTGAAGGCGGAATTGTCAAAAACGATTGAAAAAAAAATTTCAGGAAGGGGTGAAAACCGGGAAATATGTGGATTCCTGGAAAAAAATACATTTTCCAACTTGGAAGATTGTAGTTTGATTTTCCAAGGTGAGTGGATCGTGGTACGGTTCCAATTTGGTGAGTAATGTGAGCGTTTGAAAATGGTCCCATTCATTTTCAATGGGAAACATTTCCAGGAAAACCGGGAATTCTGGGTAATTGGAAAATTTCGACACTCTGACTGTGGACTGTAGAGCCACCAAACATACATAGTAATAACTAGATGATGTAGGATCTTAAATGTGTGGACATAATAAACGTTACCTGTGCAAAGATCCATTAGGACAAAGATTGTGTGTGTGTGTGTGTGTGTGTGTGTGTGTGTGTGTGTGTGTGTGTGTGTGTGTGTGTGTGTGAAGGAAGACGGGCAGCGTTTGAGCGATGGCTGCTATCTGAGAGTGTCACCGAGAGCCGGAGAATGTGACGTGTGATTAAGTCTGACCCAGAAAAAGGCGACCGAGAAGCCATCGCCTCGCTGCACACTCTTTGTAGCCTCAATGAGCTGCCATGATTCACACAGCCAAAGATGAAACTGTTGTCTTCTTCTTTGATTGCAGGATATCAGAGCCTCTCGCTTCCTCTTTACTCGCCAAATCTCTGCGGTCTGATACTGTACATGGTACTGTACATGATACTGTACATGATACTGTCGAAAAAAGTGCAAAAATAAACACATTCTAATTAAACAAATTACATTTCATATGTTTCCTCAATAAAGTGCAAATTAAAATACAACCTCACCACTGTAGTCATAATTTTGGGCTTAATGACATTCAACTCCAGATTGTCGTCACCGCCACGAGTGGTGAAAGAGCGTGTTACTGATAGTGATGCGGACACGTTTGTTACTGAAGACTTTCTAAAATGCCTCGGAGACTTTGTATGTGTAAGTAATATGCAACTGTAATCATTTGATACGTGTTTATATTGACAAATGTGCAGTAAGTTGATTGATGCGGACACGTTTGTTACTGAATACTTTCTAAAATGCCTTGGCGACTTTGTATGAGTAAGTAATGTGCAACTGTTATCATTTGAATCTTGTTTATATTGCGACATGTGCAGTAAGTTGAATGATGCGGACACATTTGTTACTGAAGACTTTCTAAAATGCCTTGAAGACTTTGTATGTATAATGTATAATGAAAATGTAATCATTTGATACTCTTGTATATTGACAAATGTGCAGTAAGTTGAGTGATGCGGACACGTTTGTTACTGAATACTTTCTAAAATGCCTCGGCGACTTTAAATGTGTAAGTAATATGCAACTGTAACTATTTGATATGTGTTTACATTGACACATGTGCAGTGAGTTGAATGATGCGGACACATTTGTTACTGAAGACTTTCTAAAATGCCTCGGCGACTTTGTATGTGTACGTAATATGCAATTATAACTATTTGATACGTGTTTACATTATATAGTGCAGTGAGTTGAATGATGCGGACACATTTGTTACTGAAGACTTTCTAAAATGCCTTGGCGACTTTGTATGTGTAAGTAATATGCAACTGTAATCATTTGATACTTGTTTATATTGACAAATGTGCAGTAGGTTGAATGATGCGGACACGTTTGTTACTGAATACTTTCTAAAATGCCTCGGCGACTTTGTATGTGTACGTAATATGCAACTGTAACTATTTGATACGTGTTTACATTGACACATGTGCAGTGAGTTGAATGATGCGGACACGTTTGTTACTGAATACTTTCTAAAATGCCTCGGCGACTTTACATGTGTAAGCAATATGCAACTGTAACTATTTGATATGTGTTTACATTGACACATGTGCAGTGAGTTGAATGATGCGGACACATTTGTTACTGAAGACTTTCTAAAATGCCTCGGCGACTTTGTATGTGTACGTAATATGCAATTATAACTATTTGATACGTGTTTACATTATATAGTGCAGTGAGTTGAATGATGCGGACACATTTGTTACTGAAGACTTTCTAAAATGCCTTGGAGACTTTGTATGTGTAAGTAATGTGCAACTGTTATCATTTGATACTTGTTTATATTGACAAATGTGCAGTAAGTTGAGTGATGCGGACACGTTTGTTACTTAATAATTTCTAAAATGCCTTGGAGACTTTGCATGTGTAAGTAGTATGCAACTGTAATCATTTGATACTTGTTTATATTGACAAATGTGCAGTAAGTTGAAAGATGCGTACACGTTTCTTACTGAATACTGTCTAAAAGGCCTCGGAGACTTTGTATGTGTAAGTAATATGCAACTGTAATCATTTATCATTTGATACGTGTTTATACTGACACATGTGCAGTAAGTTGAAAATATGCGGACACGTTTGTTACTGAATACTTTCTAAAATGCCTTGGAGACTTTGTATGTGTAAGTAATACGCAACTGTAATCATTTGATACTTGTTTATATTGACAAAATGTGCAGTGAGTTGAATAATGCGGACACATTTGTTACTGAAGACTTTCTAAAATGCCTAGGAGACTTTGTATGTGTAAGTAAAATGCAACTGTTATCATTTGATACTTGTTTATATTGACACATGTGCAGTAAGTTGAGTGATGCGGACACATTTGTTACTGAACACTTTCTAAAATGCCTTAGCGACTTTGTATGTGTAAGTAATATGCAACTGTAATCATTTAATACGTGTTTATATTGACAAATGTGCAGTAGGTTGAATGATGCGGAAACAGTTGTTACTGAACACTTTCTAAAATGCCTTGAAGACTTGGTATGTGTAAGTAATAGGCAACTCTAATCATTTGGTACTTGTTTATATTGACAAATGTGCAGTAAGTTGAAAGATGCGGACACATTTGTTACTGAATACTGTCTAAAAGGCCTCGGAGACTTTGTATGTGTAAGTAATATGCAACTGTAATCATTTATCATTTGATACGTGTTTATACTGACACATGTGCAGTAAGTTGAAAATATGCGGACACGTTTGTTACTGAACAATTTCTAAAATGCCTTGGAGACTTTGTATGTCTAAGTAAAATGCAACTGCAATTATTTGATACTTGTTTATATTGACAAATGTGCAGTGAGTTGAATGATGCGGACACGTTTGTTACTGAATACTTTCTAAAAGGCCTTGGCGACTTTGTATGTGTAAGTAATACGCAACTGTAATCATTTGATACTTTTTTATATTGACAAATGTGCAGTGAGTTGAATAATGCGGACACATTTGTTACTGAAGACTTTCTAAAATGCCTTGGAGACTTTGTATGTGTAAGTAAAATGCAACTGTTATCATTTGATACTTGTTTATATTGACACGTGCAATAAGTTCAATGATGCGGACACGTTTGTTACTGAATACTGTCTAAAATGCTTTGGCGACTTTGTATGTGTAAGTAATATTCAACTGTAATCATTTGATACTTGTTTATATTGACACGTGCAGTAAGTTGAGTGATGCGGACACGTTTGTTACTGAACACTTTCTAAAATGCCTTGGCGACTTTGTATGTGTAAGTACTATGCAACTGTAACTATTTGATACTTGTTTATATTGACAAATGTGCAGTAAGTTGAGTGATGCGGACACATTTGTTACTGAATACTTTTTAATTTAGGGACATGTAGAACTATGAATACGTCCATTCATTTGAATGGAAATTTCCTGGAAATTTGGGGATTTTGGGAAAACCGGAAACCTTTAAAAATATTCATACTAGCACAATTTTCCTAGATTATATGATTGTGTTGATGTTGGAATTTTTGGAATCGGTTGAAAAATGTTGACGTAGTAACAGTTTGAATTGGAAATAGGTATTTCGGAATTCCTGGAATTTTGGAAGAATCTGGACATTTTCACGGAAAAATAAATAAAAGAAAAGCATTTGTTGTCCCAACTAAATGGAACGCTTTGAAGGTGGAATTGTCAAAAACAATTGACAAATGTGGTCTGCGAAAACTTTTCAGGACTGGGTGAAAACCAGGAATTCTATTGGATTCCTGGAATTTTTTTTTTTTTCAACTTGGAGGATTGTAGTTTGATTGTCTAAGGTGAGTGGATGCTGGTACGGTTCCAATCTGGTGAGAAATGTGGGAGTTTGTGCATCTTTAAAAATTGTCCCATTCATTTTCAATGGGAAAAATTTCCCGAAAAACCGGGAATTCTGGGTAATCTGAATTTAGCACGTACACATATACATGAAAACACTCCTACAGACGTCACGCACGGGACGCTCTAGTAAGTAAGAATTGTTTTAGTTACATTGTAAAACTTACAAACGTCCATACACGTAGAAACGCTATGGACAGTTGTACTACCGGCACGAAACAAGACTGTCTGACAGTGTAAAATAAAAACTATTTGTAAAATAAAGGCTATTTACTATTTTATATATATATATATATATATATATATATATATATAAATAGTATATTTTATAAGTATATATATATATATATATATATATATATATATATATATATATATATAAAAATAGTATATATATATAAATAGTATATTTTATATGTATATATATATATTTATATATATATATATATGTATGTATGTATATATATATATATATATATATATATATATATATATATATATATATATATAAAATTGCATAATTTATATGTATATATATATATATATATATATATATTAATATATATATAAAAAAAAGTATATTTTATATGTATATATATATATTTATATATATATATATATATATATAAATAGTATATTTTATATGTATATATATATATATATATATATATATATAAATAGTATATTTTATAAGTATATATATATATATATATATATATATATAAAAATAGTATATTTTATAAGTATATATATATATATATATATATATAAATAGTATATTTTATATGTATATATATATATTTATATATATATTTATATATATATATATATGTATGTATGTATATATATATATATATATATATATATATATATAAAATTGTATATTTTATATGTATATATATATATATATATATATTAATATATATATAAAAAAAAGTATATTTTATATGTATATATATATTTTTATATATATATATATATATATATATATATATATATATATATATATATATATATATATATATATATATATATATATATATATATATACATATATTTTATATGTATATATATATATATATATTTTATATGTATATATATATATATATATATATATATATATATATATATATATATATATATATATATATATATATATATATATATATATATATATATATATATAAAATAGTAAATAGTCTTTATTTTACAAATAATTTTTATTTCACACTGTCAGACAGTCTTGTTTTGTGCCGGAAGTACAACTGTCCATAGCGTTTCTACCTGTATGGACGTTTTTAAGTTTTACAATGTAACTAAAACAATTCGAACTTACTAAAGCGTCCCATGCGTGACGTCTGTAGGAGTGTTTTTATGTATTTGTGTACGTGCTATCGTCATTTAATGAAGCCAGCATCGTTAGCATTAGCTAACATGCTAACAAAAAAAAAAAAAAAAAAAATATATATATATATATATATATATATATAAGCTTCTTCCGCCTGCTGTCAATGACGGCGAGGAAGCGGTGCCAGACCCGATAAAGCTGCCGAGAGATCGCCACAATAAAAGGTGACCTTGGCATAATTGAGATTCATCACAGAGAGACGAGAGGCGCCTAAAAAAAACACCATAAAAACAGCATAATAAAAACTACTTGATTTTTATTGTGTGTGTGTGGGGGGGGGGGGGGGGGGGGGTAACTGTTGCGCGGCCTGGGACTGAATCCCAATGTCAACAATATTTATTCATGCAGGTCATTTGTGCAACACCCCTTTTTTCCTGCCATGCAATGACTGAAGAAAAGCTCTTCTGTTGAATAGAGGATCTTTGCTGTGAATTTTTTGCAGCGAGTTGTTAAAAAACAGCAAAGCAAGCTTGTCGAATAGAGGATCTTTGACTCACATGTTGTATAGCGTGTTGCTACCTAAACAGCAAAGCAAGACTGTAAAAATAGAGGATCTTTGACTTGCGTTGTTTTTTTTTGTTACAGCGGGTTGTTCAAAACAAAAGATCACACCTATCAAATAGAGGATCTTTGACCTGCATTTTTTTTTGCAGCAGGTTGTTAAAAACGTCGGAGCAAGTCTGTCAAATAGAGGATCTTTGGCTCACATTTTTTGCGGCATTTTATAAAAAAACAGTGTGACAAGTTTATCCAATAGAGGATCTTTGACGCACATTTTTTTGCAGCGTGTTATCAAAACACTGTGACAAATTTATCAAATAGAGGATCTTTGACTCACATTGTTTGCAGCGAGTTGTTAAAAAAAAGGCGAGCAAGCCTGTCATAGAGAGGTATAAAAAGGATCTTTGATTTTTTTTTTTTTTTTTTTTGCAGCACATCCACAAAAACAGTAGAGCAAGGCTGTGGAATAGAGGATCTTTGACTCACATGTTGTATAGCAGGTTGTTAAAAAACAGCAAAGCAAGCCTGTTGAATAGAGGATCTTTGACTTGCGTTGTTTTATTTGTTACAGCGGGTTGTCCAAAACAAAAGATCACACCTATCAAATAGAGGATCTTTGACCTGCATTTTTTTTTTGCAGCATGTTGTTAAAAACGTCAGAGCAAGCCTGTCAAATAGAGGATCTTTGGCTCACATTTTTTGCGGCATTTTATAAAAAAACAGTGTGACAAGTTTATCCAATAGAGGATCTTTGACGCACATTTTTTTGCAGCCTGTTATCAAAACACCGTGACAAATGTATCCAATAGAGGATCTTTGACTCACATTGTTCGCAGCGAGTTGTTAAAAAAGGCGAGCAAGCCTGTCATAGAGAGGTATAAAAAGGATCTTTGATTTTATTTTTTTTTATTTTTAGCACATCCACAAAAACAGTAGAGCAAGGCTGTGGAATAGAGGATCTTTGACTCACATGTTGTATAGCGGGTTGCTAAAAACAGCAAAGCAAGACTGTAAAAATAGAGGATCTTTGACTTGCGTTGTTTTATTTGTTACAGCGGGTTGTTCAAAACAAAAGATCACACCTATCAAATAGAGGATCTTTGACCTGCATTTTTTTTGCAGCAGGTTGTTAAAAACGTCGGAGCAAGCCTGTCAAATAGAGGATCTTTGGCTCACATTTTTTGCGGCATTTTATAAAAAAAAGTGTGACAATTTTATCCAATAGAGGATCTTTGACGCACATTTTTTTGCAGCCTGTTATCAAAACACCGTGACAAATGTATCCAATAGAGGATCTTTGACTCACATTGTTCGCAGCGAGTTGTTAAAAAAGGCGAGCAAGCCTGTCATAGAGAGGTATAAAAAGGATCTTTGATTTTTTTTTTTTCTTTTTTAAGCACATCCACAAAAACAGTAGAGCAAGGCTGTGGAATAGAGGATCTTTGATTCCCATTTTTGCAGCAGGTTGTTAAAACAGAAGATTGACCCTATCGAATACAGGATCTCTGACACATATTTTTTTTTGCAGCGTGTTATCAACAACAGCGTGACACATTTATCAAATAGAGGATCTTTGACTCACATTGTTCGCAGCGAGTTGTTAAAAAAGGCTTATATAAAGGATCTTTGACTACTTTATGGGGTGCAGCACGGCCATAAAAACAGTAGAGCAAGCCCGTCAAATAAAGGATCTTTGATTCACATTTTCTGCAATTAACCCTGTTGAATAGAGGATTATTTTATTTTTTTATTTT